>NW_027436777.1:0-349000 GCF_047716275.1 Strix uralensis | reverse complement strand
CAGTAACAGTTGTTCAGAACGAAAGAAAGCACAGAGCCCCAGATTTTATGTTGTCCTGGAGAGCTTGCAGAGCACTGGGGAAAGGCAGGCAGAGAATTCCCTGCTAGCACCTTCTCTGTGCCTGGGAAGCAGAAGTGTTCACATTGCTTCGCAGAATCGCTTTTGTGCAGAAAACAGTAACACTTGTTCAGAATGAAAGAAAGCACAGAACCCCAGATTTTATGTTGTCCTGGAGAGCTTGCAGAGCACTGAGGAAAGGCAGGCAGAGAATTCCCTGCTAGCACCTTCTCTGTGCCTGGGAAGCAGAAGTGTTCACATTGCTTCGGCAGAATCGCTTTTGTGCAGAAAACAGTAACACTTGTTCAGAACGAAAGAAAGCACAGAGCCCCAGATTTTATGTTGTCCTGGAGAGCTTGCAGAGCACTGGGGAAAGGCAGGCAGAGAATTCCCTGCTAGCACCTTCTCTGTGCCTGTTCACATTGCTTCGCAGAATCGCTTTTGTGCAGAAAACAGTAACACTTGTTCAGAACGAAAGAAAGCACAGAGCCCCAGATTTTATGTTGTCCTGGAGAGCTTGCAGAGCACTGGGGAAAGGCAGGCAGAGAATTCCCTGCTAGCACCTTCTCTGTGCCTGGGAAGCACAAGTGTTCACATTGCTTCGCAGAATCGCTTTTGTGCAGAAAACAGTAACACTTGTTCAGAACGAAAGAAAGCACAGAGCCCCAGATTTGCTGTTGTCCTGGAGAGCTTGCAGAGCACTGAGGAAAGGCAGGCAGAGAATTCCCTGCTAGCACCTTCTCTGTGCCTGGGAAGCACAAGTGTTCACATTGCTTGGCAGAATCGCTTTTGTGCAGAAAACAGTAACACTTGTTCAGAACGAAAGAAAGCACAGAGCCCCAGATTTTATGTTGTCCTGGAGAGCTTGCAGAGCACTGGGGAAAGGCAGGCAGACAATTCCCTGCTAGCACCTTCTCTGTGCCTGGGAAGCACAAGTGTTCACATTGCTTCGCAGAATCGCTTTTGTGCAGAAAACAGTAACACTTGTTCAGAACGAAAGAAAGCACAGAGCCCCAGATTTTATGTTGTCCTGGAGAGCTTGCAGAGCACTGGGGAAAGGCAGGCAGAGAATTCCCTGCTAGCACCTTCTCTGTGCCTGGAAGCACAAGTGTTCACATTGCTTCGCAGAATCGCTTTTGTGCAGAAAACAGTAACACTTGTTCAGAACGAAAGAAAGCACAGAGCCCCAGATTTTATGTTGTCCTGGAGAGCTTGCAGAGCACTGGGGAAAGGCAGGCAGAGAATTCCCTGCTAGCACCTTCTCTGTGCCTGGGAAGCAGAAGTGTTCACATTGCTTCGCAGAATCGCTTTTGTGCAGAAAACAGTAACACTTGTTCAGAACGAAAGAAAGCACAGAGCCCCAGATTTTATGTTGTCCTGGAGAGCTTGCAGAGCACTGGGGAAAGGCAGGCAGAGAATTCCCTGCTAGCACCTTCTCTGTGCCTGGGAAGCAGAAGTGTTCACATTGCTTCGCAGAATCGCTTTTGTGCAGAAAACAGTAACAGTTGTTCAGAACGAAAGAAAGCACAGAGCCCCAGATTTTATGTTGTCCTGGAGAGCTTGCAGAGCACTGGGAAAGGCAGGCAGAGAATTCCCTGCTAGCACCTTCTCTGTGCCTGGGAAGCACAAGTGTTCACATTGCTTCGCAGAATCGCTTTTGTGCAGAAAACAGTAACACTTGTTCAGAACGAAAGAAAGCACAGAGCCCCAGATTTTATGTTGTCCTGGAGAGCTTGCAGAGCACTGGGGAAAGGCAGGCAGAGAATTCCCTGCTAGCACCTTCTCTGTGCCTGGAAGCACAAGTGTTCACATTGCTTCGCAGAATCGCTTTTGTGCAGAAAACAGTAACACTTGTTCAGAACGAAAGAAAGCACAGAGCCCCAGATTTTATGTTGTCCTGGAGAGCTTGCAGAGCACTGGGGAAAGGCAGGCAGAGAATTCCCTGCTAGCACCTTCTCTGTGCCTGGGAAGCACAAGTGTTCACATTGCTTCGCAGAATCGCTTTTGTGCAGAAAACAGTAACACTTGTTCAGAACGAAAGAAAGCACAGAGCCCCAGATTTTATGTTGTCCTGGAGAGCTTGCAGAGCACTGGGGAAAGGCAGGCAGAGAATTCCCTGCTAGCACCTTCTCTGTGCCTGGGAAGCAGAAGTGTTCACATTGCTTCGCAGAATCGCTTTTGTGCAGAAAACAGTAACAGTTGTTCAGAACGAAAGAAAGCACAGAGCCCCAGATTTTATGTTGTCCTGGAGAGCTTGCAGAGCACTGGGGAAAGGCAGGCAGAGAATTCCCTGCTAGCACCTTCTCTGTGCCTGGGAAGCAGAAGTGTTCACATTGCTTCGCAGAATCGCTTTTGTGCAGAAAACAGTAACAGTTGTTCAGAACGAAAGAAAGCACAGAGCCCCAGATTTTATGTTGTCCTGGAGAGCTTGCAGAGCACTGGGGAAAGGCAGGCAGAGAATTCCCTGCTAGCACCTTCTCTGTGCCTGGGAAGCAGAAGTGTTCACATTGCTTCGCAGAATCGCTTTTGTGCAGAAAACAGTAACAGTTGTTCAGAACGAAAGAAAGCACAGAGCCCCAGATTTTATGTTGTCCTGGAGAGCTTGCAGAGCACTGGGGAAAGGCAGGCAGAGAATTCCCTGCTAGCACCTTCTCTGTGCCTGGGAAGCAGAAGTGTTCACATTGCTTCGCAGAATCGCTTTTGTGCAGAAAACAGTAACACTTGTTCAGAACGAAAGAAAGCACAGAGCCCCAGATTTATGTTGTCCTGGAGAGCTTGCAGAGCACTGGGGAAAGGCAGGCAGAGAATTCCCTGCTAGCACCTTCTCTGTGCCTGGGAAGCAGAAGTCTTCACATTGCTTCGCAGAATCGCTTTTGTGCAGAAAACAGTAACAGTTGTTCAGAACGAAAGAAAGCACAGAGCCCCAGATTTTATGTTGTCCTGGAGAGCTTGCAGAGCACTGGGGAAAGGCAGGCAGAGAATTCCCTGCTAGCACCTTCTCTGTGCCTGGGAAGCACAAGTGTTCACATTGCTTCGCAGAATCGCTTTTGTGCAGAAAACAGTAACACTTGTTCAGAACGAAAGAAAGCACAGAGCCCCAGATTTTATGTTGTCCTGGAGAGCTTGCAGAGCACTGGGGAAAGGCAGGCAGAGAATTCCCTGCTAGCACCTTCTCTGTGCCTGGGAAGCACAAGTGTTCACATTGCTTCGCAGAATCGCTTTTGTGCAGAAAACAGTAACACTTGTTCAGAACGAAAGAAAGCACAGAGCCCCAGATTTTATGTTGTCCTGGAGAGCTTGCAGAGCACTGGGGAAAGGCAGGCAGAGAATTCCCTGCTAGCACCTTCTCTGTGCCTGGGAAGCAGAAGTGTTCACATTGCTTCGCAGAATCGCTTTTGTGCAGAAAACAGTAACACTTGTTCAGAACGAAAGAAAGCACAGAACCCCAGATTTTATGTTGTCCTGGAGAGCTTGCAGAGCACTGAGGAAAGGCAGGCAGAGAATTCCCTGCTAGCACCTTCTCTGTGCCTGGGAAGCAGAAGTGTTCACATTGCTTCGCAGAATCGCTTTTGTGCAGAAAACAGTAACACTTGTTCAGAACGAAAGAAAGCACAGAGCCCCAGATTTTATGTTGTCCTGGAGAGCTTGCAGAGCACTGGGAAAGGCAGGCAGAGAATTCCCTGCTAGCACCTTCTCTGTGCCTGAGGTTCACATTGCTTCGCAGAATCGCTTTTGTGCAGAAAACAGTAACACTTGTTCAGAACGAAAGAAAGCACAGAGCCCCAGATTTTATGTTGTCCTGGAGAGCTTGCAGAGCACTGGGGAAAGGCAGGCAGAGAATTCCCTGCTAGCACCTTCTCTGTGCCTGGGAAGCACAAGTGTTCACATTGCTTCGCAGAATCGCTTTTGTGCAGAAAACAGTAACACTTGTTCAGAACGAAAGAAAGCACAGAGCCCCAGATTTGCTGTTGTCCTGGAGAGCTTGCAGAGCACTGGGGAAAGGCAGGCAGAGAATTCCCTGCTAGCACCTTCTCTGTGCCTGGGAAGCAGAAGTGTTCACATTGCTTGGCAGAATCGCTTTTGTGCAGAAAACAGTAACACTTGTTCAGAACGAAAGAAAGCACAGAGCCCCAGATTTTATGTTGTCCTGGAGAGCTTGCAGAGCACTGGGGAAAGGCAGGCAGAGAATTCCCTGCTAGCACCTTCTCTGTGCCTGGGAAGCAGAAGTGTTCACATTGCTTCGCAGAATCGCTTTTGTGCAGAAAACAGTAACAGTTGTTCAGAACGAAAGAAAGCACAGAGCCCCAGATTTTATGTTGTCCTGGAGAGCTTGCAGAGCACTGGGGAAAGGCAGGCAGAGAATTCCCTGCTAGCACCTTCTCTGTGCCTGGGAAGCACAAGTGTTCACATTGCTTCGCAGAATCGCTTTTGTGCAGAAAACAGTAACACTTGTTCAGAACGAAAGAAAGCACAGAGCCCCAGATTTTATGTTGTCCTGGAGAGCTTGCAGAGCACTGGGAAAGGCAGGCAGAGAATTCCCTGCTAGCACCTTCTCTGTGCCTGGGAAGCAGAAGTGTTCACATTGCTTCGCAGAATCGCTTTTGTGCAGAAACAGTAACAGTTGTTCAGAACGAAAGAAAGCACAGAGCCCAGATTTTATGTTGTCCTGGAGAGCTTGCAGAGCACTGGGGAAAGGCAGGCAGAGAATTCCCTGCTAGCACCTTCTCTGTGCCTGGAAGCAGAAGTGTTCACATTGCTTCGCAGAATCGCTTTTGTGCAGAAAACAGTAACACTTGTTCAGAACGAAAGAAAGCACAGAGCCCCAGATTTTATGTTGTCCTGGAGAGCTTGCAGAGCACTGGGGAAAGGCAGGCAGAGAATTCCCTGCTAGCACCTTCTCTGTGCCTGGGAAGCAGAAGTGTTCACATTGCTTCGCAGAATCGCTTTTGTGCAGAAAACAGTAACACTTGTTCAGAACGAAAGAAAGCACAGAGCCCCAGATTTTATGTTGTCCTGGAGAGCTTGCAGAGCACTGGGGAAAGGCAGGCAGAGAATTCCCTGCTAGCACCTTCTCTGTGCCTGGGAAGCACAAGTGTTCACATTGCTTCGCAGAATCGCTTTTGTGCAGAAAACAGTAACACTTGTTCAGAACGAAAGAAAGCACAGAGCCCCAGATTTTATGTTGTCCTGGAGAGCTTGCAGAGCACTGGGGAAAGGCAGGCAGAGAATTCCCTGCTAGCACCTTCTCTGTGCCTGGAAGCACAAGTGTTCACATTGCTTCGCAGAATCGCTTTTGTGCAGAAAACAGTAACACTTGTTCAGAACGAAAGAAAGCACAGAGCCCCAGATTTTATGTTTTCCTGGAGAGCTTGCAGAGCACTGGGGAAAGGCAGGCAGAGAATTCCCTGCTAGCACCTTCTCTGTGCCTGGGAAGCACAAGTGTTCACATTGCTTCGCAGAATCGCTTTTGTGCAGAAAACAGTAACACTTGTTCAGAACGAAAGAAAGCACAGAGCCCCAGATTTTATGTTGTCCTGGAGAGCTTGCAGAGCACTGGGGAAAGGCAGGCAGAGAATTCCCTGCTAGCACCTTCTCTGTGCCTGGGAAGCACAAGTGTTCACATTGCTTCGCAGAATCGCTTTTGTGCAGAAAACAGTAACACTTGTTCAGAACGAAAGAAAGCACAGAGCCCCAGATTTTATGTTGTCCTGGAGAGCTTGCAGAGCACTGGGGAAAGGCAGGCAGAGAATTCCCTGCTAGCACCTTCTCTGTGCCTGGGAAGCAGAAGTGTTCACATTGCTTCGCAGAATCGCTTTTGTGCAGAAAACAGTAACAGTTGTTCAGAACGAAAGAAAGCACAGAGCCCCAGATTTTATGTTGTCCTGGAGAGCTTGCAGAGCACTGGGGAAAGGCAGGCAGAGAATTCCCTGCTAGCACCTTCTCTGTGCCTGGGAAGCAGAAGTGTTCACATTGCTTCGCAGAATCGCTTTTGTGCAGAAAACAGTAACACTTGTTCAGAATGAAAGAAAGCACAGAACCCCAGATTTTATGTTGTCCTGGAGAGCTTGCAGAGCACTGAGGAAAGGCAGGCAGAGAATTCCCTGCTAGCACCTTCTCTGTGCCTGGGAAGCAGAAGTGTTCACATTGCTTCGCAGAATCGCTTTTGTGCAGAAAACAGTAACACTTGTTCAGAACGAAAGAAAGCACAGAGCCCCAGATTTTATGTTGTCCTGGAGAGCTTGCAGAGCACTGGGAAAGGCAGGCAGAGAATTCCCTGCTAGCACCTTCTCTGTGCCTGTTCACATTGCTTCGCAGAATCGCTTTTGTGCAGAAAACAGTAACACTTGTTCAGAACGAAAGAAAGCACAGAGCCCCAGATTTTATGTTGTCCTGGAGAGCTTGCAGAGCACTGGGGAAAGGCAGGCAGAGAATTCCCTGCTAGCACCTTCTCTGTGCCTGGAAGCACAAGTGTTCACATTGCTTCGCAGAATCGCTTTTGTGCAGAAAACAGTAACACTTGTTCAGAACGAAAGAAAGCACAGAGCCCCAGATTTGCTGTTGTCCTGGAGAGCTTGCAGAGCACTGAGGAAAGGCAGGCAGAGAATTCCCTGCTAGCACCTTCTCTGTGCCTGGAAGCACAAGTGTTCACATTGCTTCGCAGAATCGCTTTTGTGCAGAAAACAGTAACACTTGTTCAGAACGAAAGAAAGCACAGAGCCCCAGATTTTATGTTGTCCTGGAGAGCTTGCAGAGCACTGGGAAAGGCAGGCAGAGAATTCCCTGCTAGCACCTTCTCTGTGCCTGGGAAGCACAAGTGTTCACATTGCTTCGCAGAATCGCTTTTGTGCAGAAAACAGTAACACTTGTTCAGAACGAAAGAAAGCACAGAGCCCCAGATTTTATGTTGTCCTGGAGAGCTTGCAGAGCACTGGGGAAAGGCAGGCAGAGAATTCCCTGCTAGCACCTTCTCTGTGCCTGGGAAGCAGAAGTGTTCACATTGCTTCGCAGAATCGCTTTTGTGCAGAAAACAGTAACACTTGTTCAGAACGAAAGAAAGCACAGAGCCCCAGATTTTATGTTGTCCTGGAGAGCTTGCAGAGCACTGGGGAAAGGCAGGCAGAGAATTCCCTGCTAGCACCTTCTCTGTGCCTGGGAAGCAGAAGTGTTCACATTGCTTCGCAGAATCGCTTTTGTGCAGAAAACAGTAACACTTGTTCAGAACGAAAGAAAGCACAGAGCCCCAGATTTTATGTTGTCCTGGAGAGCTTGCAGAGCACTGGGGAAAGGCAGGCAGAGAATTCCCTGCTAGCACCTTCTCTGTGCCTGGGAA
Source organism: Strix uralensis (assembly GCF_047716275.1). Lineage (NCBI taxonomy): Eukaryota > Metazoa > Chordata > Aves > Strigiformes > Strigidae > Strix > Strix uralensis. Next base: position 341,613 of record NW_027436777.1, on the reverse strand, counting down.
GCAGAAGTGTTCACATTGCTTCGCAGAATCGCTTTTGTGCAGAAAACAGTAACAGTTGTTCAGAACGAAAGAAAGCACAGAGCCCCAGATTTTATGTTGTCCTGGAGAGCTTGCAGAGCACTGGGGAAAGGCAGGCAGAGAATTCCCTGCTAGCACCTTCTCTGTGCCTGGGAAGCACAAGTGTTCACATTGCTTCGCAGAATCGCTTTTGTGCAGAAAACAGTAACACTTGTTCAGAACGAAAGAAAGCACAGAGCCCCAGATTTTATGTTGTCCTGGAGAGCTTGCAGAGCACTGGGGAAAGGCAGGCAGAGAATTCCCTGCTAGCACCTTCTCTGTGCCTGGGAAGCACAAGTGTTCACATTGCTTCGCAGAATCGCTTTTGTGCAGAAAACAGTAACACTTGTTCAGAACGAAAGAAAGCACAGAGCCCCAGATTTTATGTTGTCCTGGAGAGCTTGCAGAGCACTGGGGAAAGGCAGGCAGAGAATTCCCTGCTAGCACCTTCTCTGTGCCTGGGAAGCAGAAGTGTTCACATTGCTTCGCAGAATCGCTTTTGTGCAGAAAACAGTAACACTTGTTCAGAATGAAAGAAAGCACAGAACCCCAGATTTTATGTTGTCCTGGAGAGCTTGCAGAGCACTGAGGAAAGGCAGGCAGAGAATTCCCTGCTAGCACCTTCTCTGTGCCTGGGAAGCAGAAGTGTTCACATTGCTTCGCAGAATCGCTTTTGTGCAGAAAACAGTAACACTTGTTCAGAACGAAAGAAAGCACAGAGCCCCAGATTTTATGTTGTCCTGGAGAGCTTGCAGAGCACTGGGGAAAGGCAGGCAGAGAATTCCCTGCTAGCACCTTCTCTGTGCCTGTTCACATTGCTTCGCAGAATCGCTTTTGTGCAGAAAACAGTAACACTTGTTCAGAATGAAAGAAAGCACAGAGCCCCAGATTTTATGTTGTCCTGGAGAGCTTGCAGAGCACTGGGGAAAGGCAGGCAGAGAATTCCCTGCTAGCACCTTCTCTGTGCCTGGGAAGCACAAGTGTTCACATTGCTTCGCAGAATCGCTTTTGTGCAGAAAACAGTAACACTTGTTCAGAACGAAAGAAAGCACAGAGCCCCAGATTTGCTGTTGTCCTGGAGAGCTTGCAGAGCACTGGGGAAAGGCAGGCAGAGAATTCCCTGCTAGCACCTTCTCTGTGCCTGGGAAGCACAAGTGTTCACATTGCTTCGCAGAATCGCTTTTGTGCAGAAAACAGTAACACTTGTTCAGAACGAAAGAAAGCACAGAGCCCCAGATTTTATGTTGTCCTGGAGAGCTTGCAGAGCACTGGGGAAAGGCAGGCAGACAATTCCCTGCTAGCACCTTCTCTGTGCCTGGGAAGCAGAAGTGTTCACATTGCTTCGCAGAATCGCTTTTGTGCAGAAAACAGTAACACTTGTTCAGAACGAAAGAAAGCACAGAGCCCCAGATTTTATGTTGTCCTGGAGAGCTTGCAGAGCACTGGGGAAAGGCAGGCAGAGAATTCCCTGCTAGCACCTTCTCTGTGCCTGGGAAGCAGAAGTGTTCACATTGCTTCGCAGAATCGCTTTTGTGCAGAAAACAGTAACACTTGTTCAGAACGAAAGAAAGCACAGAGCCCCAGATTTTATGTTGTCCTGGAGAGCTTGCAGAGCACTGGGGAAAGGCAGGCAGAGAATTCCCTGCTAGCACCTTCTCTGTGCCTGGGAAGCAGAAGTGTTCACATTGCTTCGCAGAATCGCTTTTGTGCAGAAAACAGTAACACTTGTTCAGAACGAAAGAAAGCACAGAGCCCCAGATTTTATGTTGTCCTGGAGAGCTTGCAGAGCACTGGGGAAAGGCAGGCAGAGAATTCCCTGCTAGCACCTTCTCTGTGCCTGGGAAGCACAAGTGTTCACATTGCTTCGCAGAATCGCTTTTGTGCAGAAAACAGTAACACTTGTTCAGAACGAAAGAAAGCACAGAGCCCCAGATTTGCTGTTGTCCTGGAGAGCTTGCAGAGCACTGGGGAAAGGCAGGCAGAGAATTCCCTGCTAGCACCTTCTCTGTGCCTGGGAAGCACAAGTGTTCACATTGCTTCGCAGAATCGCTTTTGTGCAGAAAACAGTAACACTTGTTCAGAACGAAAGAAAGCACAGAGCCCCAGATTTTATGTTGTCCTGGAGAGCTTGCAGAGCACTGGGGAAAGGCAGGCAGACAATTCCCTGCTAGCACCTTCTCTGTGCCTGGGAAGCACAAGTGTTCACATTGCTTCGCAGAATCGCTTTTGTGCAGAAAACAGTAACACTTGTTCAGAACGAAAGAAAGCACAGAGCCCCAGATTTTATGTTGTCCTGGAGAGCTTGCAGAGCACTGGGGAAAGGCAGGCAGACAATTCCCTGCTAGCACCTTCTCTGTGCCTGGGAAGCAGAAGTGTTCACATTGCTTCGCAGAATCGCTTTTGTGCAGAAAACAGTAACACTTGTTCAGAACGAAAGAAAGCACAGAGCCCCAGATTTTATGTTGTCCTGGAGAGCTTGCAGAGCACTGGGGAAAGGCAGGCAGAGAATTCCCTGCTAGCACCTTCTCTGTGCCTGGGAAGCACAAGTGTTCACATTGCTTCGCAGAATCGCTTTTGTGCAGAAAACAGTAACAGTTGTTCAGAACGAAAGAAAGCACAGAGCCCCAGATTTTATGTTGTCCTGGAGAGCTTGCAGAGCACTGGGGAAAGGCAGGCAGAGAATTCCCTGCTAGCACCTTCTCTGTGCCTGGGAAGCAGAAGTGTTCACATTACTTCGCAGAATCGCTTTTGTGCAGAAAACAGTAACACTTGTTCAGAACGAAAGAAAGCACAGAGCCCCAGATTTTATGTTGTCCTGGAGAGCTTGCAGAGCACTGGGGAAAGGCAGGCAGAGAATTCCCTGCTAGCACCTTCTCTGTGCCTGGGAAGCAGAAGTGTTCACATTGCTTCGCAGAATCGCTTTTGTGCAGAAAACAGTAACAGTTGTTCAGAACGAAAGAAAGCACAGAGCCCCAGATTTTATGTTGTCCTGGAGAGCTTGCAGAGCACTGGGGAAAGGCAGGCAGAGAATTCCCTGCTAGCACCTTCTCTGTGCCTGGGAAGCAGAAGTGTTCACATTGCTTCGCAGAATCGCTTTTGTGCAGAAAACAGTAACACTTGTTCAGAACGAAAGAAAGCACAGAGCCCCAGATTTTATGTTGTCCTGGAGAGCTTGCAGAGCACTGGGGAAAGGCAGGCAGAGAATTCCCTGCTAGCACCTTCTCTGTGCCTGTTCACATTGCTTCGCAGAATCGCTTTTGTGCAGAAAACAGTAACACTTGTTCAGAACGAAAGAAAGCACAGAGCCCCAGATTTTATGTTGTCCTGGAGAGCTTGCAGAGCACTGGGGAAAGGCAGGCAGAGAATTCCCTGCTAGCACCTTCTCTGTGCCTGGGAAGCACAAGTGTTCACATTGCTTCGCAGAATCGCTTTTGTGCAGAAAACAGTAACACTTGTTCAGAACGAAAGAAAGCACAGAGCCCCAGATTTGCTGTTGTCCTGGAGAGCTTGCAGAGCACTGAGGAAAGGCAGGCAGAGAATTCCCTGCTAGCACCTTCTCTGTGCCTGTTCACTTTTCTTCGCAGAATCGCTTTTGTGCAGAAAACAGTAACACTTGTTCAGAACGAAAGAAAGCACAGAGGCCCAGATTTTATGTTGTCCTGGAGAGCTTGCAGAGCACTGGGGAAAGGCAGGCAGAGAATTCCCTGCTAGCACCTTCTCTGTGCCTGGGAGGCAGAAGTGTTCACATTGCTTCGCAGAATCGCTTTTGTGCAGAAAACAGTAACACTTGTTCAGAACGAAAGAAAGCACAGAGCCCCAGATTTTATGTTGTCCTGGAGAGCTTGCAGAGCACTGGGGAAAGGCAGGCAGAGAATTCCCTGCTAGCACCTTCTCTGTGCCTGGGAAGCACAAGTGTTCACATTGCTTCGCAGAATCGCTTTTGTGCAGAAAACAATAACACTTGTTCAGAACGAAAGAAAGCACAAAACCCCAGATTTTATGTTGTCCTGGAGAGCTTGCAGAGCACTGGGGAAAGGCAGGCAGAGAATTCCCTGCTAGCACCTTCTCTGTGCCTGGGAAGCACAAGTGTTCACATTGCTTCGCAGAATCGCTTTTGTGCAGAAAACAGTAACACTTGTTCAGAACGAAAGAAAGCACAGAGCCCCAGATTTTATGTTGTCCTGGAGAGCTTGCAGAGCACTGGGGAAAGGCAGGCAGAGAATTCCCTGCTAGCACCTTCTCTGTGCCTGGGAAGCACAAGTGTTCACATTGCTTCGCAGAATCGCTTTTGTGCAGAAAACAGTAACACTTGTTCAGAACGAAAGAAAGCACAGAGCCCCAGATTTTATGTTGTCCTGGAGAGCTTGCAGAGCACTGGGGAAAGGCAGGCAGAGAATTCCCTGCTAGCACCTTCTCTGTGCCTGGGAAGCACAAGTGTTCACATTGCTTCGCAGAATCGCTTTTGTGCAGAAAACAGTAACACTTGTTCAGAACGAAAGAAAGCACAGAGCCCCAGATTTTATGTTGTCCTGGAGAGCTTGCAGAGCACTGGGGAAAGGCAGGCAGAGAATTCCCTGCTAGCACCTTCTCTGTGCCTGTTCACTTTTCTTCGCAGAATCGCTTTTGTGCAGAAAACAGTAACACTTGTTCAGAACGAAAGAAAGCACAGAGCCCCAGATTTTATGTTGTCCTGGAGAGCTTGCAGAGCACTGGGGAAAGGCAGGCAGAGAATTCCCTGCTAGCACCTTCTCTGTGCCTGGGAAGCAGAAGTGTTCACATTGCTTCGCAGAATCGCTTTTGTGCAGAAAACAGTAACAGTTGTTCAGAACGAAAGAAAGCACAGAGCCCCAGATTTTATGTTGTCCTGGAGAGCTTGCAGAGCACTGGGGAAAGGCAGGCAGAGAATTCCCTGCTAGCACCTTCTCTGTGCCTGGGAAGCAGAAGTGTTCACATTGCTTCGCAGAATCGCTTTTGTGCAGAAAACAGTAACACTTGTTCAGAATGAAAGAAAGCACAGAACCCCAGATTTTATGTTGTCCTGGAGAGCTTGCAGAGCACTGAGGAAAGGCAGGCAGAGAATTCCCTGCTAGCACCTTCTCTGTGCCTGGGAAGCAGAAGTGTTCACATTGCTTCGCAGAATCGCTTTTGTGCAGAAAACAGTAACACTTGTTCAGAACGAAAGAAAGCACAGAGCCCCAGATTTTATGTTGTCCTGGAGAGCTTGCAGAGCACTGGGGAAAGGCAGGCAGAGAATTCCCTGCTAGCACCTTCTCTGTGCCTGTTCACATTGCTTCGCAGAATCGCTTTTGTGCAGAAAACAGTAACACTTGTTCAGAACGAAAGAAAGCACAGAGCCCCAGATTTTATGTTGTCCTGGAGAGCTTGCAGAGCACTGGGGAAAGGCAGGCAGAGAATTCCCTGCTAGCACCTTCTCTGTGCCTGGGAAGCACAAGTGTTCACATTGCTTCGCAGAATCGCTTTTGTGCAGAAAACAGTAACACTTGTTCAGAACGAAAGAAAGCACAGAGCCCCAGATTTGCTGTTGTCCTGGAGAGCTTGCAGAGCACTGAGGAAAGGCAGGCAGAGAATTCCCTGCTAGCACCTTCTCTGTGCCTGTTCACTTTTCTTCGCAGAATCGCTTTTGTGCAGAAAACAGTAACACTTGTTCAGAACGAAAGAAAGCACAGAGGCCCAGATTTTATGTTGTCCTGGAGAGCTTGCAGAGCACTGGGGAAAGGCAGGCAGAGAATTCCCTGCTAGCACCTTCTCTGTGCCTGGGAGGCAGAAGTGTTCACATTGCTTCGCAGAATCGCTTTTGTGCAGAAAACAGTAACACTTGTTCAGAACGAAAGAAAGCACAGAGCCCCAGATTTGCTGTTGTCCTGGAGAGCTTGCAGAGCACTGGGGAAAGGCAGGCAGAGAATTCCCTGCTAGCACCTTCTCTGTGCCTGGGAAGCACAAGTGTTCACATTGCTTCGCAGAATCGCTTTTGTGCAGAAAACAGTAACACTTGTTCAGAACGAAAGAAAGCACAGAGCCCCAGATTTTATGTTGTCCTGGAGAGCTTGCAGAGCACTGGGGAAAGGCAGGCAGACAATTCCCTGCTAGCACCTTCTCTGTGCCTGGGAAGCACAAGTGTTCACATTGCTTCGCAGAATCGCTTTTGTGCAGAAAACAGTAACACTTGTTCAGAACGAAAGAAAGCACAGAGCCCCAGATTTTATGTTGTCCTGGAGAGCTTGCAGAGCACTGGGGAAAGGCAGGCAGACAATTCCCTGCTAGCACCTTCTCTGTGCCTGGGAAGCAGAAGTGTTCACATTGCTTCGCAGAATCGCTTTTGTGCAGAAAACAGTAACACTTGTTCAGAACGAAAGAAAGCACAGAGCCCCAGATTTTATGTTGTCCTGGAGAGCTTGCAGAGCACTGGGGAAAGGCAGGCAGAGAATTCCCTGCTAGCACCTTCTCTGTGCCTGGGAAGCACAAGTGTTCACATTGCTTCGCAGAATCGCTTTTGTGCAGAAAACAGTAACACTTGTTCAGAACGAAAGAAAGCACAGAGCCCCAGATTTTATGTTGTCCTGGAGAGCTTGCAGAGCACTGGGGAAAGGCAGGCAGAGAATTCCCTGCTAGCACCTTCTCTGTGCCTGGGAAGCAGAAGTGTTCACATTACTTCGCAGAATCGCTTTTGTGCAGAAAACAGTAACACTTGTTCAGAACGAAAGAAAGCACAGAGCCCCAGATTTTATGTTGTCCTGGAGAGCTTGCAGAGCACTGGGGAAAGGCAGGCAGAGAATTCCCTGCTAGCACCTTCTCTGTGCCTGGGAAGCAGAAGTGTTCACATTGCTTCGCAGAATCGCTTTTGTGCAGAAAACAGTAACAGTTGTTCAGAACGAAAGAAAGCACAGAGCCCCAGATTTTATGTTGTCCTGGAGAGCTTGCAGAGCACTGGGGAAAGGCAGGCAGAGAATTCCCTGCTAGCACCTTCTCTGTGCCTGGGAAGCAGAAGTGTTCACATTGCTTCGCAGAATCGCTTTTGTGCAGAAAACAGTAACACTTGTTCAGAACGAAAGAAAGCACAGAGCCCCAGATTTTATGTTGTCCTGGAGAGCTTGCAGAGCACTGGGGAAAGGCAGGCAGAGAATTCCCTGCTAGCACCTTCTCTGTGCCTGTTCACATTGCTTCGCAGAATCGCTTTTGTGCAGAAAACAGTAACACTTGTTCAGAACGAAAGAAAGCACAGAGCCCCAGATTTTATGTTGTCCTGGAGAGCTTGCAGAGCACTGGGGAAAGGCAGGCAGAGAATTCCCTGCTAGCACCTTCTCTGTGCCTGGGAAGCACAAGTGTTCACATTGCTTCGCAGAATCGCTTTTGTGCAGAAAACAGTAACACTTGTTCAGAACGAAAGAAAGCACAGAGCCCCAGATTTGCTGTTGTCCTGGAGAGCTTGCAGAGCACTGAGGAAAGGCAGGCAGAGAATTCCCTGCTAGCACCTTCTCTGTGCCTGTTCACTTTTCTTCGCAGAATCGCTTTTGTGCAGAAAACAGTAACACTTGTTCAGAACGAAAGAAAGCACAGAGGCCCAGATTTTATGTTGTCCTGGAGAGCTTGCAGAGCACTGGGGAAAGGCAGGCAGAGAATTCCCTGCTAGCACCTTCTCTGTGCCTGGGAGGCAGAAGTGTTCACATTGCTTCGCAGAATCGCTTTTGTGCAGAAAACAGTAACACTTGTTCAGAACGAAAGAAAGCACAGAGCCCCAGATTTTATGTTGTCCTGGAGAGCTTGCAGAGCACTGGGGAAAGGCAGGCAGAGAATTCCCTGCTAGCACCTTCTCTGTGCCTGGGAAGCACAAGTGTTCACATTGCTTCGCAGAATCGCTTTTGTGCAGAAAACAATAACACTTGTTCAGAACGAAAGAAAGCACAAAACCCCAGATTTTATGTTGTCCTGGAGAGCTTGCAGAGCACTGGGGAAAGGCAGGCAGAGAATTCCCTGCTAGCACCTTCTCTGTGCCTGGGAAGCACAAGTGTTCACATTGCTTCGCAGAATCGCTTTTGTGCAGAAAACAGTAACACTTGTTCAGAACGAAAGAAAGCACAGAGCCCCAGATTTTATGTTGTCCTGGAGAGCTTGCAGAGCACTGGGGAAAGGCAGGCAGACAATTCCCTGCTAGCACCTTCTCTGTGCCTGGGAAGCACAAGTGTTCACATTGCTTCGCAGAATCGCTTTTGTGCAGAAAACAGTAACACTTGTTCAGAACGAAAGAAAGCACAGAGCCCCAGATTTTATGTTGTCCTGGAGAGCTTGCAGAGCACTGGGGAAAGGCAGGCAGAGAATTCCCTGCTAGCACCTTCTCTGTGCCTGGGAAGCACAAGTGTTCACATTGCTTCGCAGAATCGCTTTTGTGCAGAAAACAGTAACACTTGTTCAGAACGAAAGAAAGCACAGAGCCCCAGATTTTATGTTGTCCTGGAGAGCTTGCAGAGCACTGGGGAAAGGCAGGCAGAGAATTCCCTGCTAGCACCTTCTCTGTGCCTGTTCACTTTTCTTCGCAGAATCGCTTTTGTGCAGAAAACAGTAACACTTGTTCAGAACGAAAGAAAGCACAGAGCCCCAGATTTTATGTTGTCCTGGAGAGCTTGCAGAGCACTGGGGAAAGGCAGGCAGAGAATTCCCTGCTAGCACCTTCTCTGTGCCTGGGAAGCAGAAGTGTTCACATTGCTTCGCAGAATCGCTTTTGTGCAGAAAACAGTAACAGTTGTTCAGAACGAAAGAAAGCACAGAGCCCCAGATTTTATGTTGTCCTGGAGAGCTTGCAGAGCACTGGGGAAAGGCAGGCAGAGAATTCCCTGCTAGCACCTTCTCTGTGCCTGGGAAGCAGAAGTGTTCACATTGCTTCGCAGAATCGCTTTTGTGCAGAAAACAGTAACACTTGTTCAGAATGAAAGAAAGCACAGAACCCCAGATTTTATGTTGTCCTGGAGAGCTTGCAGAGCACTGAGGAAAGGCAGGCAGAGAATTCCCTGCTAGCACCTTCTCTGTGCCTGGGAAGCAGAAGTGTTCACATTGCTTCGCAGAATCGCTTTTGTGCAGAAAACAGTAACACTTGTTCAGAACGAAAGAAAGCACAGAGCCCCAGATTTTATGTTGTCCTGGAGAGCTTGCAGAGCACTGGGGAAAGGCAGGCAGAGAATTCCCTGCTAGCACCTTCTCTGTGCCTGTTCACATTGCTTCGCAGAATCGCTTTTGTGCAGAAAACAGTAACACTTGTTCAGAACGAAAGAAAGCACAGAGCCCCAGATTTTATGTTGTCCTGGAGAGCTTGCAGAGCACTGGGGAAAGGCAGGCAGAGAATTCCCTGCTAGCACCTTCTCTGTGCCTGGGAAGCACAAGTGTTCACATTGCTTCGCAGAATCGCTTTTGTGCAGAAAACAGTAACACTTGTTCAGAACGAAAGAAAGCACAGAGCCCCAGATTTGCTGTTGTCCTGGAGAGCTTGCAGAGCACTGAGGAAAGGCAGGCAGAGAATTCCCTGCTAGCACCTTCTCTGTGCCTGTTCACTTTTCTTCGCAGAATCGCTTTTGTGCAGAAAACAGTAACACTTGTTCAGAACGAAAGAAAGCACAGAGGCCCAGATTTTATGTTGTCCTGGAGAGCTTGCAGAGCACTGGGGAAAGGCAGGCAGAGAATTCCCTGCTAGCACCTTCTCTGTGCCTGGGAGGCAGAAGTGTTCACATTGCTTCGCAGAATCGCTTTTGTGCAGAAAACAGTAACACTTGTTCAGAACGAAAGAAAGCACAGAGCCCCAGATTTTATGTTGTCCTGGAGAGCTTGCAGAGCACTGGGGAAAGGCAGGCAGAGAATTCCCTGCTAGCACCTTCTCTGTGCCTGGGAAGCACAAGTGTTCACATTGCTTCGCAGAATCGCTTTTGTGCAGAAAACAATAACACTTGTTCAGAACGAAAGAAAGCACAGAGGCCCAGATTTTATGTTGTCCTGGAGAGCTTGCAGAGCACTGGGGAAAGGCAGGCAGAGAATTCCCTGCTAGCACCTTCTCTGTGCCTGGGAGGCAGAAGTGTTCACATTGCTTCGCAGAATCGCTTTTGTGCAGAAAACAGTAACACTTGTTCAGAACGAAAGAAAGCACAGAGCCCCAGATTTTATGTTGTCCTGGAGAGCTTGCAGAGCACTGGGGAAAGGCAGGCAGACAATTCCCTGCTAGCACCTTCTCTGTGCCTGGGAAGCACAAGTGTTCACATTGCTTCGCAGAATCGCTTTTGTGCAGAAAACAGTAACACTTGTTCAGAACGAAAGAAAGCACAGAGCCCCAGATTTTATGTTGTCCTGGAGAGCTTGCAGAGCACTGGGGAAAGGCAGGCAGAGAATTCCCTGCTAGCACCTTCTCTGTGCCTGGGAAGCACAAGTGTTCACATTGCTTGGCAGAATCGCTTTTGTGCAGAAAACAGTAACACTTGTTCAGAACGAAAGAAAGCACAGAGCCCCAGATTTTATGTTGTCCTGGAGAGCTTGCAGAGCACTGGGGAAAGGCAGGCAGACAATTCCCTGCTAGCACCTTCTCTGTGCCTGGGAAGCACAAGTGTTCACATTGCTTCGCAGAATCGCTTTTGTGCAGAAAACAGTAACACTTGTTCAGAACGAAAGAAAGCACAGAGCCCCAGATTTTATGTTGTCCTGGAGAGCTTGCAGAGCACTGGGGAAAGGCAGGCAGAGAATTCCCTGCTAGCACCTTCTCTGTGCCTGGGAAGCACAAGTGTTCACATTACTTCGCAGAATCGCTTTTGTGCAGAAAACAGTAACAGTTGTTCAGAACGAAAGAAAGCACAGAGCCCCAGATTTTATGTTGTCCTGGAGAGCTTGCAGAGCACTGGGGAAAGGCAGGCAGAGAATTCCCTGCTAGCACCTTCTCTGTGCCTGGGAAGCAGAAGTGTTCACATTGCTTCGCAGAATCGCTTTTGTGCAGAAAACAGTAACACTTGTTCAGAACGAAAGAAAGCACAGAGCCCCAGATTTTATGTTGTCCTGGAGAGCTTGCAGAGCACTGGGGAAAGGCAGGCAGAGAATTCCCTGCTAGCACCTTCTCTGTGCCTGGGAAGCAGAAGTGTTCACATTGCTTCGCAGAATCGCTTTTGTGCAGAAAACAGTAACACTTGTTCAGAATGAAAGAAAGCACAGAGCCCCAGATTTTATGTTGTCCTGGAGAGCTTGCAGAGCACTGAGGAAAGGCAGGCAGAGAATTCCCTGCTAGCACCTTCTCTGTGCCTGGGAAGCAGAAGTGTTCACATTGCTTCGCAGAATCGCTTTTGTGCAGAAAACAGTAACACTTGTTCAGAACGAAAGAAAGCACAGAGCCCCAGATTTTATGTTGTCCTGGAGAGCTTGCAGAGCACTGGGGAAAGGCAGGCAGAGAATTCCCTGCTAGCACCTTCTCTGTGCCTGTTCACATTGCTTCGCAGAATCGCTTTTGTGCAGAAAACAGTAACACTTGTTCAGAACGAAAGAAAGCACAGAGCCCCAGATTTTATGTTGTCCTGGAGAGCTTGCAGAGCACTGGGGAAAGGCAGGCAGAGAATTCCCTGCTAGCACCTTCTCTGTGCCTGGGAAGCACAAGTGTTCACATTGCTTCGCAGAATCGCTTTTGTGCAGAAAACAATAACACTTGTTCAGAACGAAAGAAAGCACAAAACCCCAGATTTTATGTTGTCCTGGAGAGCTTGCAGAGCACTGGGGAAAGGCAGGCAGAGAATTCCCTGCTAGCACCTTCTCTGTGCCTGGGAAGCACAAGTGTTCACATTGCTTGGCAGAATCGCTTTTGTGCAGAAAACAGTAACACTTGTTCAGAACGAAAGAAAGCACAGAGCCCCAGATTTTATGTTGTCCTGGAGAGCTTGCAGAGCACTGGGGAAAGGCAGGCAGACAATTCCCTGCTAGCACCTTCTCTGTGCCTGGGAAGCACAAGTGTTCACATTGCTTCGCAGAATCGCTTTTGTGCAGAAAACAGTAACACTTGTTCAGAACGAAAGAAAGCACAGAGCCCCAGATTTTATGTTGTCCTGGAGAGCTTGCAGAGCACTGGGGAAAGGCAGGCAGAGAATTCCCTGCTAGCACCTTCTCTGTGCCTGGGAAGCACAAGTGTTCACATTGCTTCGCAGAATCGCTTTTGTGCAGAAAACAGTAACACTTGTTCAGAACGAAAGAAAGCACAGAGCCCCAGATTTTATGTTGTCCTGGAGAGCTTGCAGAGCACTGGGGAAAGGCAGGCAGAGAATTCCCTGCTAGCACCTTCTCTGTGCCTGTTCACTTTTCTTCGCAGAATCGCTTTTGTGCAGAAAACAGTAACACTTGTTCAGAACGAAAGAAAGCACAGAGCCCCAGATTTTATGTTGTCCTGGAGAGCTTGCAGAGCACTGGGGAAAGGCAGGCAGAGAATTCCCTGCTAGCACCTTCTCTGTGCCTGGGAAGCACAAGTGTTCACATTGCTTCGCAGAATCGCTTTTGTGCAGAAAACAGTAACAGTTGTTCAGAACGAAAGAAAGCACAGAGCCCCAGATTTTATGTTGTCCTGGAGAGCTTGCAGAGCACTGGGGAAAGGCAGGCAGAGAATTCCCTGCTAGCACCTTCTCTGTGCCTGGGAAGCAGAAGTGTTCACATTGCTTCGCAGAATCGCTTTTGTGCAGAAAACAGTAACACTTGTTCAGAATGAAAGAAAGCACAGAACCCCAGATTTTATGTTGTCCTGGAGAGCTTGCAGAGCACTGAGGAAAGGCAGGCAGAGAATTCCCTGCTAGCACCTTCTCTGTGCCTGGGAAGCACAAGTGTTCACATTGCTTCGCAGAATCGCTTTTGTGCAGAAAACAGTAACACTTGTTCAGAACGAAAGAAAGCACAGAGCCCCAGATTTTATGTTGTCCTGGAGAGCTTGCAGAGCACTGGGGAAAGGCAGGCAGAGAATTCCCTGCTAGCACCTTCTCTGTGCCTGTTCACATTGCTTCGCAGAATCGCTTTTGTGCAGAAAACAGTAACACTTGTTCAGAACGAAAGAAAGCACAGAGCCCCAGATTTTATGTTGTCCTGGAGAGCTTGCAGAGCACTGGGGAAAGGCAGGCAGAGAATTCCCTGCTAGCACCTTCTCTGTGCCTGGGAAGCACAAGTGTTCACATTGCTTCGCAGAATCGCTTTTGTGCAGAAAACAGTAACACTTGTTCAGAACGAAAGAAAGCACAGAGCCCCAGATTTGCTGTTGTCCTGGAGAGCTTGCAGAGCACTGAGGAAAGGCAGGCAGAGAATTCCCTGCTAGCACCTTCTCTGTGCCTGTTCACTTTTCTTCGCAGAATCGCTTTTGTGCAGAAAACAGTAACACTTGTTCAGAACGAAAGAAAGCACAGAGGCCCAGATTTTATGTTGTCCTGGAGAGCTTGCAGAGCACTGGGGAAAGGCAGGCAGAGAATTCCCTGCTAGCACCTTCTCTGTGCCTGGGAAGCACAAGTGTTCACATTGCTTCGCAGAATCGCTTTTGTGCAGAAAACAGTAACACTTGTTCAGAACGAAAGAAAGCACAGAGCCCCAGATTTTATGTTGTCCTGGAGAGCTTGCAGAGCACTGGGGAAAGGCAGGCAGAGAATTCCCTGCTAGCACCTTCTCTGTGCCTGGGAAGCAGAAGTGTTCACATTGCTTCGCAGAATCGCTTTTGTGCAGAAAACAATAACACTTGTTCAGAACGAAAGAAAGCACAAAACCCCAGATTTTATGTTGTCCTGGAGAGCTTGCAGAGCACTGGGGAAAGGCAGGCAGAGAATTCCCTGCTAGCACCTTCTCTGTGCCTGGGAAGCACAAGTGTTCACATTGCTTGGCAGAATCGCTTTTGTGCAGAAAACAGTAACACTTGTTCAGAACGAAAGAAAGCACAGAGCCCCAGATTTTATGTTGTCCTGGAGAGCTTGCAGAGCACTGGGGAAAGGCAGGCAGACAATTCCCTGCTAGCACCTTCTCTGTGCCTGGGAAGCACAAGTGTTCACATTGCTTCGCAGAATCGCTTTTGTGCAGAAAACAGTAACACTTGTTCAGAACGAAAGAAAGCACAGAGCCCCAGATTTTATGTTGTCCTGGAGAGCTTGCAGAGCACTGGGGAAAGGCAGGCAGAGAATTCCCTGCTAGCACCTTCTCTGTGCCTGGGAAGCAGAAGTGTTCACATTGCTTCGCAGAATCGCTTTTGTGCAGAAAACAGTAACACTTGTTCAGAACGAAAGAAAGCACAGAGCCCCAGATTTTATGTTGTCCTGGAGAGCTTGCAGAGCACTGGGGAAAGGCAGGCAGAGAATTCCCTGCTAGCACCTTCTCTGTGCCTGGGAAGCAGAAGTGTTCACATTGCTTCGCAGAATCGCTTTTGTGCAGAAAACAGTAACAGTTGTTCAGAACGAAAGAAAGCACAGAGCCCCAGATTTTATGTTGTCCTGGAGAGCTTGCAGAGCACTGGGGAAAGGCAGGCAGAGAATTCCCTGCTAGCACCTTCTCTGTGCCTGGGAAGCAGAAGTGTTCACATTACTTCGCAGAATCGCTTTTGTGCAGAAAACAGTAACAGTTGTTCAGAACGAAAGAAAGCACAGAGCCCCAGATTTTATGTTGTCCTGGAGAGCTTGCAGAGCACTGGGGAAAGGCAGGCAGAGAATTCCCTGCTAGCACCTTCTCTGTGCCTGGGAAGCAGAAGTGTTCACATTGCTTCGCAGAATCGCTTTTGTGCAGAAAACAGTAACACTTGTTCAGAACGAAAGAAAGCACAGAGCCCCAGATTTTATGTTGTCCTGGAGAGCTTGCAGAGCACTGGGGAAAGGCAGGCAGAGAATTCCCTGCTAGCACCTTCTCTGTGCCTGGGAAGCAGAAGTGTTCACATTGCTTCGCAGAATCGCTTTTGTGCAGAAAACAGTAACACTTGTTCAGAACGAAAGAAAGCACAGAGCCCCAGATTTTATGTTGTCCTGGAGAGCTTGCAGAGCACTGGGGAAAGGCAGGCAGACAATTCCCTGCTAGCACCTTCTCTGTGCCTGGGAAGCAGAAGTGTTCACATTGCTTCGCAGAATCGCTTTTGTGCAGAAAACAGTAACACTTGTTCAGAACGAAAGAAAGCACAGAGCCCCAGATTTTATGTTGTCCTGGAGAGCTTGCAGAGCACTGGGGAAAGGCAGGCAGAGAATTCCCTGCTAGCACCTTCTCTGTGCCTGTTCACATTGCTTCGCAGAATCGCTTTTGTGCAGAAAACAGTAACACTTGTTCAGAACGAAAGAAAGCACAGAGCCCCAGATTTTATGTTGTCCTGGAGAGCTTGCAGAGCACTGGGGAAAGGCAGGCAGAGAATTCCCTGCTAGCACCTTCTCTGTGCCTGGGAAGCACAAGTGTTCACATTGCTTCGCAGAATCGCTTTTGTGCAGAAAACAGTAACACTTGTTCAGAACGAAAGAAAGCACAGAGCCCCAGATTTGCTGTTGTCCTGGAGAGCTTGCAGAGCACTGAGGAAAGGCAGGCAGAGAATTCCCTGCTAGCACCTTCTCTGTGCCTGTTCACTTTTCTTCGCAGAATCGCTTTTGTGCAGAAAACAGTAACACTTGTTCAGAACGAAAGAAAGCACAGAGGCCCAGATTTTATGTTGTCCTGGAGAGCTTGCAGAGCACTGGGGAAAGGCAGGCAGAGAATTCCCTGCTAGCACCTTCTCTGTGCCTGGGAGGCAGAAGTGTTCACATTGCTTCGCAGAATCGCTTTTGTGCAGAAAACAGTAAAACTTGTTCAGAACGAAAGAAAGCACAGAGCCCCAGATTTTATGTTGTCCTGGAGAGCTTGCAGAGCACTGGGGAAAGGCAGGCAGAGAATTCCCTGCTAGCACCTTCTCTGTGCCTGGGAAGCACAAGTGTTCACATTGCTTCGCAGAATTGCTTTTGTGCAGAAAACAATAACACTTGTTCAGAACGAAAGAAAGCACAAAACCCCAGATTTTATGTTGTCCTGGAGAGCTTGCAGAGCACTGGGGAAAGGCAGGCAGAGAATTCCCTGCTAGCACCTTCTCTGTGCCTGGGAAGCACAAGTGTTCACATTGCTTGGCAGAATCGCTTTTGTGCAGAAAACAGTAACACTTGTTCAGAACGAAAGAAAGCACAGAGCCCCAGATTTTATGTTGTCCTGGAGAGCTTGCAGAGCACTGGGGAAAGGCAGGCAGACAATTCCCTGCTAGCACCTTCTCTGTGCCTGGGAAGCACAAGTGTTCACATTGCTTCGCAGAATCGCTTTTGTGCAGAAAACAGTAACACTTGTTCAGAACGAAAGAAAGCACAGAGCCCCAGATTTTATGTTGTCCTGGAGAGCTTGCAGAGCACTGGGGAAAGGCAGGCAGAGAATTCCCTGCTAGCACCTTCTCTGTGCCTGGGAAGCACAAGTGTTCACATTGCTTCGCAGAATCGCTTTTGTGCAGAAAACAGTAACACTTGTTCAGAACGAAAGAAAGCACAGAGCCCCAGATTTTATGTTGTCCTGGAGAGCTTGCAGAGCACTGAGGAAAGGCAGGCAGAGAATTCCCTGCTAGCACCTTCTCTGTGCCTGTTCACTTTTCTTCGCAGAATCGCTTTTGTGCAGAAAACAGTAACACTTGTTCAGAACGAAAGAAAGCACAGAGGCCCAGATTTTATGTTGTCCTGGAGAGCTTGCAGAGCACTGGGGAAAGGCAGGCAGAGAATTCCCTGCTAGCACCTTCTCTGTGCCTGGGAGGCAGAAGTGTTCACATTGCTTCGCAGAATCGCTTTTGTGCAGAAAACAGTAACACTTGTTCAGAACGAAAGAAAGCACAGAGCCCCAGATTTTATGTTGTCCTGGAGAGCTTGCAGAGCACTGGGGAAAGGCAGGCAGAGAATTCCCTGCTAGCACCTTCTCTGTGCCTGGGAAGCACAAGTGTTCACATTGCTTCGCAGAATCGCTTTTGTGCAGAAAACAATAACACTTGTTCAGAACGAAAGAAAGCACAAAACCCCAGATTTTATGTTGTCCTGGAGAGCTTGCAGAGCACTGGGGAAAGGCAGGCAGAGAATTCCCTGCTAGCACCTTCTCTGTGCCTGGGAAGCACAAGTGTTCACATTGCTTGGCAGAATCGCTTTTGTGCAGAAAACAGTAACACTTGTTCAGAACGAAAGAAAGCACAGAGCCCCAGATTTTATGTTGTCCTGGAGAGCTTGCAGAGCACTGAGGAAAGGCAGGCAGAGAATTCCCTGCTAGCACCTTCTCTGTGCCTGTTCACTTTTCTTCGCAGAATCGCTTTTGTGCAGAAAACAGTAACACTTGTTCAGAACGAAAGAAAGCACAGAGCCCCAGATTTTATGTTGTCCTGGAGAGCTTGCAGAGCACTGGGGAAAGGCAGGCAGAGAATTCCCTGCTAGCACCTTCTCTGTGCCTGGGAAGCAGAAGTGTTCACATTGCTTCGCAGAATCGCTTTTCTGCAGAAAACAGTAACACTTGTTCAGAATGAAAGAAAGCACAGAGCCCCAGATTTTATGTTGTCCTGGAGAGCTTGCAGAGCACTGAGGAAAGGCAGGCAGAGAATTCCCTGCTAGCACCTTCTCTGTGCCTGGGAAGCAGAAGTGTTCACATTGCTTCGCAGAATCGCTTTTGTGCAGAAAACAGTAACACTTGTTCAGAACGAAAGAAAGCACAGAGCCCCAGATTTTATGTTGTCCTGGAGAGCTTGCAGAGCACTGGGGAAAGGCAGGCAGAGAATTCCCTGCTAGCACCTTCTCTGTGCCTGTTCACATTGCTTCGCAGAATCGCTTTTGTGCAGAAAACAGTAACACTTGTTCAGAACGAAAGAAAGCACAGAGCCCCAGATTTTATGTTGTCCTGGAGAGCTTGCAGAGCACTGGGGAAAGGCAGGCAGAGAATTCCCTGCTAGCACCTTCTCTGTGCCTGGGAAGCACAAGTGTTCACATTGCTTCGCAGAATCGCTTTTGTGCAGAAAACAGTAACACTTGTTCAGAACGAAAGAAAGCACAGAGCCCCAGATTTGCTGTTGTCCTGGAGAGCTTGCAGAGCACTGAGGAAAGGCAGGCAGAGAATTCCCTGCTAGCACCTTCTCTGTGCCTGTTCACTTTTCTTCGCAGAATCGCTTTTGTGCAGAAAACAGTAACACTTGTTCAGAACGAAAGAAAGCACAGAGGCCCAGATTTTATGTTGTCCTGGAGAGCTTGCAGAGCACTGGGGAAAGGCAGGCAGAGAATTCCCTGCTAGCACCTTCTCTGTGCCTGGGAGGCAGAAGTGTTCACATTGCTTCGCAGAATCGCTTTTGTGCAGAAAACAGTAACACTTGTTCAGAACGAAAGAAAGCACAGAGCCCCAGATTTTATGTTGTCCTGGAGAGCTTGCAGAGCACTGGGGAAAGGCAGGCAGAGAATTCCCTGCTAGCACCTTCTCTGTGCCTGGGAAGCACAAGTGTTCACATTGCTTCGCAGAATTGCTTTTGTGCAGAAAACAATAACACTTGTTCAGAACGAAAGAAAGCACAAAACCCCAGATTTTATGTTGTCCTGGAGAGCTTGCAGAGCACTGGGGAAAGGCAGGCAGAGAATTCCCTGCTAGCACCTTCTCTGTGCCTGGGAAGCACAAGTGTTCACATTGCTTGGCAGAATCGCTTTTGTGCAGAAAACAGTAACACTTGTTCAGAACGAAAGAAAGCACAGAGCCCCAGATTTTATGTTGTCCTGGAGAGCTTGCAGAGCACTGGGGAAAGGCAGGCAGACAATTCCCTGCTAGCACCTTCTCTGTGCCTGGGAAGCACAAGTGTTCACATTGCTTCGCAGAATCGCTTTTGTGCAGAAAACAGTAACACTTGTTCAGAACGAAAGAAAGCACAGAGCCCCAGATTTTATGTTGTCCTGGAGAGCTTGCAGAGCACTGGGGAAAGGCAGGCAGAGAATTCCCTGCTAGCACCTTCTCTGTGCCTGGGAAGCACAAGTGTTCACATTGCTTCGCAGAATCGCTTTTGTGCAGAAAACAGTAACACTTGTTCAGAACGAAAGAAAGCACAGAGCCCCAGATTTGCTGTTGTCCTGGAGAGCTTGCAGAGCACTGAGGAAAGGCAGGCAGAGAATTCCCTGCTAGCACCTTCTCTGTGCCTGTTCACTTTTCTTCGCAGAATCGCTTTTGTGCAGAAAACAGTAACACTTGTTCAGAACGAAAGAAAGCACAGAGGCCCAGATTTTATGTTGTCCTGGAGAGCTTGCAGAGCACTGGGGAAAGGCAGGCAGAGAATTCCCTGCTAGCACCTTCTCTGTGCCTGGGAGGCAGAAGTGTTCACATTGCTTGGCAGAATCGCTTTTGTGCAGAAAACAGTAACACTTGTTCAGAACGAAAGAAAGCACAGAGCCCCAGATTTTATGTTGTCCTGGAGAGCTTGCAGAGCACTGGGGAAAGGCAGGCAGACAATTCCCTGCTAGCACCTTCTCTGTGCCTGGGAAGCACAAGTGTTCACATTGCTTCGCAGAATCGCTTTTGTGCAGAAAACAGTAACACTTGTTCAGAACGAAAGAAAGCACAGAGCCCCAGATTTTATGTTGTCCTGGAGAGCTTGCAGAGCACTGGGGAAAGGCAGGCAGAGAATTCCCTGCTAGCACCTTCTCTGTGCCTGGGAAGCACAAGTGTTCACATTGCTTCGCAGAATCGCTTTTGTGCAGAAAACAGTAACACTTGTTCAGAACGAAAGAAAGCACAGAGCCCCAGATTTGCTGTTGTCCTGGAGAGCTTGCAGAGCACTGAGGAAAGGCAGGCAGAGAATTCCCTGCTAGCACCTTCTCTGTGCCTGTTCACTTTTCTTCGCAGAATCGCTTTTGTGCAGAAAACAGTAACACTTGTTCAGAACGAAAGAAAGCACAGAGCCCCAGATTTTATGTTGTCCTGGAGAGCTTGCAGAGCACTGGGGAAAGGCAGGCAGAGAATTCCCTGCTAGCACCTTCTCTGTGCCTGGGAAGCAGAAGTGTTCACATTGCTTCGCAGAATCGCTTTTCTGCAGAAAACAGTAACACTTGTTCAGAATGAAAGAAAGCACAGAGCCCCAGATTTTATGTTGTCCTGGAGAGCTTGCAGAGCACTGAGGAAAGGCAGGCAGAGAATTCCCTGCTAGCACCTTCTCTGTGCCTGGGAAGCAGAAGTGTTCACATTGCTTCGCAGAATCGCTTTTGTGCAGAAAACAGTAACACTTGTTCAGAACGAAAGAAAGCACAGAGCCCCAGATTTTATGTTGTCCTGGAGAGCTTGCAGAGCACTGGGGAAAGGCAGGCAGAGAATTCCCTGCTAGCACCTTCTCTGTGCCTGTTCACATTGCTTCGCAGAATCGCTTTTGTGCAGAAAACAGTAACACTTGTTCAGAACGAAAGAAAGCACAGAGCCCCAGATTTTATGTTGTCCTGGAGAGCTTGCAGAGCACTGGGGAAAGGCAGGCAGAGAATTCCCTGCTAGCACCTTCTCTGTGCCTGGGAAGCACAAGTGTTCACATTGCTTCGCAGAATCGCTTTTGTGCAGAAAACAGTAACACTTGTTCAGAACGAAAGAAAGCACAGAGCCCCAGATTTGCTGTTGTCCTGGAGAGCTTGCAGAGCACTGAGGAAAGGCAGGCAGAGAATTCCCTGCTAGCACCTTCTCTGTGCCTGTTCACTTTTCTTCGCAGAATCGCTTTTGTGCAGAAAACAGTAACACTTGTTCAGAACGAAAGAAAGCACAGAGGCCCAGATTTTATGTTGTCCTGGAGAGCTTGCAGAGCACTGGGGAAAGGCAGGCAGAGAATTCCCTGCTAGCACCTTCTCTGTGCCTGGGAGGCAGAAGTGTTCACATTGCTTCGCAGAATCGCTTTTGTGCAGAAAACAGTAACACTTGTTCAGAACGAAAGAAAGCACAGAGCCCCAGATTTTATGTTGTCCTGGAGAGCTTGCAGAGCACTGGGGAAAGGCAGGCAGAGAATTCCCTGCTAGCACCTTCTCTGTGCCTGGGAAGCACAAGTGTTCACATTGCTTCGCAGAATTGCTTTTGTGCAGAAAACAATAACACTTGTTCAGAACGAAAGAAAGCACAAAACCCCAGATTTTATGTTGTCCTGGAGAGCTTGCAGAGCACTGGGGAAAGGCAGGCAGAGAATTCCCTGCTAGCACCTTCTCTGTGCCTGGGAAGCACAAGTGTTCACATTGCTTGGCAGAATCGCTTTTGTGCAGAAAACAGTAACACTTGTTCAGAACGAAAGAAAGCACAGAGCCCCAGATTTTATGTTGTCCTGGAGAGCTTGCAGAGCACTGGGGAAAGGCAGGCAGACAATTCCCTGCTAGCACCTTCTCTGTGCCTGGGAAGCACAAGTGTTCACATTGCTTCGCAGAATCGCTTTTGTGCAGAAAACAGTAACACTTGTTCAGAACGAAAGAAAGCACAGAGCCCCAGATTTTATGTTGTCCTGGAGAGCTTGCAGAGCACTGGGGAAAGGCAGGCAGAGAATTCCCTGCTAGCACCTTCTCTGTGCCTGGGAAGCACAAGTGTTCACATTGCTTCGCAGAATCGCTTTTGTGCAGAAAACAGTAACACTTGTTCAGAACGAAAGAAAGCACAGAGCCCCAGATTTGCTGTTGTCCTGGAGAGCTTGCAGAGCACTGAGGAAAGGCAGGCAGAGAATTCCCTGCTAGCACCTTCTCTGTGCCTGTTCACTTTTCTTCGCAGAATCGCTTTTGTGCAGAAAACAGTAACACTTGTTCAGAACGAAAGAAAGCACAGAGGCCCAGATTTTATGTTGTCCTGGAGAGCTTGCAGAGCACTGGGGAAAGGCAGGCAGAGAATTCCCTGCTAGCACCTTCTCTGTGCCTGGGAGGCAGAAGTGTTCACATTGCTTCGCAGAATCGCTTTTGTGCAGAAAACAGTAACACTTGTTCAGAACGAAAGAAAGCACAGAGCCCCAGATTTTATGTTGTCCTGGAGAGCTTGCAGAGCACTGGGGAAAGGCAGGCAGAGAATTCCCTGCTAGCACCTTCTCTGTGCCTGGGAAGCAGAAGTGTTCACATTGCTTCGCAGAATCGCTTTTGTGCAGAAAACAGTAACACTTGTTCAGAACGAAAGAAAGCACAAAACCCCAGATTTTATGTTGTCCTGGAGAGCTTGCAGAGCACTGGGGAAAGGCAGGCAGAGAATTCCCTGCTAGCACCTTCTCTGTGCCTGGGAAGCACAAGTGTTCACATTGCTTGGCAGAATCGCTTTTGTGCAGAAAACAGTAACACTTGTTCAGAACGAAAGAAAGCACAGAGCCCCAGATTTTATGTTGTCCTGGAGAGCTTGCAGAGCACTGGGGAAAGGCAGGCAGACAATTCCCTGCTAGCACCTTCTCTGTGCCTGGGAAGCACAAGTGTTCACATTGCTTCGCAGAATCGCTTTTGTGCAGAAAACAGTAACACTTGTTCAGAACGAAAGAAAGCACAGAGCCCCAGATTTTATGTTGTCCTGGAGAGCTTGCAGAGCACTGGGGAAAGGCAGGCAGACAATTCCCTGCTAGCACCTTCTCTGTGCCTGGGAAGCACAAGTGTTCACATTGCTTCGCAGAATCGCTTTTGTGCAGAAAACAGTAACACTTGTTCAGAACGAAAGAAAGCACAGAGCCCCAGATTTTATGTTGTCCTGGAGAGCTTGCAGAGCACTGGGGAAAAGCAGGCAGAGAATTCCCTGCTAGCACCTTCTCTGTGCCTGTTCACTTTTCTTCGCAGAATCGCTTTTGTGCAGAAAACAGTAACACTTGTTCAGAACGAAAGAAAGCACAGAGCCCCAGATTTTATGTTGTCCTGGAGAGCTTGCAGAGCACTGGGGAAAGGCAGGCAGAGAATTCCCTGCTAGCACCTTCTCTGTGCCTGGGAAGCACAAGTGTTCACATTGCTTCGCAGAATCGCTTTTGTGCAGAAAACAGTAACACTTGTTCAGAACGAAAGAAAGCACAGAGCCCCAGATTTTATGTTGTCCTGGAGAGCTTGCAGAGCACTGGGGAAAGGCAGGCAGAGAATTCCCTGCTAGCACCTTCTCTGTGCCTGGGAAGCACAAGTGTTCACATTGCTTCGCAGAATCGCTTTTGTGCAGAAAACAGTAACACTTGTTCAGAACGAAAGAAAGCACAGAACCCCAGATTTTATGTTGTCCTGGAGAGCTTGCAGAGCACTGGGGAAAGGCAGGCAGAGAATTCCCTGCTAGCACCTTCTCTGTGCCTGGGAAGCACAAGTGTTCACATTGCTTCGCAGAATCGCTTTTGTGCAGAAAACAGTAACACTTGTTCAGAACGAAAGAAAGCACAGAGCCCCAGATTTTATGTTGTCCTGGAGAGCTTGCAGAGCACTGGGGAAAGGCAGGCAGAGAATTCCCTGCTAGCACCTTCTCTGTGCCTGGGAAGCACAAGTGTTCACATTGCTTTGCAGAATCGCTTTTGTGCAGAAAACAGTAACACTTGTTCAGAACGAAAGAAAGCACAGAGCCCCAGATTTTATGTTGTCCTGGAGAGCTTGCAGAGCACTGGGGAAAGGCAGGCAGAGAATTCCCTGCTAGCACCTTCTCTGTGCCTGGGAAGCACAAGTGTTCACATTGCTTCGCAAAATCGCTTTTGTGCAGAAAACAGTAACACTTGTTCAGAACGAAAGAAAGCACAGAGCCCCAGATTTGCTGTTGTCCTGGAGAGCTTGCAGAGCACTGGGGAAAGGCAGGCAGAGAATTCCCTGCTAGCACCTTCTCTGTGCCTGTTCACATTGCTTCGCAGAATCGCTTTTGTGCAGAAAACAGTAACACTTGTTCAGAACGAAAGAAAGCACAGAGCCCCAGATTTTATGTTGTCCTGGAGAGCTTGCAGAGCACTGGGGAAAGGCAGGCAGAGAATTCCCTGCTAGCACCTTCTCTGTGCCTGGGAAGCACAAGTGTTCACATTGCTTCGCAGAATCGCTTTTGTGCAGAAAACAGTAACACTTGTTCAGAACGAAAGAAAGCACAGAGCCCCAGATTTGCTGTTGTCCTGGAGAGCTTGCAGAGCACTGGGGAAAGGCAGGCAGAGAATTCCCTGCTAGCACCTTCTCTGTGCCTGTTCACATTGCTTCGCAGAATCGCTTTTGTGCAGAAAACAGTAACACTTGTTCAGAACGAAAGAAAGCACAGAGCCCCAGATTTTATGTTGTCCTGGAGAGCTTGCAGAGCACTGGGGAAAGGCAGGCAGAGAATTCCCTGCTAGCACCTTCTCTTTGCCTGGGAAGCACAAGTGTTCACATTGCTTCGCAGAATCGCTTTTGTGCAGAAAACAGTAACACTTGTTCAGAACGAAAGAAAGCACAGAGCCCCAGATTTTATGTTGTCCTGGAGAGCTTGCAGAGCACTGGGGAAAGGCAGGCAGAGAATTCCCTGCTAGCACCTTCTCTGTGCCTGGGAAGCACAAGTGTTCACATTGCTTCGCAGAATCGCTTTTGTGCAGAAAACAGTAACACTTGTTCAGAACGAAAGAAAGCACAGAGCCCCAGATTTTATGTTGTCCTGGAGAGCTTGCAGAGCACTGGGGAAAGGCAGGCAGAGAATTCCCTGCTAGCACCTTCTCTGTGCCTGGGAAGCACAAGTGTTCACATTGCTTTGCAGAATCGCTTTTGTGCAGAAAACAGTAACACTTGTTCAGAACGAAAGAAAGCACAGAGCCCCAGATTTTATGTTGTCCTGGAGAGCTTGCAGAGCACTGAGGAAAGGCAGGCACAGAATTCCCTGCTAGCACCTTCTCTGTGCCTGGGAAGCACAAGTGTTCACATTGCTTCGCAGAATCGCTTTTGTGCAGAAAACAGTAACACTTGTTCAGAACGAAAGAAAGCACAGAGCCCCAGATTTTATGTTGTCCTGGAGAGCTTGCAGAGCACTGGGGAAAGGCAGGCAGAGAATTCCCTGCTAGCACCTTCTCTGTGCCTGGGAAGCACAAGTGTTCACATTGCTTCGCAGAATCGCTTTTGTGCAGAAAACAGTAACACTTGTTCAGAACGAAAGAAAGCACAGAGCCCCAGATTTTATGTTGTCCTGGAGAGCTTGCAGAGCACTGGGGAAAGGCAGGCAGACAATTCCCTGCTAGCACCTTCTCTGTGCCTGGGAAGCACAAGTGTTCACATTGCTTTGCAGAATCGCTTTTGTGCAGAAAACAGTAACACTTGTTCAGAACGAAAGAAAGCACAGAGCCCCAGATTTTATGTTGTCCTGGAGAGCTTGCAGAGCACTGGGGAAAGGCAGGCAGAGAATTCCCTGCTAGCACCTTCTCTGTGCCTGGGAAGCACAAGTGTTCACATTGCTTCGCAGAATCGCTTTTGTGCAGAAAACAGTAACACTTGTTCAGAACGAAAGAAAGCACAGAGCCCCAGATTTTATGTTGTCCTGGAGAGCTTGCAGAGCACTGAGGAAAGGCAGGCACAGAATTCCCTGCTAGCACCTTCTCTGTGCCTGGGAAGCAGAAGTGTTCACATTGCTTCGCAGAATCGCTTTTGTGCAGAAAACAGTAACACTTGTTCAGAACGAAAGAAAGCACAGAGCCCCAGATTTTATGTTGTCCTGGAGAGCTTGCAGAGCACTGGGGAAAGGCAGGCAGAGAATTCCCTGCTAGCACCTTCTCTGTGCCTGGGAAGCACAAGTGTTCACATTGCTTTGCAGAATCGCTTTTGTGCAGAAAACAGTAACACTTGTTCAGAACGAAAGAAAGCACAGAGCCCCAGATTTTATGTTGTCCTGGAGAGCTTGCAGAGCACTGGGGAAAGGCAGGCAGAGAATTCCCTGCTAGCACCTTCTCTGTGCCTGGGAAGCACAAGTGTTCACATTGCTTTGCAGAATCGCTTTTGTGCAGAAAACAGTAACACTTGTTCAGAACGAAAGAAAGCACAGAGCCCCAGATTTTATGTTGTCCTGGAGAGCTTGCAGAGCACTGGGGAAAGGCAGGCAGAGAATTCCCTGCTAGCACCTTCTCTGTGCCTGGGAAGCAGAAGTGTTCACATTGCTTCGCAAAATCGCTTTTGTGCAGAAAACAGTAACACTTGTTCAGAACGAAAGAAAGCACAGAGCCCCAGATTTGCTGTTGTCCTGGAGAGCTTGCAGAGCACTGGGGAAAGGCAGGCAGAGAATTCCCTGCTAGCACCTTCTCTGTGCCTGTTCACATTGCTTCGCAGAATCGCTTTTGTGCAGAAAACAGTAACACTTGTTCAGAACGAAAGAAAGCACAGAGCCCCAGATTTTATGTTGTCCTGGAGAGCTTGCAGAGCACTGGGGAAAGGCAGGCAGAGAATTCCCTGCTAGCACCTTCTCTGTGCCTGGGAAGCACAAGTGTTCACATTGCTTCGCAGAATCGCTTTTGTGCAGAAAACAGTAACACTTGTTCAGAACGAAAGAAAGCACAGAGCCCCAGATTTGCTGTTGTCCTGGAGAGCTTGCAGAGCACTGGGGAAAGGCAGGCAGAGAATTCCCTGCTAGCACCTTCTCTGTGCCTGTTCACATTGCTTCGCAGAATCGCTTTTGTGCAGAAAACAGTAACACTTGTTCAGAACGAAAGAAAGCACAGAGCCCCAGATTTTATGTTGTCCTGGAGAGCTTGCAGAGCACTGGGGAAAGGCAGGCAGAGAATTCCCTGCTAGCACCTTCTCTGTGCCTGGGAAGCACAAGTGTTCACATTGCTTCGCAGAATCGCTTTTGTGCAGAAAACAGTAACACTTGTTCAGAACGAAAGAAAGCACAGAGCCCCAGATTTTATGTTGTCCTGGAGAGCTTGCAGAGCACTGGGGAAAGGCAGGCAGAGAATTCCCTGCTAGCACCTTCTCTGTGCCTGGGAAGCACAAGTGTTCACATTGCTTCGCAGAATCGCTTTTGTGCAGAAAACAGTAACACTTGTTCAGAACGAAAGAAAGCACAGAGCCCCAGATTTTATGTTGTCCTGGAGAGCTTGCAGAGCACTGGGGAAAGGCAGGCAGAGAATTCCCTGCTAGCACCTTCTCTGTGCCTGGGAAGCACAAGTGTTCACATTGCTTCGCAGAATCGCTTTTGTGCAGAAAACAGTAACACTTGTTCAGAACGAAAGAAAGCACAGAGCCCCAGATTTTATGTTGTCCTGGAGAGCTTGCAGAGCACTGGGGAAAGGCAGGCAGAGAATTCCCTGCTAGCACCTTCTCTGTGCCTGGGAAGCAGAAGTGTTCACATTGCTTCGCAGAATCGCTTTTGTGCAGAAAACAGTAACACTTGTTCAGAACGAAAGAAAGCACAGAGCCCCAGATTTTATGTTGTCCTGGAGAGCTTGCAGAGCACTGAGGAAAGGCAGGCACAGAATTCCCTGCTAGCACCTTCTCTGTGCCTGGGAAGCACAAGTGTTCACATTGCTTCGCAGAATCGCTTTTGTGCAGAAAACAGTAACAGTTGTTCAGAACGAAAGAAAGCACAGAGCCCCAGATTTTATGTTGTCCTGGAGAGCTTGCAGAGCACTGGGGAAAGGCAGGCAGAGAATTCCCTGCTAGCACCTTCTCTGTGCCTGGGAAGCACAAGTGTTCACATTGCTTCGCAGAATCGCTTTTGTGCAGAAAACAGTAACACTTGTTCAGAACGAAAGAAAGCACAGAGCCCCAGATTTTATGTTGTCCTGGAGAGCTTGCAGAGCACTGGGGAAAGGCAGGCAGAGAATTCCCTGCTAGCACCTTCTCTGTGCCTGGGAAGCACAAGTGTTCACATTGCTTGGCAGAATCGCTTTTGTGCAGAAAACAGTAACACTTGTTCAGAACGAAAGAAAGCACAGAGCCCCAGATTTTATGTTGTCCTGGAGAGCTTGCAGAGCACTGGGGAAAGGCAGGCAGACAATTCCCTGCTAGCACCTTCTCTGTGCCTGGGAAGCACAAGTGTTCACATTGCTTCGCAGAATCGCTTTTGTGCAGAAAACAGTAACACTTGTTCAGAACGAAAGAAAGCACAGAGCCCCAGATTTTATGTTGTCCTGGAGAGCTTGCAGAGCACTGGGGAAAGGCAGGCAGACAATTCCCTGCTAGCACCTTCTCTGTGCCTGGGAAGCACAAGTGTTCACATTGCTTCGCAGAATCGCTTTTGTGCAGAAAACAGTAACACTTGTTCAGAACGAAAGAAAGCACAGAGCCCCAGATTTTATGTTGTCCTGGAGAGCTTGCAGAGCACTGGGGAAAAGCAGGCAGAGAATTCCCTGCTAGCACCTTCTCTGTGCCTGTTCACTTTTCTTCGCAGAATCGCTTTTGTGCAGAAAACAGTAACACTTGTTCAGAACGAAAGAAAGCACAGAGCCCCAGATTTTATGTTGTCCTGGAGAGCTTGCAGAGCACTGGGGAAAGGCAGGCAGAGAATTCCCTGCTAGCACCTTCTCTGTGCCTGGGAAGCACAAGTGTTCACATTGCTTCGCAGAATCGCTTTTGTGCAGAAAACAGTAACACTTGTTCAGAACGAAAGAAAGCACAGAGCCCCAGATTTTATGTTGTCCTGGAGAGCTTGCAGAGCACTGGGGAAAGGCAGGCAGAGAATTCCCTGCTAGCACCTTCTCTGTGCCTGGGAAGCACAAGTGTTCACATTGCTTCGCAGAATCGCTTTTGTGCAGAAAACAGTAACACTTGTTCAGAACGAAAGAAAGCACAGAGCCCCAGATTTTATGTTGTCCTGGAGAGCTTGCAGAGCACTGGGGAAAGGCAGGCAGAGAATTCCCTGCTAGCACCTTCTCTGTGCCTGGGAAGCACAAGTGTTCACATTGCTTCGCAGAATCGCTTTTGTGCAGAAAACAGTAACACTTGTTCAGAACGAAAGAAAGCACAGAGCCCCAGATTTTATGTTGTCCTGGAGAGCTTGCAGAGCACTGGGGAAAGGCAGGCAGAGAATTCCCTGCTAGCACCTTCTCTGTGCCTGGGAAGCACAAGTGTTCACATTGCTTCGCAGAATCGCTTTTGTGCAGAAAACAGTAACACTTGTTCAGAACGAAAGAAAGCACAGAGCCCCAGATTTTATGTTGTCCTGGAGAGCTTGCAGAGCACTGGGGAAAGGCAGGCAGAGAATTCCCTGCTAGCACCTTCTCTGTGCCTGGGAAGCACAAGTGTTCACATTGCTTTGCAGAATCGCTTTTGTGCAGAAAACAGTAACACTTGTTCAGAACGAAAGAAAGCACAGAGCCCCAGATTTTATGTTGTCCTGGAGAGCTTGCAGAGCACTGGGGAAAGGCAGGCAGAGAATTCCCTGCTAGCACCTTCTCTGTGCCTGGGAAGCAGAAGTGTTCACATTGCTTCGCAAAATCGCTTTTGTGCAGAAAACAGTAACACTTGTTCAGAACGAAAGAAAGCACAGAGCCCCAGATTTGCTGTTGTCCTGGAGAGCTTGCAGAGCACTGGGGAAAGGCAGGCAGAGAATTCCCTGCTAGCACCTTCTCTGTGCCTGTTCACATTGCTTCGCAGAATCGCTTTTGTGCAGAAAACAGTAACACTTGTTCAGAACGAAAGAAAGCACAGAGCCCCAGATTTTATGTTGTCCTGGAGAGCTTGCAGAGCACTGGGGAAAGGCAGGCAGAGAATTCCCTGCTAGCACCTTCTCTGTGCCTGGGAAGCACAAGTGTTCACATTGCTTCGCAGAATCGCTTTTGTGCAGAAAACAGTAACACTTGTTCAGAACGAAAGAAAGCACAGAGCCCCAGATTTTATGTTGTCCTGGAGAGCTTGCAGAGCACTGGGGAAAGGCAGGCAGAGAATTCCCTGCTAGCACCTTCTCTGTGCCTGGGAAGCACAAGTGTTCACATTGCTTCGCAGAATCGCTTTTGTGCAGAAAACAGTAACACTTGTTCAGAACGAAAGAAAGCACAGAGCCCCAGATTTTATGTTGTCCTGGAGAGCTTGCAGAGCACTGGGGAAAGGCAGGCAGAGAATTCCCTGCTAGCACCTTCTCTGTGCCTGGGAAGCACAAGTGTTCACATTGCTTTGCAGAATCGCTTTTGTGCAGAAAACAGTAACAGTTGTTCAGAACGAAAGAAAGCACAGAGCCCCAGATTTTATGTTGTCCTGGAGAGCTTGCAGAGCACTGGGGAAAGGCAGGCAGAGAATTCCCTGCTAGCACCTTCTCTGTGCCTGGGAAGCAGAAGTGTTCACATTGCTTCGCAGAATCGCTTTTGTGCAGAAAACAGTAACACTTGTTCAGAACGAAAGAAAGCACAGAGCCCCAGATTTTATGTTGTCCTGGAGAGCTTGCAGAGCACTGAGGAA
Organism: Strix uralensis; assembly: GCF_047716275.1. NCBI lineage: Eukaryota > Metazoa > Chordata > Aves > Strigiformes > Strigidae > Strix > Strix uralensis. Next base: position 311,290 of record NW_027436777.1, on the reverse strand, counting down.
AGGCAGGCACAGAATTCCCTGCTAGCACCTTCTCTGTGCCTGGGAAGCAGAAGTGTTCACATTGCTTCGCAGAATCGCTTTTGTGCAGAAAACAGTAACACTTGTTCAGAACGAAAGAAAGCACAGAGCCCCAGATTTTATGTTGTCCTGGAGAGCTTGCAGAGCACTGGGGAAAGGCAGGCAGAGAATTCCCTGCTAGCACCTTCTCTGTGCCTGGGAAGCACAAGTGTTCACATTGCTTCGCAGAATCGCTTTTGTGCAGAAAACAGTAACACTTGTTCAGAACGAAAGAAAGCACAGAGCCCCAGATTTTATGTTGTCCTGGAGAGCTTGCAGAGCACTGGGGAAAGGCAGGCAGAGAATTCCCTGCTAGCACCTTCTCTGTGCCTGGGAAGCACAAGTGTTCACATTGCTTTGCAGAATCGCTTTTGTGCAGAAAACAGTAACAGTTGTTCAGAACGAAAGAAAGCACAGAGCCCCAGATTTTATGTTGTCCTGGAGAGCTTGCAGAGCACTGGGGAAAGGCAGGCAGACAATTCCCTGCTAGCACCTTCTCTGTGCCTGGGAAGCACAAGTGTTCACATTGCTTTGCAGAATCGCTTTTGTGCAGAAAACAGTAACACTTGTTCAGAACGAAAGAAAGCACAGAGCCCCAGATTTTATGTTGTCCTGGAGAGCTTGCAGAGCACTGGGGAAAGGCAGGCAGAGAATTCCCTGCTAGCACCTTCTCTGTGCCTGGGAAGCAGAAGTGTTCACATTGCTTCGCAAAATCGCTTTTGTGCAGAAAACAGTAACACTTGTTCAGAACGAAAGAAAGCACAGAGCCCCAGATTTGCTGTTGTCCTGGAGAGCTTGCAGAGCACTGGGGAAAGGCAGGCAGAGAATTCCCTGCTAGCACCTTCTCTGTGCCTGTTCACATTGCTTCGCAGAATCGCTTTTGTGCAGAAAACAGTAACACTTGTTCAGAACGAAAGAAAGCACAGAGCCCCAGATTTTATGTTGTCCTGGAGAGCTTGCAGAGCACTGGGGAAAGGCAGGCAGAGAATTCCCTGCTAGCACCTTCTCTGTGCCTGGGAAGCACAAGTGTTCACATTGCTTCGCAGAATCGCTTTTGTGCAGAAAACAGTAACACTTGTTCAGAACGAAAGAAAGCACAGAGCCCCAGATTTTATGTTGTCCTGGAGAGCTTGCAGAGCACTGGGGAAAGGCAGGCAGAGAATTCCCTGCTAGCACCTTCTCTGTGCCTGGGAAGCACAAGTGTTCACATTGCTTCGCAGAATCGCTTTTGTGCAGAAAACAGTAACACTTGTTCAGAACGAAAGAAAGCACAGAGCCCCAGATTTTATGTTGTCCTGGAGAGCTTGCAGAGCACTGGGGAAAGGCAGGCAGAGAATTCCCTGCTAGCACCTTCTCTGTGCCTGGGAAGCACAAGTGTTCACATTGCTTTGCAGAATCGCTTTTGTGCAGAAAACAGTAACACTTGTTCAGAACGAAAGAAAGCACAGAGCCCCAGATTTTATGTTGTCCTGGAGAGCTTGCAGAGCACTGAGGAAAGGCAGGCACAGAATTCCCTGCTAGCACCTTCTCTGTGCCTGGGAAGCACAAGTGTTCACATTGCTTCGCAGAATCGCTTTTGTGCAGAAAACAGTAACACTTGTTCAGAACGAAAGAAAGCACAGAGCCCCAGATTTTATGTTGTCCTGGAGAGCTTGCAGAGCACTGGGGAAAGGCAGGCAGAGAATTCCCTGCTAGCACCTTCTCTGTGCCTGGGAAGCACAAGTGTTCACATTGCTTCGCAGAATCGCTTTTGTGCAGAAAACAGTAACACTTGTTCAGAACGAAAGAAAGCACAGAGCCCCAGATTTTATGTTGTCCTGGAGAGCTTGCAGAGCACTGGGGAAAGGCAGGCAGAGAATTCCCTGCTAGCACCTTCTCTGTGCCTGGGAAGCACAAGTGTTCACATTGCTTTGCAGAATCGCTTTTGTGCAGAAAACAGTAACACTTGTTCAGAACGAAAGAAAGCACAGAGCCCCAGATTTTATGTTGTCCTGGAGAGCTTGCAGAGCACTGGGGAAAGGCAGGCAGAGAATTCCCTGCTAGCACCTTCTCTGTGCCTGGGAAGCAGAAGTGTTCACATTGCTTCGCAGAATCGCTTTTGTGCAGAAAACAGTAACACTTGTTCAGAACGAAAGAAAGCACAGAGCCCCAGATTTTATGTTGTCCTGGAGAGCTTGCAGAGCACTGAGGAAAGGCAGGCACAGAATTCCCTGCTAGCACCTTCTCTGTGCCTGGGAAGCAGAAGTGTTCACATTGCTTCGCAGAATCGCTTTTGTGCAGAAAACAGTAACACTTGTTCAGAACGAAAGAAAGCACAGAGCCCCAGATTTTATGTTGTCCTGGAGAGCTTGCAGAGCACTGGGGAAAGGCAGGCAGAGAATTCCCTGCTAGCACCTTCTCTGTGCCTGGGAAGCACAAGTGTTCACATTGCTTTGCAGAATCGCTTTTGTGCAGAAAACAGTAACACTTGTTCAGAACGAAAGAAAGCACAGAGCCCCAGATTTTATGTTGTCCTGGAGAGCTTGCAGAGCACTGGGGAAAGGCAGGCAGAGAATTCCCTGCTAGCACCTTCTCTGTGCCTGGGAAGCACAAGTGTTCACATTGCTTTGCAGAATCGCTTTTGTGCAGAAAACAGTAACACTTGTTCAGAACGAAAGAAAGCACAGAGCCCCAGATTTTATGTTGTCCTGGAGAGCTTGCAGAGCACTGGGGAAAGGCAGGCAGAGAATTCCCTGCTAGCACCTTCTCTGTGCCTGGGAAGCAGAAGTGTTCACATTGCTTCGCAAAATCGCTTTTGTGCAGAAAACAGTAACACTTGTTCAGAACGAAAGAAAGCACAGAGCCCCAGATTTGCTGTTGTCCTGGAGAGCTTGCAGAGCACTGGGGAAAGGCAGGCAGAGAATTCCCTGCTAGCACCTTCTCTGTGCCTGTTCACATTGCTTCGCAGAATCGCTTTTGTGCAGAAAACAGTAACACTTGTTCAGAACGAAAGAAAGCACAGAGCCCCAGATTTTATGTTGTCCTGGAGAGCTTGCAGAGCACTGGGGAAAGGCAGGCAGAGAATTCCCTGCTAGCACCTTCTCTGTGCCTGGGAAGCACAAGTGTTCACATTGCTTCGCAGAATCGCTTTTGTGCAGAAAACAGTAACACTTGTTCAGAACGAAAGAAAGCACAGAGCCCCAGATTTGCTGTTGTCCTGGAGAGCTTGCAGAGCACTGGGGAAAGGCAGGCAGAGAATTCCCTGCTAGCACCTTCTCTGTGCCTGTTCACATTGCTTCGCAGAATCGCTTTTGTGCAGAAAACAGTAACACTTGTTCAGAACGAAAGAAAGCACAGAGCCCCAGATTTTATGTTGTCCTGGAGAGCTTGCAGAGCACTGGGGAAAGGCAGGCAGAGAATTCCCTGCTAGCACCTTCTCTGTGCCTGGGAAGCACAAGTGTTCACATTGCTTCGCAGAATCGCTTTTGTGCAGAAAACAGTAACACTTGTTCAGAACGAAAGAAAGCACAGAGCCCCAGATTTTATGTTGTCCTGGAGAGCTTGCAGAGCACTGGGGAAAGGCAGGCAGAGAATTCCCTGCTAGCACCTTCTCTGTGCCTGGGAAGCACAAGTGTTCACATTGCTTCGCAGAATCGCTTTTGTGCAGAAAACAGTAACACTTGTTCAGAACGAAAGAAAGCACAGAGCCCCAGATTTTATGTTGTCCTGGAGAGCTTGCAGAGCACTGGGGAAAGGCAGGCAGAGAATTCCCTGCTAGCACCTTCTCTGTGCCTGGGAAGCACAAGTGTTCACATTGCTTCGCAGAATCGCTTTTGTGCAGAAAACAGTAACACTTGTTCAGAACGAAAGAAAGCACAGAGCCCCAGATTTTATGTTGTCCTGGAGAGCTTGCAGAGCACTGGGGAAAGGCAGGCAGAGAATTCCCTGCTAGCACCTTCTCTGTGCCTGGGAAGCAGAAGTGTTCACATTGCTTCGCAGAATCGCTTTTGTGCAGAAAACAGTAACACTTGTTCAGAACGAAAGAAAGCACAGAGCCCCAGATTTTATGTTGTCCTGGAGAGCTTGCAGAGCACTGAGGAAAGGCAGGCACAGAATTCCCTGCTAGCACCTTCTCTGTGCCTGGGAAGCACAAGTGTTCACATTGCTTCGCAGAATCGCTTTTGTGCAGAAAACAGTAACAGTTGTTCAGAACGAAAGAAAGCACAGAGCCCCAGATTTTATGTTGTCCTGGAGAGCTTGCAGAGCACTGGGGAAAGGCAGGCAGAGAATTCCCTGCTAGCACCTTCTCTGTGCCTGGGAAGCACAAGTGTTCACATTGCTTCGCAGAATCGCTTTTGTGCAGAAAACAGTAACACTTGTTCAGAACGAAAGAAAGCACAGAGCCCCAGATTTTATGTTGTCCTGGAGAGCTTGCAGAGCACTGGGGAAAGGCAGGCAGAGAATTCCCTGCTAGCACCTTCTCTGTGCCTGGGAAGCACAAGTGTTCACATTGCTTGGCAGAATCGCTTTTGTGCAGAAAACAGTAACACTTGTTCAGAACGAAAGAAAGCACAGAGCCCCAGATTTTATGTTGTCCTGGAGAGCTTGCAGAGCACTGGGGAAAGGCAGGCAGACAATTCCCTGCTAGCACCTTCTCTGTGCCTGGGAAGCACAAGTGTTCACATTGCTTCGCAGAATCGCTTTTGTGCAGAAAACAGTAACACTTGTTCAGAACGAAAGAAAGCACAGAGCCCCAGATTTTATGTTGTCCTGGAGAGCTTGCAGAGCACTGGGGAAAGGCAGGCAGACAATTCCCTGCTAGCACCTTCTCTGTGCCTGGGAAGCACAAGTGTTCACATTGCTTCGCAGAATCGCTTTTGTGCAGAAAACAGTAACACTTGTTCAGAACGAAAGAAAGCACAGAGCCCCAGATTTTATGTTGTCCTGGAGAGCTTGCAGAGCACTGGGGAAAAGCAGGCAGAGAATTCCCTGCTAGCACCTTCTCTGTGCCTGTTCACTTTTCTTCGCAGAATCGCTTTTGTGCAGAAAACAGTAACACTTGTTCAGAACGAAAGAAAGCACAGAGCCCCAGATTTTATGTTGTCCTGGAGAGCTTGCAGAGCACTGGGGAAAGGCAGGCAGAGAATTCCCTGCTAGCACCTTCTCTGTGCCTGGGAAGCACAAGTGTTCACATTGCTTCGCAGAATCGCTTTTGTGCAGAAAACAGTAACACTTGTTCAGAACGAAAGAAAGCACAGAGCCCCAGATTTTATGTTGTCCTGGAGAGCTTGCAGAGCACTGGGGAAAGGCAGGCAGAGAATTCCCTGCTAGCACCTTCTCTGTGCCTGGGAAGCACAAGTGTTCACATTGCTTCGCAGAATCGCTTTTGTGCAGAAAACAGTAACACTTGTTCAGAACGAAAGAAAGCACAGAACCCCAGATTTTATGTTGTCCTGGAGAGCTTGCAGAGCACTGGGGAAAGGCAGGCAGAGAATTCCCTGCTAGCACCTTCTCTGTGCCTGGGAAGCACAAGTGTTCACATTGCTTCGCAGAATCGCTTTTGTGCAGAAAACAGTAACACTTGTTCAGAACGAAAGAAAGCACAGAGCCCCAGATTTTATGTTGTCCTGGAGAGCTTGCAGAGCACTGGGGAAAGGCAGGCAGAGAATTCCCTGCTAGCACCTTCTCTGTGCCTGGGAAGCACAAGTGTTCACATTGCTTTGCAGAATCGCTTTTGTGCAGAAAACAGTAACACTTGTTCAGAACGAAAGAAAGCACAGAGCCCCAGATTTTATGTTGTCCTGGAGAGCTTGCAGAGCACTGGGGAAAGGCAGGCAGAGAATTCCCTGCTAGCACCTTCTCTGTGCCTGGGAAGCACAAGTGTTCACATTGCTTCGCAAAATCGCTTTTGTGCAGAAAACAGTAACACTTGTTCAGAACGAAAGAAAGCACAGAGCCCCAGATTTGCTGTTGTCCTGGAGAGCTTGCAGAGCACTGGGGAAAGGCAGGCAGAGAATTCCCTGCTAGCACCTTCTCTGTGCCTGTTCACATTGCTTCGCAGAATCGCTTTTGTGCAGAAAACAGTAACACTTGTTCAGAACGAAAGAAAGCACAGAGCCCCAGATTTTATGTTGTCCTGGAGAGCTTGCAGAGCACTGGGGAAAGGCAGGCAGAGAATTCCCTGCTAGCACCTTCTCTGTGCCTGGGAAGCACAAGTGTTCACATTGCTTCGCAGAATCGCTTTTGTGCAGAAAACAGTAACACTTGTTCAGAACGAAAGAAAGCACAGAGCCCCAGATTTTATGTTGTCCTGGAGAGCTTGCAGAGCACTGGGGAAAGGCAGGCAGAGAATTCCCTGCTAGCACCTTCTCTGTGCCTGGGAAGCACAAGTGTTCACATTGCTTCGCAGAATCGCTTTTGTGCAGAAAACAGTAACACTTGTTCAGAACGAAAGAAAGCACAGAGCCCCAGATTTTATGTTGTCCTGGAGAGCTTGCAGAGCACTGGGGAAAGGCAGGCAGAGAATTCCCTGCTAGCACCTTCTCTGTGCCTGGGAAGCACAAGTGTTCACATTGCTTTGCAGAATCGCTTTTGTGCAGAAAACAGTAACAGTTGTTCAGAACGAAAGAAAGCACAGAGCCCCAGATTTTATGTTGTCCTGGAGAGCTTGCAGAGCACTGGGGAAAGGCAGGCAGAGAATTCCCTGCTAGCACCTTCTCTGTGCCTGGGAAGCAGAAGTGTTCACATTGCTTCGCAGAATCGCTTTTGTGCAGAAAACAGTAACACTTGTTCAGAACGAAAGAAAGCACAGAGCCCCAGATTTTATGTTGTCCTGGAGAGCTTGCAGAGCACTGGGGAAAGGCAGGCAGAGAATTCCCTGCTAGCACCTTCTCTGTGCCTGGGAAGCAGAAGTGTTCACATTGCTTGGCAGAATCGCTTTTGTGCAGAAAACAGTAACACTTGTTCAGAACGAAAGAAAGCACAGAGCCCCAGATTTTATGTTGTCCTGGAGAGCTTGCAGAGCACTGGGGAAAGGCAGGCAGAGAATTCCCTGCTAGCACCTTCTCTGTGCCTGGGAAGCACAAGTGTTCACATTGCTTCGCAGAATCGCTTTTGTGCAGAAAACAGTAACACTTGTTCAGAACGAAAGAAAGCACAGAGCCCCAGATTTTATGTTGTCCTGGAGAGCTTGCAGAGCACTGGGGAAAGGCAGGCAGAGAATTCCCTGCTAGCACCTTCTCTGTGCCTGGGAAGCACAAGTGTTCACATTGCTTTGCAGAATCGCTTTTGTGCAGAAAACAGTAACAGTTGTTCAGAACGAAAGAAAGCACAGAGCCCCAGATTTTATGTTGTCCTGGAGAGCTTGCAGAGCACTGGGGAAAGGCAGGCAGACAATTCCCTGCTAGCACCTTCTCTGTGCCTGGGAAGCACAAGTGTTCACATTGCTTTGCAGAATCGCTTTTGTGCAGAAAACAGTAACACTTGTTCAGAACGAAAGAAAGCACAGAGCCCCAGATTTTATGTTGTCCTGGAGAGCTTGCAGAGCACTGGGGAAAGGCAGGCAGAGAATTCCCTGCTAGCACCTTCTCTGTGCCTGGGAAGCAGAAGTGTTCACATTGCTTCGCAAAATCGCTTTTGTGCAGAAAACAGTAACACTTGTTCAGAACGAAAGAAAGCACAGAGCCCCAGATTTGCTGTTGTCCTGGAGAGCTTGCAGAGCACTGGGGAAAGGCAGGCAGAGAATTCCCTGCTAGCACCTTCTCTGTGCCTGTTCACATTGCTTCGCAGAATCGCTTTTGTGCAGAAAACAGTAACACTTGTTCAGAACGAAAGAAAGCACAGAGCCCCAGATTTTATGTTGTCCTGGAGAGCTTGCAGAGCACTGGGGAAAGGCAGGCAGAGAATTCCCTGCTAGCACCTTCTCTGTGCCTGGGAAGCACAAGTGTTCACATTGCTTCGCAGAATCGCTTTTGTGCAGAAAACAGTAACACTTGTTCAGAACGAAAGAAAGCACAGAGCCCCAGATTTTATGTTGTCCTGGAGAGCTTGCAGAGCACTGGGGAAAGGCAGGCAGAGAATTCCCTGCTAGCACCTTCTCTGTGCCTGGGAAGCACAAGTGTTCACATTGCTTCGCAGAATCGCTTTTGTGCAGAAAACAGTAACACTTGTTCAGAACGAAAGAAAGCACAGAGCCCCAGATTTTATGTTGTCCTGGAGAGCTTGCAGAGCACTGGGGAAAGGCAGGCAGAGAATTCCCTGCTAGCACCTTCTCTGTGCCTGGGAAGCACAAGTGTTCACATTGCTTTGCAGAATCGCTTTTGTGCAGAAAACAGTAACACTTGTTCAGAACGAAAGAAAGCACAGAGCCCCAGATTTTATGTTGTCCTGGAGAGCTTGCAGAGCACTGAGGAAAGGCAGGCACAGAATTCCCTGCTAGCACCTTCTCTGTGCCTGGGAAGCACAAGTGTTCACATTGCTTCGCAGAATCGCTTTTGTGCAGAAAACAGTAACACTTGTTCAGAACGAAAGAAAGCACAGAGCCCCAGATTTTATGTTGTCCTGGAGAGCTTGCAGAGCACTGGGGAAAGGCAGGCAGAGAATTCCCTGCTAGCACCTTCTCTGTGCCTGGGAAGCACAAGTGTTCACATTGCTTCGCAGAATCGCTTTTGTGCAGAAAACAGTAACACTTGTTCAGAACGAAAGAAAGCACAGAGCCCCAGATTTTATGTTGTCCTGGAGAGCTTGCAGAGCACTGGGGAAAGGCAGGCAGAGAATTCCCTGCTAGCACCTTCTCTGTGCCTGGGAAGCACAAGTGTTCACATTGCTTTGCAGAATCGCTTTTGTGCAGAAAACAGTAACACTTGTTCAGAACGAAAGAAAGCACAGAGCCCCAGATTTTATGTTGTCCTGGAGAGCTTGCAGAGCACTGGGGAAAGGCAGGCAGAGAATTCCCTGCTAGCACCTTCTCTGTGCCTGGGAAGCAGAAGTGTTCACATTGCTTCGCAGAATCGCTTTTGTGCAGAAAACAGTAACACTTGTTCAGAACGAAAGAAAGCACAGAGCCCCAGATTTTATGTTGTCCTGGAGAGCTTGCAGAGCACTGAGGAAAGGCAGGCACAGAATTCCCTGCTAGCACCTTCTCTGTGCCTGGGAAGCAGAAGTGTTCACATTGCTTCGCAGAATCGCTTTTGTGCAGAAAACAGTAACACTTGTTCAGAACGAAAGAAAGCACAGAGCCCCAGATTTTATGTTGTCCTGGAGAGCTTGCAGAGCACTGGGGAAAGGCAGGCAGAGAATTCCCTGCTAGCACCTTCTCTGTGCCTGGGAAGCACAAGTGTTCACATTGCTTGGCAGAATCGCTTTTGTGCAGAAAACAGTAACACTTGTTCAGAACGAAAGAAAGCACAGAGCCCCAGATTTTATGTTGTCCTGGAGAGCTTGCAGAGCACTGGGGAAAGGCAGGCAGACAATTCCCTGCTAGCACCTTCTCTGTGCCTGGGAAGCACAAGTGTTCACATTGCTTTGCAGAATCGCTTTTGTGCAGAAAACAGTAACACTTGTTCAGAACGAAAGAAAGCACAGAGCCCCAGATTTTATGTTGTCCTGGAGAGCTTGCAGAGCACTGGGGAAAGGCAGGCAGAGAATTCCCTGCTAGCACCTTCTCTGTGCCTGGGAAGCAGAAGTGTTCACATTGCTTCGCAAAATCGCTTTTGTGCAGAAAACAGTAACACTTGTTCAGAACGAAAGAAAGCACAGAGCCCCAGATTTGCTGTTGTCCTGGAGAGCTTGCAGAGCACTGGGGAAAGGCAGGCAGAGAATTCCCTGCTAGCACCTTCTCTGTGCCTGTTCACATTGCTTCGCAGAATCGCTTTTGTGCAGAAAACAGTAACACTTGTTCAGAACGAAAGAAAGCACAGAGCCCCAGATTTTATGTTGTCCTGGAGAGCTTGCAGAGCACTGGGGAAAGGCAGGCAGAGAATTCCCTGCTAGCACCTTCTCTGTGCCTGGGAAGCACAAGTGTTCACATTGCTTCGCAGAATCGCTTTTGTGCAGAAAACAGTAACACTTGTTCAGAACGAAAGAAAGCACAGAGCCCCAGATTTGCTGTTGTCCTGGAGAGCTTGCAGAGCACTGGGGAAAGGCAGGCAGACAATTCCCTGCTAGCACCTTCTCTGTGCCTGTTCACATTGCTTCGCAGAATCGCTTTTGTGCAGAAAACAGTAACACTTGTTCAGAACGAAAGAAAGCACAGAGCCCCAGATTTTATGTTGTCCTGGAGAGCTTGCAGAGCACTGGGGAAAGGCAGGCAGACAATTCCCTGCTAGCACCTTCTCTGTGCCTGGGAAGCACAAGTGTTCACATTGCTTCGCAGAATCGCTTTTGTGCAGAAAACAGTAACACTTGTTCAGAACGAAAGAAAGCACAGAGCCCCAGATTTTATGTTGTCCTGGAGAGCTTGCAGAGCACTGGGGAAAGGCAGGCAGAGAATTCCCTGCTAGCACCTTCTCTGTGCCTGGGAAGCACAAGTGTTCACATTGCTTCGCAGAATCGCTTTTGTGCAGAAAACAGTAACACTTGTTCAGAACGAAAGAAAGCACAGAGCCCCAGATTTTATGTTGTCCTGGAGAGCTTGCAGAGCACTGGGGAAAGGCAGGCAGAGAATTCCCTGCTAGCACCTTCTCTGTGCCTGGGAAGCACAAGTGTTCACATTGCTTCGCAGAATCGCTTTTGTGCAGAAAACAGTAACACTTGTTCAGAACGAAAGAAAGCACAGAGCCCCAGATTTTATGTTGTCCTGGAGAGCTTGCAGAGCACTGGGGAAAGGCAGGCAGAGAATTCCCTGCTAGCACCTTCTCTGTGCCTGGGAAGCAGAAGTGTTCACATTGCTTCGCAGAATCGCTTTTGTGCAGAAAACAGTAACACTTGTTCAGAACGAAAGAAAGCACAGAGCCCCAGATTTTATGTTGTCCTGGAGAGCTTGCAGAGCACTGAGGAAAGGCAGGCACAGAATTCCCTGCTAGCACCTTCTCTGTGCCTGGGAAGCACAAGTGTTCACATTGCTTCGCAGAATCGCTTTTGTGCAGAAAACAGTAACAGTTGTTCAGAACGAAAGAAAGCACAGAGCCCCAGATTTTATGTTGTCCTGGAGAGCTTGCAGAGCACTGGGGAAAGGCAGGCAGAGAATTCCCTGCTAGCACCTTCTCTGTGCCTGGGAAGCACAAGTGTTCACATTGCTTCGCAGAATCGCTTTTGTGCAGAAAACAGTAACACTTGTTCAGAACGAAAGAAAGCACAGAGCCCCAGATTTTATGTTGTCCTGGAGAGCTTGCAGAGCACTGGGGAAAGGCAGGCAGAGAATTCCCTGCTAGCACCTTCTCTGTGCCTGGGAAGCACAAGTGTTCACATTGCTTCGCAGAATCGCTTTTGTGCAGAAAACAGTAACACTTGTTCAGAACGAAAGAAAGCACAGAGCCCCAGATTTTATGTTGTCCTGGAGAGCTTGCAGAGCACTGGGGAAAGGCAGGCAGAGAATTCCCTGCTAGCACCTTCTCTGTGCCTGGGAAGCAGAAGTGTTCACATTGCTTCGCAGAATCGCTTTTGTGCAGAAAACAGTAACACTTGTTCAGAACGAAAGAAAGCACAGAGCCCCAGATTTTATGTTGTCCTGGAGAGCTTGCAGAGCACTGAGGAAAGGCAGGCACAGAATTCCCTGCTAGCACCTTCTCTGTGCCTGGGAAGCAGAAGTGTTCACATTGCTTCGCAGAATCGCTTTTGTGCAGAAAACAGTAACACTTGTTCAGAACGAAAGAAAGCACAGAGCCCCAGATTTTATGTTGTCCTGGAGAGCTTGCAGAGCACTGGGGAAAGGCAGGCAGAGAATTCCCTGCTAGCACCTTCTCTGTGCCTGGGAAGCACAAGTGTTCACATTGCTTCGCAGAATCGCTTTTGTGCAGAAAACAGTAACACTTGTTCAGAACGAAAGAAAGCACAGAGCCCCAGATTTTATGTTGTCCTGGAGAGCTTGCAGAGCACTGGGGAAAGGCAGGCAGAGAATTCCCTGCTAGCACCTTCTCTGTGCCTGGGAAGCACAAGTGTTCACATTGCTTCGCAGAATCGCTTTTGTGCAGAAAACAGTAACACTTGTTCAGAACGAAAGAAAGCACAGAGCCCCAGATTTTATGTTGTCCTGGAGAGCTTGCAGAGCACTGGGGAAAGGCAGGCAGAGAATTCCCTGCTAGCACCTTCTCTGTGCCTGGGAAGCAGAAGTGTTCACATTGCTTCGCAGAATCGCTTTTGTGCAGAAAACAGTAACACTTGTTCAGAACGAAAGAAAGCACAGAGCCCCAGATTTTATGTTGTCCTGGAGAGCTTGCAGAGCACTGGGGAAAGGCAGGCAGAGAATTCCCTGCTAGCACCTTCTCTGTGCCTGGGAAGCAGAAGTGTTCACATTGCTTCGCAGAATCGCTTTTGTGCAGAAAACAGTAACAGTTGTTCAGAACGAAAGAAAGCACAGAGCCCCAGATTTTATGTTGTCCTGGAGAGCTTGCAGAGCACTGGGGAAAGGCAGGCAGAGAATTCCCTGCTAGCACCTTCTCTGTGCCTGGGAAGCAGAAGTGTTCACATTGCTTCGCAGAATCGCTTTTGTGCAGAAAACAGTAACACTTGTTCAGAACGAAAGAAAGCACAGAGCCCCAGATTTTATGTTGTCCTGGAGAGCTTGCAGAGCACTGAGGAAAGGCAGGCACAGAATTCCCTGCTAGCACCTTCTCTGTGCCTGGGAAGCACAAGTGTTCACATTGCTTCGCAGAATCGCTTTTGTGCAGAAAACAGTAACAGTTGTTCAGAACGAAAGAAAGCACAGAGCCCCAGATTTTATGTTGTCCTGGAGAGCTTGCAGAGCACTGGGGAAAGGCAGGCAGAGAATTCCCTGCTAGCACCTTCTCTGTGCCTGGGAAGCACAAGTGTTCACATTGCTTCGCAGAATCGCTTTTGTGCAGAAAACAGTAACACTTGTTCAGAACGAAAGAAAGCACAGAGCCCCAGATTTTATGTTGTCCTGGAGAGCTTGCAGAGCACTGGGGAAAGGCAGGCAGAGAATTCCCTGCTAGCACCTTCTCTGTGCCTGGGAAGCACAAGTGTTCACATTGCTTCGCAGAATCGCTTTTGTGCAGAAAACAGTAACACTTGTTCAGAACGAAAGAAAGCACAGAGCCCCAGATTTTATGTTGTCCTGGAGAGCTTGCAGAGCACTGGGGAAAGGCAGGCAGAGAATTCCCTGCTAGCACCTTCTCTGTGCCTGGGAAGCAGAAGTGTTCACATTGCTTCGCAGAATCGCTTTTGTGCAGAAAACAGTAACACTTGTTCAGAACGAAAGAAAGCACAGAGCCCCAGATTTTATGTTGTCCTGGAGAGCTTGCAGAGCACTGAGGAAAGGCAGGCACAGAATTCCCTGCTAGCACCTTCTCTGTGCCTGGGAAGCAGAAGTGTTCACATTGCTTCGCAGAATCGCTTTTGTGCAGAAAACAGTAACACTTGTTCAGAACGAAAGAAAGCACAGAGCCCCAGATTTTATGTTGTCCTGGAGAGCTTGCAGAGCACTGGGGAAAGGCAGGCAGAGAATTCCCTGCTAGCACCTTCTCTGTGCCTGGGAAGCACAAGTGTTCACATTGCTTCGCAGAATCGCTTTTGTGCAGAAAACAGTAACACTTGTTCAGAACGAAAGAAAGCACAGAGCCCCAGATTTTATGTTGTCCTGGAGAGCTTGCAGAGCACTGGGGAAAGGCAGGCAGAGAATTCCCTGCTAGCACCTTCTCTGTGCCTGGGAAGCACAAGTGTTCACATTGCTTCGCAGAATCGCTTTTGTGCAGAAAACAGTAACACTTGTTCAGAACGAAAGAAAGCACAGAGCCCCAGATTTTATGTTGTCCTGGAGAGCTTGCAGAGCACTGGGGAAAGGCAGGCAGAGAATTCCCTGCTAGCACCTTCTCTGTGCCTGGGAAGCAGAAGTGTTCACATTGCTTCGCAGAATCGCTTTTGTGCAGAAAACAGTAACACTTGTTCAGAACGAAAGAAAGCACAGAGCCCCAGATTTTATGTTGTCCTGGAGAGCTTGCAGAGCACTGGGGAAAGGCAGGCAGAGAATTCCCTGCTAGCACCTTCTCTGTGCCTGGGAAGCAGAAGTGTTCACATTGCTTCGCAGAATCGCTTTTGTGCAGAAAACAGTAACAGTTGTTCAGAACGAAAGAAAGCACAGAGCCCCAGATTTTATGTTGTCCTGGAGAGCTTGCAGAGCACTGGGGAAAGGCAGGCAGAGAATTCCCTGCTAGCACCTTCTCTGTGCCTGGGAAGCAGAAGTGTTCACATTGCTTCGCAGAATCGCTTTTGTGCAGAAAACAGTAACACTTGTTCAGAATGAAAGAAAGCACAGAACCCCAGATTTTATGTTGTCCTGGAGAGCTTGCAGAGCACTGAGGAAAGGCAGGCAGAGAATTCCCTGCTAGCACCTTCTCTGTGCCTGGGAAGCAGAAGTGTTCACATTGCTTCGCAGAATCGCTTTTGTGCAGAAAACAGTAACAGTTGTTCAGAACGAAAGAAAGCACAGAGCCCCAGATTTTATGTTGTCCTGGAGAGCTTGCAGAGCACTGGGGAAAGGCAGGCAGAGAATTCCCTGCTAGCACCTTCTCTGTGCCTGTTCACATTGCTTCGCAGAATCGCTTTTGTGCAGAAAACAGTAACACTTGTTCAGAACGAAAGAAAGCACAGAGCCCCAGATTTTATGTTGTCCTGGAGAGCTTGCAGAGCACTGGGGAAAGGCAGGCAGAGAATTCCCTGCTAGCACCTTCTCTGTGCCTGGGAAGCAGAAGTGTTCACATTGCTTCGCAGAATCGCTTTTGTGCAGAAAACAGTAACACTTGTTCAGAACGAAAGAAAGCACAGAGCCCCAGATTTTATGTTGTCCTGGAGAGCTTGCAGAGCACTGGGGAAAGGCAGGCAGAGAATTCCCTGCTAGCACCTTCTCTGTGCCTGTTCACATTGCTTCGCAGAATCGCTTTTGTGCAGAAAACAGTAACACTTGTTCAGAACGAAAGAAAGCACAGAGCCCCAGATTTTATGTTGTCCTGGAGAGCTTGCAGAGCACTGGGGAAAGGCAGGCAGAGAATTCCCTGCTAGCACCTTCTCTGTGCCTGGGAAGCACAAGTGTTCACATTACTTCGCAGAATCGCTTTTGTGCAGAAAACAGTAACACTTGTTCAGAACGAAAGAAAGCACAGAGCCCCAGATTTTATGTTGTCCTGGAGAGCTTGCAGAGCACTGGGGAAAGGCAGGCAGACAATTCCCTGCTAGCACCTTCTCTGTGCCTGGGAAGCAGAAGTCTTCACATTGCTTCGCAGAATCGCTTTTGTGCAGAAAACAGTAACACTTGTTCAGAACGAAAGAAAGCACAGAGCCCCAGATTTGCTGTTGTCCTGGAGAGCTTGCAGAGCACTGAGGAAAGGCAGGCAGAGAATTCCCTGCTAGCACCTTCTCTGTGCCTGGGAAGCACAAGTGTTCACATTGCTTCGCAGAATCGCTTTTGTGCAGAAAACACTAACACTTGTTCAGAACGAAAGAAAGCACAGAGCCCCAGATTTTATGTTGTCCTGGAGAGCTTGCAGAGCACTGGGGAAAGGCAGGCAGAGAATTCCCTGCTAGCACCTTCTCTGTGCCTGTTCACTTTTCTTCGCAGAATCGCTTTTGTGCAGAAAACAGTAACACTTGTTCAGAACGAAAGAAAGCACAGAGCCCCAGATTTTATGTTGTCCTGGAGAGCTTGCAGAGCACTGGGGAAAGGCAGGCAGAGAATTCCCTGCTAGCACCTTCTCTGTGCCTGGGAAGCACAAGTGTTCACATTGCTTCGCAGAATCGCTTTTGTGCAGAAAACAGTAACACTTGTTCAGAACGAAAGAAAGCACAGAGCCCCAGATTTTATGTTGTCCTGGAGAGCTTGCAGAGCACTGGGGAAAGGCAGGCAGAGAATTCCCTGCTAGCACCTTCTCTGTGCCTGGGAAGCACAAGTGTTCACATTGCTTCGCAGAATTGCTTTTGTGCAGAAAACAGTAACACTTGTTCAGAACGAAAGAAAGCACAGAGCCCCAGATTTTATGTTGTCCTGGAGAGCTTGCAGAGCACTGGGGAAAGGCAGGCAGAGAATTCCCTGCTAGCACCTTCTCTGTGCCTGGGAAGCACAAGTGTTCACATTGCTTTGCAGAATCGCTTTTGTGCAGAAAACAGTAACAGTTGTTCAGAACGAAAGAAAGCACAGAGCCCCAGATTTTATGTTGTCCTGGAGAGCTTGCAGAGCACTGGGGAAAGGCAGGCAGAGAATTCCCTGCTAGCACCTTCTCTGTGCCTGGGAAGCAGAAGTGTTCACATTGCTTCGCAAAATCGCTTTTGTGCAGAAAACAGTAACACTTGTTCAGAACGAAAGAAAGCACAGAGCCCCAGATTTGCTGTTGTCCTGGAGAGCTTGCAGAGCACTGGGGAAAGGCAGGCAGAGAATTCCCTGCTAGCACCTTCTCTGTGCCTGTTCACATTGCTTCGCAGAATCGCTTTTGTGCAGAAAACAGTAACACTTGTTCAGAACGAAAGAAAGCACAGAGCCCCAGATTTTATGTTGTCCTGGAGAGCTTGCAGAGCACTGGGGAAAGGCAGGCAGAGAATTCCCTGCTAGCACCTTCTCTGTGCCTGGGAAGCACAAGTGTTCCCATTGCTTCGCAGAATCGCTTTTGTGCAGAAAACAGTAACACTTGTTCAGAACGAAAGAAAGCACAGAGCCCCAGATTTTATGTTGTCCTGGAGAGCTTGCAGAGCACTGGGGAAAGGCAGGCAGAGAATTCCCTGCTAGCACCTTCTCTGTGCCTGGGAAGCACAAGTGTTCATATTGCTTCGCAGAATCGCTTTTGTGCAGAAAACAGTAACACTTGTTCAGAACGAAAGAAAGCACAGAGCCCCAGATTTTATGTTGTCCTGGAGAGCTTGCAGAGCACTGGGGAAAGGCAGGCAGACAATTCCCTGCTAGCACCTTCTCTGTGCCTGTTCACATTGCTTCGCAGAATCGCTTTTGTGCAGAAAACAGTAACACTTGTTCAGAACGAAAGAAAGCACAGAGCCCCAGATTTTATGTTGTCCTGGAGAGCTTGCAGAGCACTGGGGAAAGGCAGGCAGAGAATTCCCTGCTAGCACCTTCTCTGTGCCTGGGAAGCACAAGTGTTCACATTGCTTCGCAGAATCGCTTTTGTGCAGAAAACAGTAACACTTGTTCAGAACGAAAGAAAGCACAGAGCCCCAGATTTTATGTTGTCCTGGAGAGCTTGCAGAGCACTGGGGAAAGGCAGGCAGAGAATTCCCTGCTAGCACCTTCTCTGTGCCTGGGAAGCACAAGTGTTCACATTGCTTCGCAGAATCGCTTTTGTGCAGAAAACAGTAACACTTGTTCAGAACGAAAGAAAGCACAGAGCCCCAGATTTTATGTTTTCCTGGAGAGCTTGCAGAGCACTGGGGAAAGGCAGGCAGAGAATTCCCTGCTAGCACCTTCTCTGTGCCTGGGAAGCACAAGTGTTCACATTGCTTCGCAGAATCGCTTTTGTGCAGAAAACAGTAACACTTGTTCAGAACGAAAGAAAGCACAGAGCCCCAGATTTTATGTTGTCCTGGAGAGCTTGCAGAGCACTGGGGAAAGGCAGGCAGAGAATTCCCTGCTAGCACCTTCTCTGTGCCTGGGAAGCAGAAGTGTTCACATTGCTTCGCAAAATCGCTTTTGTGCAGAAAACAGTAACACTTGTTCAGAACGAAAGAAAGCACAGAGCCCCAGATTTGCTGTTGTCCTGGAGAGCTTGCAGAGCACTGGGGAAAGGCAGGCAGAGAATTCCCTGCTAGCACCTTCTCTGTGCCTGTTCACATTGCTTCGCAGAATCGCTTTTGTGCAGAAAACAGTAACACTTGTTCAGAACGAAAGAAAGCACAGAGCCCCAGATTTTATGTTGTCCTGGAGAGCTTGCAGAGCACTGGGGAAAGGCAGGCAGAGAATTCCCTGCTAGCACCTTCTCTGTGCCTGGGAAGCAGAAGTGTTCACATTGCTTGGCAGAATCGCTTTTGTGCAGAAAACAGTAACACTTGTTCAGAACGAAAGAAAGCACAGAGCCCCAGATTTTATGTTGTCCTGGAGAGCTTGCAGAGCACTGGGGAAAGGCAGGCAGAGAATTCCCTGCTAGCACCTTCTCTGTGCCTGGGAAGCAGAAGTCTTCACATTGCTTCGCAGAATCGCTTTTGTGCAGAAAACAGTAACACTTGTTCAGAACGAAAGAAAGCACAGAGCCCCAGATTTTATGTTGTCCTGGAGAGCTTGCAGAGCACTGGGGAAAGGCAGGCAGAGAATTCCCTGCTAGCACCTTCTCTGTGCCTGGGAAGCAGAAGTGTTCACATTGCTTCGCAGAATCGCTTTTGTGCAGAAAACAGTAACACTTGTTCAGAACGAAAGAAAGCACAGAGCCCCAGATTTTATGTTGTCCTGGAGAGCTTGCAGAGCACTGGGGAAAGGCAGGCAGAGAATTCCCTGCTAGCACCTTCTCTGTGCCTGGGAAGCAGAAGTGTTCACATTGCTTCGCAGAATCGCTTTTGTGCAGAAAACAGTAACAGTTGTTCAGAACGAAAGAAAGCACAGAGCCCCAGATTTTATGTTGTCCTGGAGAGCTTGCAGAGCACTGGGGAAAGGCAGGCAGAGAATTCCCTGCTAGCACCTTCTCTGTGCCTGGGAAGCAGAAGTGTTCACATTACTTCGCAGAATCGCTTTTGTGCAGAAAACAGTAACAGTTGTTCAGAACGAAAGAAAGCACAGAGCCCCAGATTTTATGTTGTCCTGGAGAGCTTGCAGAGCACTGGGGAAAGGCAGGCAGAGAATTCCCTGCTAGCACCTTCTCTGTGCCTGGGAAGCAGAAGTGTTCACATTGCTTCGCAGAATCGCTTTTGTGCAGAAAACAGTAACAGTTGTTCAGAACGAAAGAAAGCACAGAGCCCCAGATTTTATGTTGTCCTGGAGAGCTTGCAGAGCACTGGGGAAAGGCAGGCAGAGAATTCCCTGCTAGCACCTTCTCTGTGCCTGGGAAGCAGAAGTGTTCACATTGCTTCGCAGAATCGCTTTTGTGCAGAAAACAGTAACAGTTGTTCAGAACGAAAGAAAGCACAGAGCCCCAGATTTTATGTTGTCCTGGAGAGCTTGCAGAGCACTGGGGAAAGGCAGGCAGAGAATTCCCTGCTAGCACCTTCTCTGTGCCTGGGAAGCAGAAGTCTTCACATTGCTTCGCAGAATCGCTTTTGTGCAGAAAACAGTAACAGTTGTTCAGAACGAAAGAAAGCACAGAGCCCCAGATTTTATGTTGTCCTGGAGAGCTTGCAGAGCACTGGGGAAAGGCAGGCAGAGAATTCCCTGCTAGCACCTTCTCTGTGCCTGGGAAGCACAAGTGTTCACATTGCTTCGCAGAATCGCTTTTGTGCAGAAAACAGTAACACTTGTTCAGAACGAAAGAAAGCACAGAGCCCCAGATTTTATGTTTTCCTGGAGAGCTTGCAGAGCACTGGGGAAAGGCAGGCAGAGAATTCCCTGCTAGCACCTTCTCTGTGCCTGGGAAGCACAAGTGTTCACATTGCTTCGCAGAATCGCTTTTGTGCAGAAAACAGTAACACTTGTTCAGAACGAAAGAAAGCACAGAGCCCCAGATTTTATGTTGTCCTGGAGAGCTTGCAGAGCACTGGGGAAAGGCAGGCAGAGAATTCCCTGCTAGCACCTTCTCTGTGCCTGGGAAGCAGAAGTGTTCACATTGCTTCGCAGAATCGCTTTTGTGCAGAAAACAGTAACACTTGTTCAGAACGAAAGAAAGCACAGAGCCCCAGATTTTATGTTGTCCTGGAGAGCTTGCAGAGCACTGGGGAAAGGCAGGCAGAGAATTCCCTGCTAGCACCTTCTCTGTGCCTGGGAAGCACAAGTGTTCACATTGCTTCGCAGAATCGCTTTTGTGCAGAAAACAGTAACACTTGTTCAGAACGAAAGAAAGCACAGAGCCCCAGATTTTATGTTGTCCTGGAGAGCTTGCAGAGCACTGGGGAAAGGCAGGCAGAGAATTCCCTGCTAGCACCTTCTCTGTGCCTGGGAAGCACAAGTGTTCACATTGCTTCGCAGAATCGCTTTTGTGCAGAAAACAGTAACACTTGTTCAGAACGAAAGAAAGCACAGAGCCCCAGATTTTATGTTGTCCTGGAGAGCTTGCAGAGCACTGGGGAAAGGCAGGCAGAGAATTCCCTGCTAGCACCTTCTCTGTGCCTGGGAAGCAGAAGTGTTCACATTGCTTCGCAGAATCGCTTTTGTGCAGAAAACAGTAACACTTGTTCAGAATGAAAGAAAGCACAGAACCCCAGATTTTATGTTGTCCTGGAGAGCTTGCAGAGCACTGAGGAAAGGCAGGCAGAGAATTCCCTGCTAGCACCTTCTCTGTGCCTGGGAAGCAGAAGTGTTCACATTGCTTCGCAGAATCGCTTTTGTGCAGAAAACAGTAACACTTGTTCAGAACGAAAGAAAGCACAGAGCCCCAGATTTTATGTTGTCCTGGAGAGCTTGCAGAGCACTGGGGAAAGGCAGGCAGAGAATTCCCTGCTAGCACCTTCTCTGTGCCTGTTCACATTGCTTCGCAGAATCGCTTTTGTGCAGAAAACAGTAACACTTGTTCAGAACGAAAGAAAGCACAGAGCCCCAGATTTTATGTTGTCCTGGAGAGCTTGCAGAGCACTGGGGAAAGGCAGGCAGAGAATTCCCTGCTAGCACCTTCTCTGTGCCTGGGAAGCACAAGTGTTCACATTGCTTCGCAGAATCGCTTTTGTGCAGAAAACAGTAACACTTGTTCAGAACGAAAGAAAGCACAGAGCCCCAGATTTGCTGTTGTCCTGGAGAGCTTGCAGAGCACTGGGGAAAGGCAGGCAGAGAATTCCCTGCTAGCACCTTCTCTGTGCCTGGGAAGCACAAGTGTTCACATTGCTTGGCAGAATCGCTTTTGTGCAGAAAACAGTAACACTTGTTCAGAACGAAAGAAAGCACAGAGCCCCAGATTTTATGTTGTCCTGGAGAGCTTGCAGAGCACTGGGGAAAGGCAGGCAGACAATTCCCTGCTAGCACCTTCTCTGTGCCTGGGAAGCACAAGTGTTCACATTGCTTCGCAGAATCGCTTTTGTGCAGAAAACAGTAACACTTGTTCAGAACGAAAGAAAGCACAGAGCCCCAGATTTTATGTTGTCCTGGAGAGCTTGCAGAGCACTGGGGAAAGGCAGGCAGAGAATTCCCTGCTAGCACCTTCTCTGTGCCTGGGAAGCAGAAGTGTTCACATTGCTTCGCAGAATCGCTTTTGTGCAGAAAACAGTAACACTTGTTCAGAACGAAAGAAAGCACAGAGCCCCAGATTTTATGTTGTCCTGGAGAGCTTGCAGAGCACTGGGGAAAGGCAGGCAGAGAATTCCCTGCTAGCACCTTCTCTGTGCCTGGGAAGCAGAAGTGTTCACATTGCTTCGCAGAATCGCTTTTGTGCAGAAAACAGTAACACTTGTTCAGAACGAAAGAAAGCACAGAGCCCCAGATTTTATGTTGTCCTGGAGAGCTTGCAGAGCACTGGGGAAAGGCAGGCAGAGAATTCCCTGCTAGCACCTTCTCTGTGCCTGGGAAGCACAAGTGTTCACATTGCTTCGCAAAATCGCTTTTGTGCAGAAAACAGTAACACTTGTTCAGAACGAAAGAAAGCACAGAGCCCCAGATTTGCTGTTGTCCTGGAGAGCTTGCAGAGCACTGGGGAAAGGCAGGCAGAGAATTCCCTGCTAGCACCTTCTCTGTGCCTGGGAAGCAGAAGTGTTCACATTGCTTCGCAGAATCGCTTTTGTGCAGAAAACAGTAACAGTTGTTCAGAACGAAAGAAAGCACAGAGCCCCAGATTTTATGTTGTCCTGGAGAGCTTGCAGAGCACTGGGGAAAGGCAGGCAGAGAATTCCCTGCTAGCACCTTCTCTGTGCCTGGGAAGCAGAAGTGTTCACATTGCTTCGCAGAATCGCTTTTGTGCAGAAAACAGTAACACTTGTTCAGAACGAAAGAAAGCACAGAGCCCCAGATTTTATGTTGTCCTGGAGAGCTTGCAGAGCACTGGGGAAAGGCAGGCAGAGAATTCCCTGCTAGCACCTTCTCTGTGCCTGTTCACATTGCTTCGCAGAATCGCTTTTGTGCAGAAAACAGTAACACTTGTTCAGAACGAAAGAAAGCACAGAGCCCCAGATTTTATGTTGTCCTGGAGAGCTTGCAGAGCACTGGGGAAAGGCAGGCAGAGAATTCCCTGCTAGCACCTTCTCTGTGCCTGGGAAGCACAAGTGTTCACATTGCTTCGCAGAATCGCTTTTGTGCAGAAAACAGTAACACTTGTTCAGAACGAAAGAAAGCACAGAGCCCCAGATTTTATGTTTTCCTGGAGAGCTTGCAGAGCACTGGGGAAAGGCAGGCAGAGAATTCCCTGCTAGCACCTTCTCTGTGCCTGGGAAGCACAAGTGTTCACATTGCTTCGCAGAATCGCTTTTGTGCAGAAAACAGTAACACTTGTTCAGAACGAAAGAAAGCACAGAGCCCCAGATTTTATGTTGTCCTGGAGAGCTTGCAGAGCACTGGGGAAAGGCAGGCAGAGAATTCCCTGCTAGCACCTTCTCTGTGCCTGGGAAGCAGAAGTGTTCACATTGCTTCGCAAAATCGCTTTTGTGCAGAAAACAGTAACACTTGTTCAGAACGAAAGAAAGCACAGAGCCCCAGATTTGCTGTTGTCCTGGAGAGCTTGCAGAGCACTGGGGAAAGGCAGGCAGAGAATTCCCTGCTAGCACCTTCTCTGTGCCTGTTCACATTGCTTCGCAGAATCGCTTTTGTGCAGAAAACAGTAACACTTGTTCAGAACGAAAGAAAGCACAGAGCCCCAGATTTTATGTTGTCCTGGAGAGCTTGCAGAGCACTGGGGAAAGGCAGGCAGAGAATTCCCTGCTAGCACCTTCTCTGTGCCTGGGAAGCAGAAGTGTTCACATTGCTTGGCAGAATCGCTTTTGTGCAGAAAACAGTAACACTTGTTCAGAACGAAAGAAAGCACAGAGCCCCAGATTTTATGTTGTCCTGGAGAGCTTGCAGAGCACTGGGGAAAGGCAGGCAGAGAATTCCCTGCTAGCACCTTCTCTGTGCCTGGGAAGCAGAAGTCTTCACATTGCTTCGCAGAATCGCTTTTGTGCAGAAAACAGTAACACTTGTTCAGAACGAAAGAAAGCACAGAGCCCCAGATTTTATGTTGTCCTGGAGAGCTTGCAGAGCACTGGGGAAAGGCAGGCAGAGAATTCCCTGCTAGCACCTTCTCTGTGCCTGTTCACTTTTCTTCGCAGAATCGCTTTTGTGCAGAAAACAGTAACACTTGTTCAGAACGAAAGAAAGCACAGAGGCCCAGATTTTATGTTGTCCTGGAGAGCTTGCAGAGCACTGGGGAAAGGCAGGCAGAGAATTCCCTGCTAGCACCTTCTCTGTGCCTGGGAGGCAGAAGTGTTCACATTGCTTCGCAGAATCGCTTTTGTGCAGAAAACAGTAACACTTGTTCAGAACGAAAGAAAGCACAGAGCCCCAGATTTTATGTTGTCCTGGAGAGCTTGCAGAGCACTGGGGAAAGGCAGGCAGAGAATTCCCTGCTAGCACCTTCTCTGTGCCTGGGAAGCACAAGTGTTCCCATTGCTTCGCAGAATCGCTTTTGTGCAGAAAACAGTAACACTTGTTCAGAACGAAAGAAAGCACAGAGCCCCAGATTTTATGTTGTCCTGGAGAGCTTGCAGAGCACTGGGGAAAGGCAGGCAGAGAATTCCCTGCTAGCACCTTCTCTGTGCCTGGGAAGCAGAAGTGTTCACATTGCTTCGCAGAATCGCTTTTGTGCAGAAAACAGTAACACTTGTTCAGAATGAAAGAAAGCACAGAACCCCAGATTTTATGTTGTCCTGGAGAGCTTGCAGAGCACTGAGGAAAGGCAGGCAGAGAATTCCCTGCTAGCACCTTCTCTGTGCCTGGGAAGCAGAAGTGTTCACATTGCTTCGCAGAATCGCTTTTGTGCAGAAAACAGTAACACTTGTTCAGAACGAAAGAAAGCACAGAGCCCCAGATTTTATGTTGTCCTGGAGAGCTTGCAGAGCACTGGGGAAAGGCAGGCAGAGAATTCCCTGCTAGCACCTTCTCTGTGCCTGTTCACATTGCTTCGCAGAATCGCTTTTGTGCAGAAAACAGTAACACTTGTTCAGAACGAAAGAAAGCACAGAGCCCCAGATTTTATGTTGTCCTGGAGAGCTTGCAGAGCACTGGGGAAAGGCAGGCAGAGAATTCCCTGCTAGCACCTTCTCTGTGCCTGGGAAGCACAAGTGTTCACATTGCTTCGCAGAATCGCTTTTGTGCAGAAAACAGTAACACTTGTTCAGAACGAAAGAAAGCACAGAGCCCCAGATTTGCTGTTGTCCTGGAGAGCTTGCAGAGCACTGGGGAAAGGCAGGCAGAGAATTCCCTGCTAGCACCTTCTCTGTGCCTGGGAAGCACAAGTGTTCACATTGCTTGGCAGAATCGCTTTTGTGCAGAAAACAGTAACACTTGTTCAGAACGAAAGAAAGCACAGAGCCCCAGATTTTATGTTGTCCTGGAGAGCTTGCAGAGCACTGGGGAAAGGCAGGCAGACAATTCCCTGCTAGCACCTTCTCTGTGCCTGGGAAGCACAAGTGTTCACATTGCTTCGCAGAATCGCTTTTGTGCAGAAAACAGTAACACTTGTTCAGAACGAAAGAAAGCACAGAGCCCCAGATTTTATGTTGTCCTGGAGAGCTTGCAGAGCACTGGGGAAAGGCAGGCAGAGAATTCCCTGCTAGCACCTTCTCTGTGCCTGGGAAGCAGAAGTGTTCACATTGCTTCGCAGAATCGCTTTTGTGCAGAAAACAGTAACACTTGTTCAGAACGAAAGAAAGCACAGAGCCCCAGATTTTATGTTGTCCTGGAGAGCTTGCAGAGCACTGGGGAAAGGCAGGCAGAGAATTCCCTGCTAGCACCTTCTCTGTGCCTGGGAAGCAGAAGTGTTCACATTGCTTCGCAGAATCGCTTTTGTGCAGAAAACAGTAACAGTTGTTCAGAACGAAAGAAAGCACAGAGCCCCAGATTTTATGTTGTCCTGGAGAGCTTGCAGAGCACTGGGGAAAGGCAGGCAGAGAATTCCCTGCTAGCACCTTCTCTGTGCCTGGGAAGCACAAGTGTTCACATTGCTTCGCAAAATCGCTTTTGTGCAGAAAACAGTAACACTTGTTCAGAACGAAAGAAAGCACAGAGCCCCAGATTTGCTGTTGTCCTGGAGAGCTTGCAGAGCACTGGGGAAAGGCAGGCAGAGAATTCCCTGCTAGCACCTTCTCTGTGCCTGGGAAGCAGAAGTGTTCACATTGCTTCGCAGAATCGCTTTTGTGCAGAAAACAGTAACAGTTGTTCAGAACGAAAGAAAGCACAGAGCCCCAGATTTTATGTTGTCCTGGAGAGCTTGCAGAGCACTGGGGAAAGGCAGGCAGAGAATTCCCTGCTAGCACCTTCTCTGTGCCTGGGAAGCAGAAGTGTTCACATTGCTTCGCAGAATCGCTTTTGTGCAGAAAACAGTAACACTTGTTCAGAACGAAAGAAAGCACAGAGCCCCAGATTTTATGTTGTCCTGGAGAGCTTGCAGAGCACTGGGGAAAGGCAGGCAGAGAATTCCCTGCTAGCACCTTCTCTGTGCCTGTTCACATTGCTTCGCAGAATCGCTTTTGTGCAGAAAACAGTAACACTTGTTCAGAACGAAAGAAAGCACAGAGCCCCAGATTTTATGTTGTCCTGGAGAGCTTGCAGAGCACTGGGGAAAGGCAGGCAGAGAATTCCCTGCTAGCACCTTCTCTGTGCCTGGGAAGCACAAGTGTTCACATTGCTTCGCAGAATCGCTTTTGTGCAGAAAACAGTAACACTTGTTCAGAACGAAAGAAAGCACAGAGCCCCAGATTTGCTGTTGTCCTGGAGAGCTTGCAGAGCACTGAGGAAAGGCAGGCAGAGAATTCCCTGCTAGCACCTTCTCTGTGCCTGTTCACTTTTCTTCGCAGAATCGCTTTTGTGCAGAAAACAGTAACACTTGTTCAGAACGAAAGAAAGCACAGAGGCCCAGATTTTATGTTGTCCTGGAGAGCTTGCAGAGCACTGGGGAAAGGCAGGCAGAGAATTCCCTGCTAGCACCTTCTCTGTGCCTGGGAGGCAGAAGTGTTCACATTGCTTCGCAGAATCGCTTTTGTGCAGAAAACAGTAACACTTGTTCAGAACGAAAGAAAGCACAGAGCCCCAGATTTTATGTTGTCCTGGAGAGCTTGCAGAGCACTGGGGAAAGGCAGGCAGAGAATTCCCTGCTAGCACCTTCTCTGTGCCTGGGAAGCACAAGTGTTCACATTGCTTCGCAGAATCGCTTTTGTGCAGAAAACAATAACACTTGTTCAGAACGAAAGAAAGCACAAAACCCCAGATTTTATGTTGTCCTGGAGAGCTTGCAGAGCACTGGGGAAAGGCAGGCAGAGAATTCCCTGCTAGCACCTTCTC
The DNA here is from genome assembly GCF_047716275.1 of Strix uralensis. Classification (NCBI taxonomy): domain Eukaryota; kingdom Metazoa; phylum Chordata; class Aves; order Strigiformes; family Strigidae; genus Strix; species Strix uralensis. The sequence goes on along the minus strand of NW_027436777.1, from coordinate 284,559 downwards.
TGTGCCTGGGAAGCACAAGTGTTCACATTGCTTGGCAGAATCGCTTTTGTGCAGAAAACAGTAACACTTGTTCAGAACGAAAGAAAGCACAGAGCCCCAGATTTTATGTTGTCCTGGAGAGCTTGCAGAGCACTGGGGAAAGGCAGGCAGACAATTCCCTGCTAGCACCTTCTCTGTGCCTGGGAAGCACAAGTGTTCACATTGCTTCGCAGAATCGCTTTTGTGCAGAAAACAGTAACACTTGTTCAGAACGAAAGAAAGCACAGAGCCCCAGATTTTATGTTGTCCTGGAGAGCTTGCAGAGCACTGGGGAAAGGCAGGCAGAGAATTCCCTGCTAGCACCTTCTCTGTGCCTGGGAAGCACAAGTGTTCACATTGCTTCGCAGAATCGCTTTTGTGCAGAAAACAGTAACACTTGTTCAGAACGAAAGAAAGCACAGAGCCCCAGATTTTATGTTGTCCTGGAGAGCTTGCAGAGCACTGGGGAAAGGCAGGCAGAGAATTCCCTGCTAGCACCTTCTCTGTGCCTGGGAAGCACAAGTGTTCACATTGCTTCGCAGAATCGCTTTTGTGCAGAAAACAGTAACAGTTGTTCAGAACGAAAGAAAGCACAGAGCCCCAGATTTTATGTTGTCCTGGAGAGCTTGCAGAGCACTGGGGAAAGGCAGGCAGAGAATTCCCTGCTAGCACCTTCTCTGTGCCTGGGAAGCAGAAGTGTTCACATTGCTTCGCAGAATCGCTTTTGTGCAGAAAACAGTAACACTTGTTCAGAATGAAAGAAAGCACAGAACCCCAGATTTTATGTTGTCCTGGAGAGCTTGCAGAGCACTGAGGAAAGGCAGGCAGAGAATTCCCTGCTAGCACCTTCTCTGTGCCTGGGAAGCAGAAGTGTTCACATTGCTTCGCAGAATCGCTTTTGTGCAGAAAACAGTAACACTTGTTCAGAACGAAAGAAAGCACAGAGCCCCAGATTTTATGTTGTCCTGGAGAGCTTGCAGAGCACTGGGGAAAGGCAGGCAGAGAATTCCCTGCTAGCACCTTCTCTGTGCCTGGGAAGCAGAAGTGTTCACATTGCTTCGCAGAATCGCTTTTGTGCAGAAAACAGTAACACTTGTTCAGAATGAAAGAAAGCACAGAGCCCCAGATTTTATGTTGTCCTGGAGAGCTTGCAGAGCACTGAGGAAAGGCAGGCAGAGAATTCCCTGCTAGCACCTTCTCTGTGCCTGGGAAGCAGAAGTGTTCACATTGCTTCGCAGAATCGCTTTTGTGCAGAAAACAGTAACACTTGTTCAGAACGAAAGAAAGCACAGAGCCCCAGATTTTATGTTGTCCTGGAGAGCTTGCAGAGCACTGGGGAAAGGCAGGCAGAGAATTCCCTGCTAGCACCTTCTCTGTGCCTGTTCACATTGCTTCGCAGAATCGCTTTTGTGCAGAAAACAGTAACACTTGTTCAGAACGAAAGAAAGCACAGAGCCCCAGATTTTATGTTGTCCTGGAGAGCTTGCAGAGCACTGGGGAAAGGCAGGCAGAGAATTCCCTGCTAGCACCTTCTCTGTGCCTGGGAAGCACAAGTGTTCACATTGCTTCGCAGAATCGCTTTTGTGCAGAAAACAGTAACACTTGTTCAGAACGAAAGAAAGCACAGAGCCCCAGATTTGCTGTTGTCCTGGAGAGCTTGCAGAGCACTGAGGAAAGGCAGGCAGAGAATTCCCTGCTAGCACCTTCTCTGTGCCTGTTCACTTTTCTTCGCAGAATCGCTTTTGTGCAGAAAACAGTAACACTTGTTCAGAACGAAAGAAAGCACAGAGGCCCAGATTTTATGTTGTCCTGGAGAGCTTGCAGAGCACTGGGGAAAGGCAGGCAGAGAATTCCCTGCTAGCACCTTCTCTGTGCCTGGGAGGCAGAAGTGTTCACATTGCTTCGCAGAATCGCTTTTGTGCAGAAAACAGTAACACTTGTTCAGAACGAAAGAAAGCACAGAGCCCCAGATTTTATGTTGTCCTGGAGAGCTTGCAGAGCACTGGGGAAAGGCAGGCAGAGAATTCCCTGCTAGCACCTTCTCTGTGCCTGGGAAGCACAAGTGTTCACATTGCTTCGCAGAATCGCTTTTGTGCAGAAAACAATAACACTTGTTCAGAACGAAAGAAAGCACAAAACCCCAGATTTTATGTTGTCCTGGAGAGCTTGCAGAGCACTGGGGAAAGGCAGGCAGAGAATTCCCTGCTAGCACCTTCTCTGTGCCTGGGAAGCACAAGTGTTCACATTGCTTGGCAGAATCGCTTTTGTGCAGAAAACAGTAACACTTGTTCAGAACGAAAGAAAGCACAGAGCCCCAGATTTTATGTTGTCCTGGAGAGCTTGCAGAGCACTGGGGAAAGGCAGGCAGACAATTCCCTGCTAGCACCTTCTCTGTGCCTGGGAAGCACAAGTGTTCACATTGCTTCGCAGAATCGCTTTTGTGCAGAAAACAGTAACACTTGTTCAGAACGAAAGAAAGCACAGAGCCCCAGATTTTATGTTGTCCTGGAGAGCTTGCAGAGCACTGGGGAAAGGCAGGCAGAGAATTCCCTGCTAGCACCTTCTCTGTGCCTGGGAAGCACAAGTGTTCACATTGCTTCGCAGAATCGCTTTTGTGCAGAAAACAGTAACACTTGTTCAGAACGAAAGAAAGCACAGAGCCCCAGATTTGCTGTTGTCCTGGAGAGCTTGCAGAGCACTGAGGAAAGGCAGGCAGAGAATTCCCTGCTAGCACCTTCTCTGTGCCTGTTCACTTTTCTTCGCAGAATCGCTTTTGTGCAGAAAACAGTAACAGTTGTTCAGAACGAAAGAAAGCACAGAGCCCCAGATTTTATGTTGTCCTGGAGAGCTTGCAGAGCACTGGGGAAAGGCAGGCAGAGAATTCCCTGCTAGCACCTTCTCTGTGCCTGGGAGGCAGAAGTGTTCACATTGCTTCGCAGAATCGCTTTTGTGCAGAAAACAGTAACACTTGTTCAGAACGAAAGAAAGCACAGAGCCCCAGATTTTATGTTGTCCTGGAGAGCTTGCAGAGCACTGGGGAAAGGCAGGCAGAGAATTCCCTGCTAGCACCTTCTCTGTGCCTGGGAAGCACAAGTGTTCACATTGCTTGGCAGAATCGCTTTTGTGCAGAAAACAGTAACACTTGTTCAGAACGAAAGAAAGCACAGAGCCCCAGATTTTATGTTGTCCTGGAGAGCTTGCAGAGCACTGGGGAAAGGCAGGCAGACAATTCCCTGCTAGCACCTTCTCTGTGCCTGGGAAGCACAAGTGTTCACATTGCTTCGCAGAATCGCTTTTGTGCAGAAAACAGTAACACTTGTTCAGAACGAAAGAAAGCACAGAGCCCCAGATTTTATGTTGTCCTGGAGAGCTTGCAGAGCACTGGGGAAAGGCAGGCAGACAATTCCCTGCTAGCACCTTCTCTGTGCCTGGGAAGCACAAGTGTTCACATTGCTTCGCAGAATCGCTTTTGTGCAGAAAACAGTAACACTTGTTCAGAACGAAAGAAAGCACAGAGCCCCAGATTTTATGTTGTCCTGGAGAGCTTGCAGAGCACTGGGGAAAAGCAGGCAGAGAATTCCCTGCTAGCACCTTCTCTGTGCCTGTTCACTTTTCTTCGCAGAATCGCTTTTGTGCAGAAAACAGTAACACTTGTTCAGAACGAAAGAAAGCACAGAGCCCCAGATTTTATGTTGTCCTGGAGAGCTTGCAGAGCACTGGGGAAAGGCAGGCAGAGAATTCCCTGCTAGCACCTTCTCTGTGCCTGGGAAGCACAAGTGTTCACATTGCTTCGCAGAATCGCTTTTGTGCAGAAAACAGTAACACTTGTTCAGAACGAAAGAAAGCACAGAGCCCCAGATTTTATGTTGTCCTGGAGAGCTTGCAGAGCACTGGGGAAAGGCAGGCAGAGAATTCCCTGCTAGCACCTTCTCTGTGCCTGGGAAGCACAAGTGTTCACATTGCTTCGCAGAATCGCTTTTGTGCAGAAAACAGTAACACTTGTTCAGAACGAAAGAAAGCACAGAACCCCAGATTTTATGTTGTCCTGGAGAGCTTGCAGAGCACTGGGGAAAGGCAGGCAGAGAATTCCCTGCTAGCACCTTCTCTGTGCCTGGGAAGCACAAGTGTTCACATTGCTTCGCAGAATCGCTTTTGTGCAGAAAACAGTAACACTTGTTCAGAACGAAAGAAAGCACAGAGCCCCAGATTTTATGTTGTCCTGGAGAGCTTGCAGAGCACTGGGGAAAGGCAGGCAGAGAATTCCCTGCTAGCACCTTCTCTGTGCCTGGGAAGCACAAGTGTTCACATTGCTTTGCAGAATCGCTTTTGTGCAGAAAACAGTAACACTTGTTCAGAACGAAAGAAAGCACAGAGCCCCAGATTTTATGTTGTCCTGGAGAGCTTGCAGAGCACTGGGGAAAGGCAGGCAGAGAATTCCCTGCTAGCACCTTCTCTGTGCCTGGGAAGCAGAAGTGTTCACATTGCTTCGCAAAATCGCTTTTGTGCAGAAAACAGTAACACTTGTTCAGAACGAAAGAAAGCACAGAGCCCCAGATTTGCTGTTGTCCTGGAGAGCTTGCAGAGCACTGGGGAAAGGCAGGCAGAGAATTCCCTGCTAGCACCTTCTCTGTGCCTGTTCACATTGCTTCGCAGAATCGCTTTTGTGCAGAAAACAGTAACACTTGTTCAGAACGAAAGAAAGCACAGAGCCCCAGATTTTATGTTGTCCTGGAGAGCTTGCAGAGCACTGGGGAAAGGCAGGCAGAGAATTCCCTGCTAGCACCTTCTCTGTGCCTGGGAAGCACAAGTGTTCACATTGCTTCGCAGAATCGCTTTTGTGCAGAAAACAGTAACACTTGTTCAGAACGAAAGAAAGCACAGAGCCCCAGATTTTATGTTGTCCTGGAGAGCTTGCAGAGCACTGGGGAAAGGCAGGCAGAGAATTCCCTGCTAGCACCTTCTCTGTGCCTGGGAAGCACAAGTGTTCACATTGCTTCGCAGAATCGCTTTTGTGCAGAAAACAGTAACACTTGTTCAGAACGAAAGAAAGCACAGAGCCCCAGATTTTATGTTGTCCTGGAGAGCTTGCAGAGCACTGGGGAAAGGCAGGCAGAGAATTCCCTGCTAGCACCTTCTCTGTGCCTGGGAAGCACAAGTGTTCACATTGCTTCGCAGAATCGCTTTTGTGCAGAAAACAGTAACAGTTGTTCAGAACGAAAGAAAGCACAGAGCCCCAGATTTTATGTTGTCCTGGAGAGCTTGCAGAGCACTGGGGAAAGGCAGGCAGAGAATTCCCTGCTAGCACCTTCTCTGTGCCTGGGAAGCAGAAGTGTTCACATTGCTTCGCAGAATCGCTTTTGTGCAGAAAACAGTAACACTTGTTCAGAACGAAAGAAAGCACAGAGCCCCAGATTTTATGTTGTCCTGGAGAGCTTGCAGAGCACTGAGGAAAGGCAGGCACAGAATTCCCTGCTAGCACCTTCTCTGTGCCTGGGAAGCAGAAGTGTTCACATTGCTTCGCAGAATCGCTTTTGTGCAGAAAACAGTAACACTTGTTCAGAACGAAAGAAAGCACAGAGCCCCAGATTTGCTGTTGTCCTGGAGAGCTTGCAGAGCACTGGGGAAAGGCAGGCAGAGAATTCCCTGCTAGCACCTTCTCTGTGCCTGGGAAGCACAAGTGTTCACATTGCTTCGCAGAATCGCTTTTGTGCAGAAAACAGTAACACTTGTTCAGAACGAAAGAAAGCACAGAGCCCCAGATTTTATGTTGTCCTGGAGAGCTTGCAGAGCACTGGGGAAAGGCAGGCAGAGAATTCCCTGCTAGCACCTTCTCTGTGCCTGGGAAGCAGAAGTGTTCACATTGCTTTGCAGAATCGCTTTTGTGCAGAAAACAGTAACAGTTGTTCAGAACGAAAGAAAGCACAGAGCCCCAGATTTGCTGTTGTCCTGGAGAGCTTGCAGAGCACTGGGGAAAGGCAGGCAGAGAATTCCCTGCTAGCACCTTCTCTGTGCCTGTTCACATTGCTTCGCAGAATCGCTTTTGTGCAGAAAACAGTAACACTTGTTCAGAACGAAAGAAAGCACAGAGGCCCAGATTTTATGTTGTCCTGGAGAGCTTGCAGAGCACTGGGGAAAGGCAGGCAGAGAATTCCCTGCTAGCACCTTCTCTGTGCCTGGGAGGCAGAAGTGTTCACATTGCTTCGCAGAATCGCTTTTGTGCAGAAAACAGTAACACTTGTTCAGAACGAAAGAAAGCACAGAGCCCCAGATTTTATGTTGTCCTGGAGAGCTTGCAGAGCACTGGGGAAAGGCAGGCAGAGAATTCCCTGCTAGCACCTTCTCTGTGCCTGTTCACATTGCTTCGCAGAATCGCTTTTGTGCAGAAAACAGTAACACTTGTTCAGAACGAAAGAAAGCACAGAGCCCCAGATTTTATGTTGTCCTGGAGAGCTTGCAGAGCACTGGGGAAAGGCAGGCAGAGAATTCCCTGCTAGCACCTTCTCTGTGCCTGGGAAGCACAAGTGTTCACATTGCTTCGCAGAATCGCTTTTGTGCAGAAAACAGTAACACTTGTTCAGAACGAAAGAAAGCACAGAGCCCCAGATTTGCTGTTGTCCTGGAGAGCTTGCAGAGCACTGGGGAAAGGCAGGCAGAGAATTCCCTGCTAGCACCTTCTCTGTGCCTGGGAAGCAGAAGTGTTCACATTGCTTCGCAAAATCGCTTTTGTGCAGAAAACAGTAACACTTGTTCAGAACGAAAGAAAGCACAGAGCCCCAGATTTGCTGTTGTCCTGGAGAGCTTGCAGAGCACTGGGGAAAGGCAGGCAGAGAATTCCCTGCTAGCACCTTCTCTGTGCCTGTTCACATTGCTTCGCAGAATCGCTTTTGTGCAGAAAACAGTAACACTTGTTCAGAACGAAAGAAAGCACAGAGCCCCAGATTTTATGTTGTCCTGGAGAGCTTGCAGAGCACTGGGGAAAGGCAGGCAGAGAATTCCCTGCTAGCACCTTCTCTGTGCCTGGGAAGCAGAAGTGTTCACATTGCTTGGCAGAATCGCTTTTGTGCAGAAAACAGTAACACTTGTTCAGAACGAAAGAAAGCACAGAGCCCCAGATTTTATGTTGTCCTGGAGAGCTTGCAGAGCACTGGGGAAAGGCAGGCAGAGAATTCCCTGCTAGCACCTTCTCTGTGCCTGGGAAGCAGAAGTCTTCACATTGCTTCGCAGAATCGCTTTTGTGCAGAAAACAGTAACACTTGTTCAGAACGAAAGAAAGCACAGAGCCCCAGATTTTATGTTGTCCTGGAGAGCTTGCAGAGCACTGGGGAAAGGCAGGCAGAGAATTCCCTGCTAGCACCTTCTCTGTGCCTGGGAAGCAGAAGTGTTCACATTGCTTCGCAGAATCGCTTTTGTGCAGAAAACAGTAACACTTGTTCAGAACGAAAGAAAGCACAGAGCCCCAGATTTTATGTTGTCCTGGAGAGCTTGCAGAGCACTGGGGAAAGGCAGGCAGAGAATTCCCTGCTAGCACCTTCTCTGTGCCTGGGAAGCAGAAGTGTTCACATTGCTTCGCAGAATCGCTTTTGTGCAGAAAACAGTAACAGTTGTTCAGAACGAAAGAAAGCACAGAGCCCCAGATTTTATGTTGTCCTGGAGAGCTTGCAGAGCACTGGGGAAAGGCAGGCAGAGAATTCCCTGCTAGCACCTTCTCTGTGCCTGGGAAGCAGAAGTGTTCACATTGCTTCGCAGAATCGCTTTTGTGCAGAAAACAGTAACACTTGTTCAGAACGAAAGAAAGCACAGAGCCCCAGATTTTATGTTGTCCTGGAGAGCTTGCAGAGCACTGGGGAAAGGCAGGCAGAGAATTCCCTGCTAGCACCTTCTCTGTGCCTGGGAAGCAGAAGTGTTCACATTGCTTCGCAGAATCGCTTTTGTGCAGAAAACAGTAACAGTTGTTCAGAACGAAAGAAAGCACAGAGCCCCAGATTTTATGTTGTCCTGGAGAGCTTGCAGAGCACTGGGGAAAGGCAGGCAGAGAATTCCCTGCTAGCACCTTCTCTGTGCCTGGGAAGCAGAAGTGTTCACATTGCTTGGCAGAATCGCTTTTGTGCAGAAAACAGTAACAGTTGTTCAGAACGAAAGAAAGCACAGAGCCCCAGATTTTATGTTGTCCTGGAGAGCTTGCAGAGCACTGGGGAAAGGCAGGCAGAGAATTCCCTGCTAGCACCTTCTCTGTGCCTGGGAAGCAGAAGTGTTCACATTGCTTCGCAGAATCGCTTTTGTGCAGAAAACAGTAACACTTGTTCAGAACGAAAGAAAGCACAGAGCCCCAGATTTTATGTTGTCCTGGAGAGCTTGCAGAGCACTGGGGAAAGGCAGGCAGAGAATTCCCTGCTAGCACCTTCTCTGTGCCTGGGAAGCAGAAGTCTTCACATTGCTTCGCAGAATCGCTTTTGTGCAGAAAACAGTAACAGTTGTTCAGAACGAAAGAAAGCACAGAGCCCCAGATTTTATGTTGTCCTGGAGAGCTTGCAGAGCACTGGGGAAAGGCAGGCAGAGAATTCCCTGCTAGCACCTTCTCTGTGCCTGGGAAGCACAAGTGTTCACATTGCTTCGCAGAATCGCTTTTGTGCAGAAAACAGTAACACTTGTTCAGAACGAAAGAAAGCACAGAGCCCCAGATTTTATGTTTTCCTGGAGAGCTTGCAGAGCACTGGGGAAAGGCAGGCAGAGAATTCCCTGCTAGCACCTTCTCTGTGCCTGGGAAGCACAAGTGTTCACATTGCTTCGCAGAATCGCTTTTGTGCAGAAAACAGTAACACTTGTTCAGAACGAAAGAAAGCACAGAGCCCCAGATTTTATGTTGTCCTGGAGAGCTTGCAGAGCACTGGGGAAAGGCAGGCAGAGAATTCCCTGCTAGCACCTTCTCTGTGCCTGGGAAGCAGAAGTGTTCACATTGCTTCGCAGAATCGCTTTTGTGCAGAAAACAGTAACAGTTGTTCAGAACGAAAGAAAGCACAGAGCCCCAGATTTTATGTTGTCCTGGAGAGCTTGCAGAGCACTGGGGAAAGGCAGGCAGAGAATTCCCTGCTAGCACCTTCTCTGTGCCTGGGAAGCACAAGTGTTCACATTGCTTCGCAGAATCGCTTTTGTGCAGAAAACAGTAACACTTGTTCAGAACGAAAGAAAGCACAGAGCCCCAGATTTTATGTTGTCCTGGAGAGCTTGCAGAGCACTGGGGAAAGGCAGGCAGAGAATTCCCTGCTAGCACCTTCTCTGTGCCTGGGAAGCACAAGTGTTCACATTGCTTCGCAGAATCGCTTTTGTGCAGAAAACAGTAACACTTGTTCAGAACGAAAGAAAGCACAGAGCCCCAGATTTTATGTTGTCCTGGAGAGCTTGCAGAGCACTGGGGAAAGGCAGGCAGAGAATTCCCTGCTAGCACCTTCTCTGTGCCTGGGAAGCAGAAGTGTTCACATTGCTTCGCAGAATCGCTTTTGTGCAGAAAACAGTAACACTTGTTCAGAACGAAAGAAAGCACAGAGCCCCAGATTTTATGTTGTCCTGGAGAGCTTGCAGAGCACTGGGGAAAGGCAGGCAGAGAATTCCCTGCTAGCACCTTCTCTGTGCCTGGGAAGCAGAAGTGTTCACATTGCTTCGCAGAATCGCTTTTGTGCAGAAAACAGTAACAGTTGTTCAGAACGAAAGAAAGCACAGAGCCCCAGATTTTATGTTGTCCTGGAGAGCTTGCAGAGCACTGGGGAAAGGCAGGCAGAGAATTCCCTGCTAGCACCTTCTCTGTGCCTGGGAAGCAGAAGTGTTCACATTGCTTGGCAGAATCGCTTTTGTGCAGAAAACAGTAACAGTTGTTCAGAACGAAAGAAAGCACAGAGCCCCAGATTTTATGTTGTCCTGGAGAGCTTGCAGAGCACTGGGGAAAGGCAGGCAGAGAATTCCCTGCTAGCACCTTCTCTGTGCCTGGGAAGCAGAAGTGTTCACATTGCTTCGCAGAATCGCTTTTGTGCAGAAAACAGTAACACTTGTTCAGAACGAAAGAAAGCACAGAGCCCCAGATTTTATGTTGTCCTGGAGAGCTTGCAGAGCACTGGGGAAAGGCAGGCAGAGAATTCCCTGCTAGCACCTTCTCTGTGCCTGGGAAGCAGAAGTCTTCACATTGCTTCGCAGAATCGCTTTTGTGCAGAAAACAGTAACAGTTGTTCAGAACGAAAGAAAGCACAGAGCCCCAGATTTTATGTTGTCCTGGAGAGCTTGCAGAGCACTGGGGAAAGGCAGGCAGAGAATTCCCTGCTAGCACCTTCTCTGTGCCTGGGAAGCACAAGTGTTCACATTGCTTCGCAGAATCGCTTTTGTGCAGAAAACAGTAACACTTGTTCAGAACGAAAGAAAGCACAGAGCCCCAGATTTTATGTTTTCCTGGAGAGCTTGCAGAGCACTGGGGAAAGGCAGGCAGAGAATTCCCTGCTAGCACCTTCTCTGTGCCTGGGAAGCACAAGTGTTCACATTGCTTCGCAGAATCGCTTTTGTGCAGAAAACAGTAACACTTGTTCAGAACGAAAGAAAGCACAGAGCCCCAGATTTTATGTTGTCCTGGAGAGCTTGCAGAGCACTGGGGAAAGGCAGGCAGAGAATTCCCTGCTAGCACCTTCTCTGTGCCTGGGAAGCAGAAGTGTTCACATTGCTTCGCAGAATCGCTTTTGTGCAGAAAACAGTAACAGTTGTTCAGAACGAAAGAAAGCACAGAGCCCCAGATTTTATGTTGTCCTGGAGAGCTTGCAGAGCACTGGGGAAAGGCAGGCAGAGAATTCCCTGCTAGCACCTTCTCTGTGCCTGGGAAGCACAAGTGTTCACATTGCTTCGCAGAATCGCTTTTGTGCAGAAAACAGTAACACTTGTTCAGAACGAAAGAAAGCACAGAGCCCCAGATTTTATGTTGTCCTGGAGAGCTTGCAGAGCACTGGGGAAAGGCAGGCAGAGAATTCCCTGCTAGCACCTTCTCTGTGCCTGGGAAGCACAAGTGTTCACATTGCTTCGCAGAATCGCTTTTGTGCAGAAAACAGTAACACTTGTTCAGAACGAAAGAAAGCACAGAGCCCCAGATTTTATGTTGTCCTGGAGAGCTTGCAGAGCACTGGGGAAAGGCAGGCAGAGAATTCCCTGCTAGCACCTTCTCTGTGCCTGGGAAGCAGAAGTGTTCACATTGCTTCGCAGAATCGCTTTTGTGCAGAAAACAGTAACACTTGTTCAGAATGAAAGAAAGCACAGAACCCCAGATTTTATGTTGTCCTGGAGAGCTTGCAGAGCACTGAGGAAAGGCAGGCAGAGAATTCCCTGCTAGCACCTTCTCTGTGCCTGGGAAGCAGAAGTGTTCACATTGCTTCGCAGAATCGCTTTTGTGCAGAAAACAGTAACACTTGTTCAGAACGAAAGAAAGCACAGAGCCCCAGATTTTATGTTGTCCTGGAGAGCTTGCAGAGCACTGGGGAAAGGCAGGCAGAGAATTCCCTGCTAGCACCTTCTCTGTGCCTGTTCACATTGCTTCGCAGAATCGCTTTTGTGCAGAAAACAGTAACACTTGTTCAGAACGAAAGAAAGCACAGAGCCCCAGATTTTATGTTGTCCTGGAGAGCTTGCAGAGCACTGGGGAAAGGCAGGCAGAGAATTCCCTGCTAGCACCTTCTCTGTGCCTGGGAAGCACAAGTGTTCACATTGCTTCGCAGAATCGCTTTTGTGCAGAAAACAGTAACACTTGTTCAGAACGAAAGAAAGCACAGAGCCCCAGATTTGCTGTTGTCCTGGAGAGCTTGCAGAGCACTGGGGAAAGGCAGGCAGAGAATTCCCTGCTAGCACCTTCTCTGTGCCTGGGAAGCACAAGTGTTCACATTGCTTGGCAGAATCGCTTTTGTGCAGAAAACAGTAACACTTGTTCAGAACGAAAGAAAGCACAGAGCCCCAGATTTTATGTTGTCCTGGAGAGCTTGCAGAGCACTGGGGAAAGGCAGGCAGACAATTCCCTGCTAGCACCTTCTCTGTGCCTGGGAAGCACAAGTGTTCACATTGCTTCGCAGAATCGCTTTTGTGCAGAAAACAGTAACACTTGTTCAGAACGAAAGAAAGCACAGAGCCCCAGATTTTATGTTGTCCTGGAGAGCTTGCAGAGCACTGGGGAAAGGCAGGCAGAGAATTCCCTGCTAGCACCTTCTCTGTGCCTGGGAAGCAGAAGTGTTCACATTGCTTCGCAGAATCGCTTTTGTGCAGAAAACAGTAACACTTGTTCAGAACGAAAGAAAGCACAGAGCCCCAGATTTTATGTTGTCCTGGAGAGCTTGCAGAGCACTGGGGAAAGGCAGGCAGAGAATTCCCTGCTAGCACCTTCTCTGTGCCTGGGAAGCAGAAGTGTTCACATTGCTTCGCAGAATCGCTTTTGTGCAGAAAACAGTAACACTTGTTCAGAACGAAAGAAAGCACAGAGCCCCAGATTTTATGTTGTCCTGGAGAGCTTGCAGAGCACTGGGGAAAGGCAGGCAGAGAATTCCCTGCTAGCACCTTCTCTGTGCCTGGGAAGCACAAGTGTTCACATTGCTTCGCAAAATCGCTTTTGTGCAGAAAACAGTAACACTTGTTCAGAACGAAAGAAAGCACAGAGCCCCAGATTTGCTGTTGTCCTGGAGAGCTTGCAGAGCACTGGGGAAAGGCAGGCAGAGAATTCCCTGCTAGCACCTTCTCTGTGCCTGGGAAGCAGAAGTGTTCACATTGCTTCGCAGAATCGCTTTTGTGCAGAAAACAGTAACAGTTGTTCAGAACGAAAGAAAGCACAGAGCCCCAGATTTTATGTTGTCCTATAGAGCTTGCAGAGCACTGGGGAAAGGCAGGCAGAGAATTCCCTGCTAGCACCTTCTCTGTGCCTGGGAAGCACAAGTGTTCACATTGCTTCGCAGAATCGCTTTTGTGCAGAAAACAGTAACACTTGTTCAGAACGAAAGAAAGCACAGAGCCCCAGATTTTATGTTGTCCTGGAGAGCTTGCAGAGCACTGGGGAAAGGCAGGCAGAGAATTCCCTGCTAGCACCTTCTCTGTGCCTGTTCACATTGCTTCGCAGAATCGCTTTTGTGCAGAAAACAGTAACACTTGTTCAGAACGAAAGAAAGCACAGAGCCCCAGATTTTATGTTGTCCTGGAGAGCTTGCAGAGCACTGGGGAAAGGCAGGCAGAGAATTCCCTGCTAGCACCTTCTCTGTGCCTGGGAAGCACAAGTGTTCACATTGCTTCACAGAATCGCTTTTGTGCAGAAAACAGTAACACTTGTTCAGAACGAAAGAAAGCACAGAGCCCCAGATTTGCTGTTGTCCTGGAGAGCTTGCAGAGCACTGAGGAAAGGCAGGCAGAGAATTCCCTGCTAGCACCTTCTCTGTGCCTGTTCACTTTTCTTCGCAGAATCGCTTTTGTGCAGAAAACAGTAACACTTGTTCAGAACGAAAGAAAGCACAGAGGCCCAGATTTTATGTTGTCCTGGAGAGCTTGCAGAGCACTGGGGAAAGGCAGGCAGAGAATTCCCTGCTAGCACCTTCTCTGTGCCTGGGAGGCAGAAGTGTTCACATTGCTTCGCAGAATCGCTTTTGTGCAGAAAACAGTAACACTTGTTCAGAACGAAAGAAAGCACAGAGCCCCAGATTTTATGTTGTCCTGGAGAGCTTGCAGAGCACTGGGGAAAGGCAGGCAGAGAATTCCCTGCTAGCACCTTCTCTGTGCCTGGGAAGCACAAGTGTTCACATTGCTTCGCAGAATCGCTTTTGTGCAGAAAACAATAACACTTGTTCAGAACGAAAGAAAGCACAAAACCCCAGATTTTATGTTGTCCTGGAGAGCTTGCAGAGCACTGGGGAAAGGCAGGCAGAGAATTCCCTGCTAGCACCTTCTCTGTGCCTGGGAAGCACAAGTGTTCACATTGCTTGGCAGAATCGCTTTTGTGCAGAAAACAGTAACACTTGTTCAGAACGAAAGAAAGCACAGAGCCCCAGATTTTATGTTGTCCTGGAGAGCTTGCAGAGCACTGGGGAAAGGCAGGCAGACAATTCCCTGCTAGCACCTTCTCTGTGCCTGGGAAGCACAAGTGTTCACATTGCTTCGCAGAATCGCTTTTGTGCAGAAAACAGTAACACTTGTTCAGAACGAAAGAAAGCACAGAGCCCCAGATTTTATGTTGTCCTGGAGAGCTTGCAGAGCACTGGGGAAAGGCAGGCAGAGAATTCCCTGCTAGCACCTTCTCTGTGCCTGGGAAGCACAAGTGTTCACATTGCTTCGCAGAATCGCTTTTGTGCAGAAAACAGTAACACTTGTTCAGAACGAAAGAAAGCACAGAGCCCCAGATTTTATGTTGTCCTGGAGAGCTTGCAGAGCACTGGGGAAAGGCAGGCAGAGAATTCCCTGCTAGCACCTTCTCTGTGCCTGTTCACTTTTCTTCGCAGAATCGCTTTTGTGCAGAAAACAGTAACACTTGTTCAGAACGAAAGAAAGCACAGAGCCCCAGATTTTATGTTGTCCTGGAGAGCTTGCAGAGCACTGGGGAAAGGCAGGCAGAGAATTCCCTGCTAGCACCTTCTCTGTGCCTGGGAAGCAGAAGTGTTCACATTGCTTCGCAGAATCGCTTTTGTGCAGAAAACAGTAACAGTTGTTCAGAACGAAAGAAAGCACAGAGCCCCAGATTTTATGTTGTCCTGGAGAGCTTGCAGAGCACTGGGGAAAGGCAGGCAGAGAATTCCCTGCTAGCACCTTCTCTGTGCCTGGGAAGCAGAAGTGTTCACATTGCTTCGCAGAATCGCTTTTGTGCAGAAAACAGTAACACTTGTTCAGAATGAAAGAAAGCACAGAACCCCAGATTTTATGTTGTCCTGGAGAGCTTGCAGAGCACTGAGGAAAGGCAGGCAGAGAATTCCCTGCTAGCACCTTCTCTGTGCCTGGGAAGCAGAAGTGTTCACATTGCTTCGCAGAATCGCTTTTGTGCAGAAAACAGTAACACTTGTTCAGAACGAAAGAAAGCACAGAGCCCCAGATTTTATGTTGTCCTGGAGAGCTTGCAGAGCACTGGGGAAAGGCAGGCAGAGAATTCCCTGCTAGCACCTTCTCTGTGCCTGGGAAGCAGAAGTGTTCACATTGCTTCGCAGAATCGCTTTTGTGCAGAAAACAGTAACACTTGTTCAGAATGAAAGAAAGCACAGAGCCCCAGATTTTATGTTGTCCTGGAGAGCTTGCAGAGCACTGAGGAAAGGCAGGCAGAGAATTCCCTGCTAGCACCTTCTCTGTGCCTGGGAAGCAGAAGTGTTCACATTGCTTCGCAGAATCGCTTTTGTGCAGAAAACAGTAACACTTGTTCAGAACGAAAGAAAGCACAGAGCCCCAGATTTTATGTTGTCCTGGAGAGCTTGCAGAGCACTGGGGAAAGGCAGGCAGAGAATTCCCTGCTAGCACCTTCTCTGTGCCTGTTCACATTGCTTCGCAGAATCGCTTTTGTGCAGAAAACAGTAACACTTGTTCAGAACGAAAGAAAGCACAGAGCCCCAGATTTTATGTTGTCCTGGAGAGCTTGCAGAGCACTGGGGAAAGGCAGGCAGAGAATTCCCTGCTAGCACCTTCTCTGTGCCTGGGAAGCACAAGTGTTCACATTGCTTCGCAGAATCGCTTTTGTGCAGAAAACAGTAACACTTGTTCAGAACGAAAGAAAGCACAGAGCCCCAGATTTGCTGTTGTCCTGGAGAGCTTGCAGAGCACTGAGGAAAGGCAGGCAGAGAATTCCCTGCTAGCACCTTCTCTGTGCCTGTTCACTTTTCTTCGCAGAATCGCTTTTGTGCAGAAAACAGTAACACTTGTTCAGAACGAAAGAAAGCACAGAGGCCCAGATTTTATGTTGTCCTGGAGAGCTTGCAGAGCACTGGGGAAAGGCAGGCAGAGAATTCCCTGCTAGCACCTTCTCTGTGCCTGGGAGGCAGAAGTGTTCACATTGCTTCGCAGAATCGCTTTTGTGCAGAAAACAGTAACACTTGTTCAGAACGAAAGAAAGCACAGAGCCCCAGATTTTATGTTGTCCTGGAGAGCTTGCAGAGCACTGGGGAAAGGCAGGCAGAGAATTCCCTGCTAGCACCTTCTCTGTGCCTGGGAAGCACAAGTGTTCACATTGCTTCGCAGAATCGCTTTTGTGCAGAAAACAATAACACTTGTTCAGAACGAAAGAAAGCACAAAACCCCAGATTTTATGTTGTCCTGGAGAGCTTGCAGAGCACTGGGGAAAGGCAGGCAGAGAATTCCCTGCTAGCACCTTCTCTGTGCCTGGGAAGCACAAGTGTTCACATTGCTTGGCAGAATCGCTTTTGTGCAGAAAACAGTAACACTTGTTCAGAACGAAAGAAAGCACAGAGCCCCAGATTTTATGTTGTCCTGGAGAGCTTGCAGAGCACTGGGGAAAGGCAGGCAGACAATTCCCTGCTAGCACCTTCTCTGTGCCTGGGAAGCACAAGTGTTCACATTGCTTCGCAGAATCGCTTTTGTGCAGAAAACAGTAACACTTGTTCAGAACGAAAGAAAGCACAGAGCCCCAGATTTTATGTTGTCCTGGAGAGCTTGCAGAGCACTGGGGAAAGGCAGGCAGAGAATTCCCTGCTAGCACCTTCTCTGTGCCTGGGAAGCACAAGTGTTCACATTGCTTCGCAGAATCGCTTTTGTGCAGAAAACAGTAACACTTGTTCAGAACGAAAGAAAGCACAGAGCCCCAGATTTGCTGTTGTCCTGGAGAGCTTGCAGAGCACTGAGGAAAGGCAGGCAGAGAATTCCCTGCTAGCACCTTCTCTGTGCCTGTTCACTTTTCTTCGCAGAATCGCTTTTGTGCAGAAAACAGTAACAGTTGTTCAGAACGAAAGAAAGCACAGAGCCCCAGATTTTATGTTGTCCTGGAGAGCTTGCAGAGCACTGGGGAAAGGCAGGCAGAGAATTCCCTGCTAGCACCTTCTCTGTGCCTGGGAGGCAGAAGTGTTCACATTGCTTCGCAGAATCGCTTTTGTGCAGAAAACAGTAACACTTGTTCAGAACGAAAGAAAGCACAGAGCCCCAGATTTTATGTTGTCCTGGAGAGCTTGCAGAGCACTGGGGAAAGGCAGGCAGAGAATTCCCTGCTAGCACCTTCTCTGTGCCTGGGAAGCACAAGTGTTCACATTGCTTCGCAGAATCGCTTTTGTGCAGAAAACAATAACACTTGTTCAGAACGAAAGAAAGCACAAAACCCCAGATTTTATGTTGTCCTGGAGAGCTTGCAGAGCACTGGGGAAAGGCAGGCAGAGAATTCCCTGCTAGCACCTTCTCTGTGCCTGGGAAGCACAAGTGTTCACATTGCTTGGCAGAATCGCTTTTGTGCAGAAAACAGTAACACTTGTTCAGAACGAAAGAAAGCACAGAGCCCCAGATTTTATGTTGTCCTGGAGAGCTTGCAGAGCACTGGGGAAAGGCAGGCAGACAATTCCCTGCTAGCACCTTCTCTGTGCCTGGGAAGCACAAGTGTTCACATTGCTTCGCAGAATCGCTTTTGTGCAGAAAACAGTAACACTTGTTCAGAACGAAAGAAAGCACAGAGCCCCAGATTTTATGTTGTCCTGGAGAGCTTGCAGAGCACTGGGGAAAGGCAGGCAGACAATTCCCTGCTAGCACCTTCTCTGTGCCTGGGAAGCACAAGTGTTCACATTGCTTCGCAGAATCGCTTTTGTGCAGAAAACAGTAACACTTGTTCAGAACGAAAGAAAGCACAGAGCCCCAGATTTTATGTTGTCCTGGAGAGCTTGCAGAGCACTGGGGAAAAGCAGGCAGAGAATTCCCTGCTAGCACCTTCTCTGTGCCTGTTCACTTTTCTTCGCAGAATCGCTTTTGTGCAGAAAACAGTAACACTTGTTCAGAACGAAAGAAAGCACAGAGCCCCAGATTTTATGTTGTCCTGGAGAGCTTGCAGAGCACTGGGGAAAGGCAGGCAGAGAATTCCCTGCTAGCACCTTCTCTGTGCCTGGGAAGCACAAGTGTTCACATTGCTTCGCAGAATCGCTTTTGTGCAGAAAACAGTAACACTTGTTCAGAACGAAAGAAAGCACAGAGCCCCAGATTTTATGTTGTCCTGGAGAGCTTGCAGAGCACTGGGGAAAGGCAGGCAGAGAATTCCCTGCTAGCACCTTCTCTGTGCCTGGGAAGCACAAGTGTTCACATTGCTTCGCAGAATCGCTTTTGTGCAGAAAACAGTAACACTTGTTCAGAACGAAAGAAAGCACAGAGCCCCAGATTTTATGTTGTCCTGGAGAGCTTGCAGAGCACTGGGGAAAGGCAGGCAGAGAATTCCCTGCTAGCACCTTCTCTGTGCCTGGGAAGCACAAGTGTTCACATTGCTTTGCAGAATCGCTTTTGTGCAGAAAACAGTAACACTTGTTCAGAACGAAAGAAAGCACAGAGCCCCAGATTTTATGTTGTCCTGGAGAGCTTGCAGAGCACTGGGGAAAGGCAGGCAGAGAATTCCCTGCTAGCACCTTCTCTGTGCCTGGGAAGCAGAAGTGTTCACATTGCTTCGCAAAATCGCTTTTGTGCAGAAAACAGTAACACTTGTTCAGAACGAAAGAAAGCACAGAGCCCCAGATTTGCTGTTGTCCTGGAGAGCTTGCAGAGCACTGGGGAAAGGCAGGCAGAGAATTCCCTGCTAGCACCTTCTCTGTGCCTGTTCACATTGCTTCGCAGAATCGCTTTTGTGCAGAAAACAGTAACACTTGTTCAGAACGAAAGAAAGCACAGAGCCCCAGATTTTATGTTGTCCTGGAGAGCTTGCAGAGCACTGGGGAAAGGCAGGCAGAGAATTCCCTGCTAGCACCTTCTCTGTGCCTGGGAAGCACAAGTGTTCACATTGCTTCGCAGAATCGCTTTTGTGCAGAAAACAGTAACACTTGTTCAGAACGAAAGAAAGCACAGAGCCCCAGATTTTATGTTGTCCTGGAGAGCTTGCAGAGCACTGGGGAAAGGCAGGCAGAGAATTCCCTGCTAGCACCTTCTCTGTGCCTGGGAAGCACAAGTGTTCACATTGCTTCGCAGAATCGCTTTTGTGCAGAAAACAGTAACACTTGTTCAGAACGAAAGAAAGCACAGAGCCCCAGATTTTATGTTGTCCTGGAGAGCTTGCAGAGCACTGGGGAAAGGCAGGCAGAGAATTCCCTGCTAGCACCTTCTCTGTGCCTGGGAAGCACAAGTGTTCACATTGCTTCGCAGAATCGCTTTTGTGCAGAAAACAGTAACAGTTGTTCAGAACGAAAGAAAGCACAGAGCCCCAGATTTTATGTTGTCCTGGAGAGCTTGCAGAGCACTGGGGAAAGGCAGGCAGAGAATTCCCTGCTAGCACCTTCTCTGTGCCTGGGAAGCAGAAGTGTTCACATTGCTTCGCAGAATCGCTTTTGTGCAGAAAACAGTAACACTTGTTCAGAACGAAAGAAAGCACAGAGCCCCAGATTTTATGTTGTCCTGGAGAGCTTGCAGAGCACTGAGGAAAGGCAGGCACAGAATTCCCTGCTAGCACCTTCTCTGTGCCTGGGAAGCAGAAGTGTTCACATTGCTTCGCAGAATCGCTTTTGTGCAGAAAACAGTAACACTTGTTCAGAACGAAAGAAAGCACAGAGCCCCAGATTTTATGTTGTCCTGGAGAGCTTGCAGAGCACTGGGGAAAGGCAGGCAGAGAATTCCCTGCTAGCACCTTCTCTGTGCCTGGGAAGCACAAGTGTTCACATTGCTTCGCAGAATCGCTTTTGTGCAGAAAACAGTAACACTTGTTCAGAACGAAAGAAAGCACAGAGCCCCAGATTTTATGTTGTCCTGGAGAGCTTGCAGAGCACTGGGGAAAGGCAGGCAGAGAATTCCCTGCTAGCACCTTCTCTGTGCCTGGGAAGCACAAGTGTTCACATTGCTTTGCAGAATCGCTTTTGTGCAGAAAACAGTAACACTTGTTCAGAACGAAAGAAAGCACAGAGCCCCAGATTTTATGTTGTCCTGGAGAGCTTGCAGAGCACTGGGGAAAGGCAGGCAGACAATTCCCTGCTAGCACCTTCTCTGTGCCTGGGAAGCACAAGTGTTCACATTGCTTTGCAGAATCGCTTTTGTGCAGAAAACAGTAACACTTGTTCAGAACGAAAGAAAGCACAGAGCCCCAGATTTTATGTTGTCCTGGAGAGCTTGCAGAGCACTGGGGAAAGGCAGGCAGAGAATTCCCTGCTAGCACCTTCTCTGTGCCTGGGAAGCAGAAGTGTTCACATTGCTTCGCAAAATCGCTTTTGTGCAGAAAACAGTAACACTTGTTCAGAACGAAAGAAAGCACAGAGCCCCAGATTTGCTGTTGTCCTGGAGAGCTTGCAGAGCACTGGGGAAAGGCAGGCAGAGAATTCCCTGCTAGCACCTTCTCTGTGCCTGTTCACATTGCTTCGCAGAATCGCTTTTGTGCAGAAAACAGTAACACTTGTTCAGAACGAAAGAAAGCACAGAGCCCCAGATTTTATGTTGTCCTGGAGAGCTTGCAGAGCACTGGGGAAAGGCAGGCAGAGAATTCCCTGCTAGCACCTTCTCTGTGCCTGGGAAGCACAAGTGTTCACATTGCTTCGCAGAATCGCTTTTGTGCAGAAAACAGTAACACTTGTTCAGAACGAAAGAAAGCACAGAGCCCCAGATTTTATGTTGTCCTGGAGAGCTTGCAGAGCACTGGGGAAAGGCAGGCAGAGAATTCCCTGCTAGCACCTTCTCTGTGCCTGGGAAGCACAAGTGTTCACATTGCTTCGCAGAATCGCTTTTGTGCAGAAAACAGTAACACTTGTTCAGAACGAAAGAAAGCACAGAGCCCCAGATTTTATGTTGTCCTGGAGAGCTTGCAGAGCACTGGGGAAAGGCAGGCAGAGAATTCCCTGCTAGCACCTTCTCTGTGCCTGGGAAGCACAAGTGTTCACATTGCTTTGCAGAATCGCTTTTGTGCAGAAAACAGTAACACTTGTTCAGAACGAAAGAAAGCACAGAGCCCCAGATTTTATGTTGTCCTGGAGAGCTTGCAGAGCACTGGGGAAAGGCAGGCAGAGAATTCCCTGCTAGCACCTTCTCTGTGCCTGGGAAGCAGAAGTGTTCACATTGCTTCGCAGAATCGCTTTTGTGCAGAAAACAGTAACACTTGTTCAGAACGAAAGAAAGCACAGAGCCCCAGATTTTATGTTGTCCTGGAGAGCTTGCAGAGCACTGAGGAAAGGCAGGCACAGAATTCCCTGCTAGCACCTTCTCTGTGCCTGGGAAGCACAAGTGTTCACATTGCTTCGCAGAATCGCTTTTGTGCAGAAAACAGTAACACTTGTTCAGAACGAAAGAAAGCACAGAGCCCCAGATTTTATGTTGTCCTGGAGAGCTTGCAGAGCACTGGGGAAAGGCAGGCAGAGAATTCCCTGCTAGCACCTTCTCTGTGCCTGGGAAGCACAAGTGTTCACATTGCTTCGCAGAATCGCTTTTGTGCAGAAAACAGTAACACTTGTTCAGAACGAAAGAAAGCACAGAGCCCCAGATTTTATGTTGTCCTGGAGAGCTTGCAGAGCACTGGGGAAAGGCAGGCAGAGAATTCCCTGCTAGCACCTTCTCTGTGCCTGGGAAGCACAAGTGTTCACATTGCTTTGCAGAATCGCTTTTGTGCAGAAAACAGTAACACTTGTTCAGAACGAAAGAAAGCACAGAGCCCCAGATTTTATGTTGTCCTGGAGAGCTTGCAGAGCACTGGGGAAAGGCAGGCAGAGAATTCCCTGCTAGCACCTTCTCTGTGCCTGGGAAGCACAAGTGTTCACATTGCTTCGCAGAATCGCTTTTGTGCAGAAAACAGTAACACTTGTTCAGAACGAAAGAAAGCACAGAGCCCCAGATTTTATGTTGTCCTGGAGAGCTTGCAGAGCACTGAGGAAAGGCAGGCACAGAATTCCCTGCTAGCACCTTCTCTGTGCCTGGGAAGCACAAGTGTTCACATTGCTTCGCAGAATCGCTTTTGTGCAGAAAACAGTAACACTTGTTCAGAACGAAAGAAAGCACAGAGCCCCAGATTTTATGTTGTCCTGGAGAGCTTGCAGAGCACTGGGGAAAGGCAGGCAGAGAATTCCCTGCTAGCACCTTCTCTGTGCCTGGGAAGCACAAGTGTTCACATTGCTTCGCAGAATCGCTTTTGTGCAGAAAACAGTAACACTTGTTCAGAACGAAAGAAAGCACAGAGCCCCAGATTTTATGTTTTCCTGGAGAGCTTGCAGAGCACTGGGGAAAGGCAGGCAGAGAATTCCCTGCTAGCACCTTCTCTGTGCCTGGGAAGCACAAGTGTTCACATTGCTTTGCAGAATCGCTTTTGTGCAGAAAACAGTAACAGTTGTTCAGAACGAAAGAAAGCACAGAGCCCCAGATTTTATGTTGTCCTGGAGAGCTTGCAGAGCACTGGGGAAAGGCAGGCAGACAATTCCCTGCTAGCACCTTCTCTGTGCCTGGGAAGCACAAGTGTTCACATTGCTTTGCAGAATCGCTTTTGTGCAGAAAACAGTAACACTTGTTCAGAACGAAAGAAAGCACAGAGCCCCAGATTTTATGTTGTCCTGGAGAGCTTGCAGAGCACTGGGGAAAGGCAGGCAGAGAATTCCCTGCTAGCACCTTCTCTGTGCCTGGGAAGCAGAAGTGTTCACATTGCTTCGCAAAATCGCTTTTGTGCAGAAAACAGTAACACTTGTTCAGAACGAAAGAAAGCACAGAGCCCCAGATTTGCTGTTGTCCTGGAGAGCTTGCAGAGCACTGGGGAAAGGCAGGCAGAGAATTCCCTGCTAGCACCTTCTCTGTGCCTGTTCACATTGCTTCGCAGAATCGCTTTTGTGCAGAAAACAGTAACACTTGTTCAGAACGAAAGAAAGCACAGAGCCCCAGATTTTATGTTGTCCTGGAGAGCTTGCAGAGCACTGGGGAAAGGCAGGCAGAGAATTCCCTGCTAGCACCTTCTCTGTGCCTGGGAAGCACAAGTGTTCACATTGCTTCGCAGAATCGCTTTTGTGCAGAAAACAGTAACACTTGTTCAGAACGAAAGAAAGCACAGAGCCCCAGATTTGCTGTTGTCCTGGAGAGCTTGCAGAGCACTGGGGAAAGGCAGGCAGAGAATTCCCTGCTAGCACCTTCTCTGTGCCTGTTCACATTGCTTCGCAGAATCGCTTTTGTGCAGAAAACAGTAACACTTGTTCAGAACGAAAGAAAGCACAGAGCCCCAGATTTTATGTTGTCCTGGAGAGCTTGCAGAGCACTGGGGAAAGGCAGGCAGAGAATTCCCTGCTAGCACCTTCTCTGTGCCTGTGCACATTGCTTCGCAGAATCGCTTTTGTGCAGAAAACAGTAACACTTGTTCAGAACGAAAGAAAGCACAGAGCCCCAGATTTTATGTTGTCCTGGAGAGCTTGCAGAGCACTGGGGAAAGGCAGGCAGAGAATTCCCTGCTAGCACCTTCTCTGTGCCTGGGAAGCACAAGTGTTCACATTGCTTCGCAGAATCGCTTTTGTGCAGAAAACAGTAACACTTGTTCAGAACGAAAGAAAGCACAGAGCCCCAGATTTTATGTTGTCCTGGAGAGCTTGCAGAGCACTGGGGAAAGGCAGGCAGAGAATTCCCTGCTAGCACCTTCTCTGTGCCTGGGAAGCACAAGTGTTCACATTGCTTCGCAGAATCGCTTTTGTGCAGAAAACAGTAACACTTGTTCAGAACGAAAGAAAGCACAGAGCACCAGACTTTATGTTGTCCTGGAGAGCTTGCAGAGCACTGGGGAAAGGCAGGCAGAGAATTCCCTGCTAGCACCTTCTCTGTGCCTGGGAAGCACTAGTGTTCACATTGCTTCGCAGAATCGCTTTTGTGCAGAAAACAGTAACACTTGTTCAGAACGAAAGAAAGCACAGAGCCCCAGATTTTATGTTGTCCTGGAGAGCTTGCAGAGCACTGGGGAAAGGCAGGCAGAGAATTCCCTGCTAGCACCTTCTCTGTGCCTGGGAAGCACAAGTGTTCACATTGCTTCGCAGAATCGCTTTTGTGCAGAAAACAGTAACACTTGTTCAGAACGAAAGAAAGCACAGAGCCCCAGATTTTATGTTGTCCTGGAGAGCTTGCAGAGCACTGGGGAAAGGCAGGCAGAGAATTCCCTGCTAGCACCTTCTCTGTGCCTGGGAAGCACAAGTGTTCACATTGCTTCGCAGAATCGCTTTTGTGCAGAAAACAGTAACACTTGTTCAGAACGAAAGAAAGCACAGAGCCCCAGATTTTATGTTGTCCTGGAGAGCTTGCAGAGCACTGGGGAAAGGCAGGCAGAGAATTCCCTGCTAGCACCTTCTCTGTGCCTGGGAAGCACAAGTGTTCACATTGCTTTGCAGAATCGCTTTTGTGCAGAAAACAGTAACACTTGTTCAGAACGAAAGAAAGCACAGAGCCCCAGATTTTATGTTGTCCTGGAGAGCTTGCAGAGCACTGGGGAAAGGCAGGCAGAGAATTCCCTGCTAGCACCTTCTCTGTGCCTGGGAAGCAGAAGTGTTCACATTGCTTCGCAGAATCGCTTTTGTGCAGAAAACAGTAACACTTGTTCAGAACGAAAGAAAGCACAGAGCCCCAGATTTTATGTTGTCCTGGAGAGCTTGCAGAGCACTGAGGAAAGGCAGGCACAGAATTCCCTGCTAGCACCTTCTCTGTGCCTGGGAAGCAGAAGTGTTCACATTGCTTCGCAGAATCGCTTTTGTGCAGAAAACAGTAACACTTGTTCAGAACGAAAGAAAGCACAGAGCCCCAGATTTTATGTTGTCCTGGAGAGCTTGCAGAGCACTGGGGAAAGGCAGGCAGAGAATTCCCTGCTAGCACCTTCTCTGTGCCTGGGAAGCACAAGTGTTCACATTGCTTCGCAGAATCGCTTTTGTGCAGAAAACAGTAACACTTGTTCAGAACGAAAGAAAGCACAGAGCCCCAGATTTTATGTTGTCCTGGAGAGCTTGCAGAGCACTGGGGAAAGGCAGGCAGAGAATTCCCTGCTAGCACCTTCTCTGTGCCTGGGAAGCACAAGTGTTCACATTGCTTCGCAGAATCGCTTTTGTGCAGAAAACAGTAACACTTGTTCAGAACGAAAGAAAGCACAGAGCCCCAGATTTTATGTTGTCCTGGAGAGCTTGCAGAGCACTGGGGAAAGGCAGGCAGAGAATTCCCTGCTAGCACCTTCTCTGTGCCTGGGAAGCAGAAGTGTTCACATTGCTTCGCAGAATCGCTTTTGTGCAGAAAACAGTAACACTTGTTCAGAACGAAAGAAAGCACAGAGCCCCAGATTTTATGTTGTCCTGGAGAGCTTGCAGAGCACTGGGGAAAGGCAGGCAGAGAATTCCCTGCTAGCACCTTCTCTGTGCCTGGGAAGCAGAAGTGTTCACATTGCTTCGCAGAATCGCTTTTGTGCAGAAAACAGTAACAGTTGTTCAGAACGAAAGAAAGCACAGAGCCCCAGATTTTATGTTGTCCTGGAGAGCTTGCAGAGCACTGGGGAAAGGCAGGCAGAGAATTCCCTGCTAGCACCTTCTCTGTGCCTGGGAAGCAGAAGTGTTCACATTGCTTCGCAGAATCGCTTTTGTGCAGAAAACAGTAACACTTGTTCAGAACGAAAGAAAGCACAGAGCCCCAGATTTTATGTTGTCCTGGAGAGCTTGCAGAGCACTGGGGAAAGGCAGGCAGAGAATTCCCTGCTAGCACCTTCTCTGTGCCTGTTCACATTGCTTCGCAGAATCGCTTTTGTGCAGAAAACAGTAACACTTGTTCAGAACGAAAGAAAGCACAGAGCCCCAGATTTTATGTTGTCCTGGAGAGCTTGCAGAGCACTGGGGAAAGGCAGGCAGAGAATTCCCTGCTAGCACCTTCTCTGTGCCTGGGAAGCACAAGTGTTCACATTACTTCGCAGAATCGCTTTTGTGCAGAAAACAGTAACACTTGTTCAGAACGAAAGAAAGCACAGAGACCCAGATTTTATGTTGTCCTGGAGAGCTTGCAGAGCACTGGGGAAAGGCAGGCAGAGAATTCCCTGCTAGCACCTTCTCTGTGCCTGTTCACATTGCTTCGCAGAATCGCTTTTGTGCAGAAAACAGTAACACTTGTTCAGAACGAAAGAAAGCACAGAGCCCCAGATTTTATGTTGTCCTGGAGAGCTTGCAGAGCACTGGGGAAAGGCAGGCAGAGAATTCCCTGCTAGCACCTTCTCTGTGCCTGGGAAGCACAAGTGTTCACATTACTTCGCAGAATCGCTTTTGTGCAGAAAACAGTAACACTTGTTCAGAACGAAAGAAAGCACAGAGACCCAGATTTTATGTTGTCCTGGAGAGCTTGCAGAGCACTGGGGAAAGGCAGGCAGAGAATTCCCTGCTAGCACCTTCTCTGTGCCTGGGAAGCAGAAGTGTTCACATTGCTTGGCAGAATCGCTTTTGTGCAGAAAACAGTAACAGTTGTTCAGAACGAAAGAAAGCACAGAGCCCCAGATTTTATGTTGTCCTGGAGAGCTTGCAGAGCACTGGGGAAAGGCAGGCAGAGAATTCCCTGCTAGCACCTTCTCTGTGCCTGGGAAGCAGAAGTGTTCACATTGCTTCGCAGAATCGCTTTTGTGCAGAAAACAGTAACACTTGTTCAGAACGAAAGAAAGCACAGAGCCCCAGATTTTATGTTGTCCTGGAGAGCTTGCAGAGCACTGGGGAAAGGCAGGCAGAGAATTCCCTGCTAGCACCTTCTCTGTGCCTGGGAAGCAGAAGTGTTCACATTGCTTCGCAGAATCGCTTTTGTGCAGAAAACAGTAACACTTGTTCAGAACGAAAGAAAGCACAGAGCCCCAGATTTTATGTTGTCCTGGAGAGCTTGCAGAGCACTGGGGAAAGGCAGGCAGAGAATTCCCTGCTAGCACCTTCTCTGTGCCTGGGAAGCACAAGTGTTCACATTGCTTCGCAAAATCGCTTTTGTGCAGAAAACAGTAACACTTGTTCAGAACGAAAGAAAGCACAGAGCCCCAGATTTGCTGTTGTCCTGGAGAGCTTGCAGAGCACTGGGGAAAGGCAGGCAGAGAATTCCCTGCTAGCACCTTCTCTGTGCCTGGGAAGCAGAAGTGTTCACATTGCTTCGCAGAATCGCTTTTGTGCAGAAAACAGTAACAGTTGTTCAGAACGAAAGAAAGCACAGAGCCCCAGATTTTATGTTGTCCTGGAGAGCTTGCAGAGCACTGGGGAAAGGCAGGCAGAGAATTCCCTGCTAGCACCTTCTCTGTGCCTGGGAAGCACAAGTGTTCACATTGCTTCGCAGAATCGCTTTTGTGCAGAAAACAGTAACACTTGTTCAGAACGAAAGAAAGCACAGAGCCCCAGATTTTATGTTGTCCTGGAGAGCTTGCAGAGCACTGGGGAAAGGCAGGCAGAGAATTCCCTGCTAGCACCTTCTCTGTGCCTGTTCACATTGCTTCGCAGAATCGCTTTTGTGCAGAAAACAGTAACACTTGTTCAGAACGAAAGAAAGCACAGAGCCCCAGATTTGCTGTTGTCCTGGAGAGCTTGCAGAGCACTGAGGAAAGGCAGGCAGAGAATTCCCTGCTAGCACCTTCTCTGTGCCTGTTCACTTTTCTTCGCAGAATCGCTTTTGTGCAGAAAACAGTAACACTTGTTCAGAACGAAAGAAAGCACAGAGCCCCAGATTTTATGTTGTCCTGGAGAGCTTGCAGAGCACTGGGGAAAGGCAGGCAGAGAATTCCCTGCTAGCACCTTCTCTGTGCCTGGGAAGCACAAGTGTTCACATTGCTTCACAGAATCGCTTTTGTGCAGAAAACAGTAACACTTGTTCAGAACGAAAGAAAGCACAGAGCCCCAGATTTGCTGTTGTCCTGGAGAGCTTGCAGAGCACTGAGGAAAGGCAGGCAGAGAATTCCCTGCTAGCACCTTCTCTGTGCCTGTTCACTTTTCTTCGCAGAATCGCTTTTGTGCAGAAAACAGTAACACTTGTTCAGAACGAAAGAAAGCACAGAGGCCCAGATTTTATGTTGTCCTGGAGAGCTTGCAGAGCACTGGGGAAAGGCAGGCAGAGAATTCCCTGCTAGCACCTTCTCTGTGCCTGGGAGGCAGAAGTGTTCACATTGCTTCGCAGAATCGCTTTTGTGCAGAAAACAGTAACACTTGTTCAGAACGAAAGAAAGCACAGAGCCCCAGATTTTATGTTGTCCTGGAGAGCTTGCAGAGCACTGGGGAAAGGCAGGCAGAGAATTCCCTGCTAGCACCTTCTCTGTGCCTGGGAAGCACAAGTGTTCACATTGCTTCGCAGAATCGCTTTTGTGCAGAAAACAATAACACTTGTTCAGAACGAAAGAAAGCACAAAACCCCAGATTTTATGTTGTCCTGGAGAGCTTGCAGAGCACTGGGGAAAGGCAGGCAGAGAATTCCCTGCTAGCACCTTCTCTGTGCCTGGGAAGCACAAGTGTTCACATTGCTTGGCAGAATCGCTTTTGTGCAGAAAACAGTAACACTTGTTCAGAACGAAAGAAAGCACAGAGCCCCAGATTTTATGTTGTCCTGGAGAGCTTGCAGAGCACTGGGGAAAGGCAGGCAGACAATTCCCTGCTAGCACCTTCTCTGTGCCTGGGAAGCACAAGTGTTCACATTGCTTCGCAGAATCGCTTTTGTGCAGAAAACAGTAACACTTGTTCAGAACGAAAGAAAGCACAGAGCCCCAGATTTTATGTTGTCCTGGAGAGCTTGCAGAGCACTGGGGAAAGGCAGGCAGAGAATTCCCTGCTAGCACCTTCTCTGTGCCTGGGAAGCACAAGTGTTCACATTGCTTCGCAGAATCGCTTTTGTGCAGAAAACAGTAACACTTGTTCAGAACGAAAGAAAGCACAGAGCCCCAGATTTTATGTTGTCCTGGAGAGCTTGCAGAGCACTGGGGAAAGGCAGGCAGAGAATTCCCTGCTAGCACCTTCTCTGTGCCTGTTCACTTTTCTTCGCAGAATCGCTTTTGTGCAGAAAACAGTAACACTTGTTCAGAACGAAAGAAAGCACAGAGCCCCAGATTTTATGTTGTCCTGGAGAGCTTGCAGAGCACTGGGGAAAGGCAGGCAGAGAATTCCCTGCTAGCACCTTCTCTGTGCCTGGGAAGCAGAAGTGTTCACATTGCTTCGCAGAATCGCTTTTGTGCAGAAAACAGTAACAGTTGTTCAGAACGAAAGAAAGCACAGAGCCCCAGATTTTATGTTGTCCTGGAGAGCTTGCAGAGCACTGGGGAAAGGCAGGCAGAGAATTCCCTGCTAGCACCTTCTCTGTGCCTGGGAAGCAGAAGTGTTCACATTGCTTCGCAGAATCGCTTTTGTGCAGAAAACAGTAACACTTGTTCAGAATGAAAGAAAGCACAGAACCCCAGATTTTATGTTGTCCTGGAGAGCTTGCGAGCACTGAGGAAAGGCAGGCAGAGAATTCCCTGCTAGCACCTTCTCTGTGCCTGGGAAGCAGAAGTGTTCACATTGCTTCGCAGAATCGCTTTTGTGCAGAAAACAGTAACACTTGTTCAGAACGAAAGAAAGCACAGAGCCCCAGATTTTATGTTGTCCTGGAGAGCTTGCAGAGCACTGGGGAAAGGCAGGCAGAGAATTCCCTGCTAGCACCTTCTCTGTGCCTGGGAAGCAGAAGTGTTCACATTGCTTCGCAGAATCGCTTTTGTGCAGAAAACAGTAACACTTGTTCAGAATGAAAGAAAGCACAGAGCCCCAGATTTTATGTTGTCCTGGAGAGCTTGCAGAGCACTGAGGAAAGGCAGGCAGAGAATTCCCTGCTAGCACCTTCTCTGTGCCTGGGAAGCAGAAGTGTTCACATTGCTTCGCAGAATCGCTTTTGTGCAGAAAACAGTAACACTTGTTCAGAACGAAAGAAAGCACAGAGCCCCAGATTTTATGTTGTCCTGGAGAGCTTGCAGAGCACTGGGGAAAGGCAGGCAGAGAATTCCCTGCTAGCACCTTCTCTGTGCCTGTTCACATTGCTTCGCAGAATCGCTTTTGTGCAGAAAACAGTAACACTTGTTCAGAACGAAAGAAAGCACAGAGCCCCAGATTTTATGTTGTCCTGGAGAGCTTGCAGAGCACTGGGGAAAGGCAGGCAGAGAATTCCCTGCTAGCACCTTCTCTGTGCCTGGGAAGCACAAGTGTTCACATTGCTTCGCAGAATCGCTTTTGTGCAGAAAACAGTAACACTTGTTCAGAACGAAAGAAAGCACAGAGCCCCAGATTTGCTGTTGTCCTGGAGAGCTTGCAGAGCACTGAGGAAAGGCAGGCAGAGAATTCCCTGCTAGCACCTTCTCTGTGCCTGTTCACTTTTCTTCGCAGAATCGCTTTTGTGCAGAAAACAGTAACACTTGTTCAGAACGAAAGAAAGCACAGAGGCCCAGATTTTATGTTGTCCTGGAGAGCTTGCAGAGCACTGGGGAAAGGCAGGCAGAGAATTCCCTGCTAGCACCTTCTCTGTGCCTGGGAGGCAGAAGTGTTCACATTGCTTCGCAGAATCGCTTTTGTGCAGAAAACAGTAACACTTGTTCAGAACGAAAGAAAGCACAGAGCCCCAGATTTTATGTTGTCCTGGAGAGCTTGCAGAGCACTGGGGAAAGGCAGGCAGAGAATTCCCTGCTAGCACCTTCTCTGTGCCTGGGAAGCACAAGTGTTCACATTGCTTCGCAGAATCGCTTTTGTGCAGAAAACAATAACACTTGTTCAGAACGAAAGAAAGCACAAAACCCCAGATTTTATGTTGTCCTGGAGAGCTTGCAGAGCACTGGGGAAAGGCAGGCAGAGAATTCCCTGCTAGCACCTTCTCTGTGCCTGGGAAGCACAAGTGTTCACATTGCTTGGCAGAATCGCTTTTGTGCAGAAAACAGTAACACTTGTTCAGAACGAAAGAAAGCACAGAGCCCCAGATTTTATGTTGTCCTGGAGAGCTTGCAGAGCACTGGGGAAAGGCAGGCAGACAATTCCCTGCTAGCACCTTCTCTGTGCCTGGGAAGCACAAGTGTTCACATTGCTTCGCAGAATCGCTTTTGTGCAGAAAACAGTAACACTTGTTCAGAACGAAAGAAAGCACAGAGCCCCAGATTTTATGTTGTCCTGGAGAGCTTGCAGAGCACTGGGGAAAGGCAGGCAGAGAATTCCCTGCTAGCACCTTCTCTGTGCCTGGGAAGCACAAGTGTTCACATTGCTTCGCAGAATCGCTTTTGTGCAGAAAACAGTAACACTTGTTCAGAACGAAAGAAAGCACAGAGCCCCAGATTTGCTGTTGTCCTGGAGAGCTTGCAGAGCACTGAGGAAAGGCAGGCAGAGAATTCCCTGCTAGCACCTTCTCTGTGCCTGTTCACTTTTCTTCGCAGAATCGCTTTTGTGCAGAAAACAGTAACAGTTGTTCAGAACGAAAGAAAGCACAGAGCCCCAGATTTTATGTTGTCCTGGAGAGCTTGCAGAGCACTGGGGAAAGGCAGGCAGAGAATTCCCTGCTAGCACCTTCTCTGTGCCTGGGAGGCAGAAGTGTTCACATTGCTTCGCAGAATCGCTTTTGTGCAGAAAACAGTAACACTTGTTCAGAACGAAAGAAAGCACAGAGCCCCAGATTTTATGTTGTCCTGGAGAGCTTGCAGAGCACTGGGGAAAGGCAGGCAGAGAATTCCCTGCTAGCACCTTCTCTGTGCCTGGGAAGCACAAGTGTTCACATTGCTTCGCAGAATCGCTTTTGTGCAGAAAACAATAACACTTGTTCAGAACGAAAGAAAGCACAAAACCCCAGATTTTATGTTGTCCTGGAGAGCTTGCAGAGCACTGGGGAAAGGCAGGCAGAGAATTCCCTGCTAGCACCTTCTCTGTGCCTGGGAAGCACAAGTGTTCACATTGCTTGGCAGAATCGCTTTTGTGCAGAAAACAGTAACACTTGTTCAGAACGAAAGAAAGCACAGAGCCCCAGATTTTATGTTGTCCTGGAGAGCTTGCAGAGCACTGGGGAAAGGCAGGCAGACAATTCCCTGCTAGCACCTTCTCTGTGCCTGGGAAGCACAAGTGTTCACATTGCTTCGCAGAATCGCTTTTGTGCAGAAAACAGTAACACTTGTTCAGAACGAAAGAAAGCACAGAGCCCCAGATTTTATGTTGTCCTGGAGAGCTTGCAGAGCACTGGGGAAAGGCAGGCAGACAATTCCCTGCTAGCACCTTCTCTGTGCCTGGGAAGCACAAGTGTTCACATTGCTTCGCAGAATCGCTTTTGTGCAGAAAACAGTAACACTTGTTCAGAACGAAAGAAAGCACAGAGCCCCAGATTTTATGTTGTCCTGGAGAGCTTGCAGAGCACTGGGGAAAAGCAGGCAGAGAATTCCCTGCTAGCACCTTCTCTGTGCCTGTTCACTTTTCTTCGCAGAATCGCTTTTGTGCAGAAAACAGTAACACTTGTTCAGAACGAAAGAAAGCACAGAGCCCCAGATTTTATGTTGTCCTGGAGAGCTTGCAGAGCACTGGGGAAAGGCAGGCAGAGAATTCCCTGCTAGCACCTTCTCTGTGCCTGGGAAGCACAAGTGTTCACATTGCTTCGCAGAATCGCTTTTGTGCAGAAAACAGTAACACTTGTTCAGAACGAAAGAAAGCACAGAGCCCCAGATTTTATGTTGTCCTGGAGAGCTTGCAGAGCACTGGGGAAAGGCAGGCAGAGAATTCCCTGCTAGCACCTTCTCTGTGCCTGGGAAGCACAAGTGTTCACATTGCTTCGCAGAATCGCTTTTGTGCAGAAAACAGTAACACTTGTTCAGAACGAAAGAAAGCACAGAACCCCAGATTTTATGTTGTCCTGGAGAGCTTGCAGAGCACTGGGGAAAGGCAGGCAGAGAATTCCCTGCTAGCACCTTCTCTGTGCCTGGGAAGCACAAGTGTTCACATTGCTTCGCAGAATCGCTTTTGTGCAGAAAACAGTAACACTTGTTCAGAACGAAAGAAAGCACAGAGCCCCAGATTTTATGTTGTCCTGGAGAGCTTGCAGAGCACTGGGGAAAGGCAGGCAGAGAATTCCCTGCTAGCACCTTCTCTGTGCCTGGGAAGCACAAGTGTTCACATTGCTTTGCAGAATCGCTTTTGTGCAGAAAACAGTAACACTTGTTCAGAACGAAAGAAAGCACAGAGCCCCAGATTTTATGTTGTCCTGGAGAGCTTGCAGAGCACTGGGGAAAGGCAGGCAGAGAATTCCCTGCTAGCACCTTCTCTGTGCCTGGGAAGCAGAAGTGTTCACATTGCTTCGCAAAATCGCTTTTGTGCAGAAAACAGTAACACTTGTTCAGAACGAAAGAAAGCACAGAGCCCCAGATTTGCTGTTGTCCTGGAGAGCTTGCAGAGCACTGGGGAAAGGCAGGCAGAGAATTCCCTGCTAGCACCTTCTCTGTGCCTGTTCACATTGCTTCGCAGAATCGCTTTTGTGCAGAAAACAGTAACACTTGTTCAGAACGAAAGAAAGCACAGAGCCCCAGATTTTATGTTGTCCTGGAGAGCTTGCAGAGCACTGGGGAAAGGCAGGCAGAGAATTCCCTGCTAGCACCTTCTCTGTGCCTGGGAAGCACAAGTGTTCACATTGCTTCGCAGAATCGCTTTTGTGCAGAAAACAGTAACACTTGTTCAGAACGAAAGAAAGCACAGAGCCCCAGATTTTATGTTGTCCTGGAGAGCTTGCAGAGCACTGGGGAAAGGCAGGCAGAGAATTCCCTGCTAGCACCTTCTCTGTGCCTGGGAAGCACAAGTGTTCACATTGCTTCGCAGAATCGCTTTTGTGCAGAAAACAGTAACACTTGTTCAGAACGAAAGAAAGCACAGAGCCCCAGATTTTATGTTGTCCTGGAGAGCTTGCAGAGCACTGGGGAAAGGCAGGCAGAGAATTCCCTGCTAGCACCTTCTCTGTGCCTGGGAAGCACAAGTGTTCACATTGCTTCGCAGAATCGCTTTTGTGCAGAAAACAGTAACAGTTGTTCAGAACGAAAGAAAGCACAGAGCCCCAGATTTTATGTTGTCCTGGAGAGCTTGCAGAGCACTGGGGAAAGGCAGGCAGAGAATTCCCTGCTAGCACCTTCTCTGTGCCTGGGAAGCAGAAGTGTTCACATTGCTTCGCAGAATCGCTTTTGTGCAGAAAACAGTAACACTTGTTCAGAACGAAAGAAAGCACAGAGCCCCAGATTTTATGTTGTCCTGGAGAGCTTGCAGAGCACTGAGGAAAGGCAGGCACAGAATTCCCTGCTAGCACCTTCTCTGTGCCTGGGAAGCAGAAGTGTTCACATTGCTTCGCAGAATCGCTTTTGTGCAGAAAACAGTAACACTTGTTCAGAACGAAAGAAAGCACAGAGCCCCAGATTTTATGTTGTCCTGGAGAGCTTGCAGAGCACTGGGGAAAGGCAGGCAGAGAATTCCCTGCTAGCACCTTCTCTGTGCCTGGGAAGCACAAGTGTTCACATTGCTTCGCAGAATCGCTTTTGTGCAGAAAACAGTAACACTTGTTCAGAACGAAAGAAAGCACAGAGCCCCAGATTTTATGTTGTCCTGGAGAGCTTGCAGAGCACTGGGGAAAGGCAGGCAGAGAATTCCCTGCTAGCACCTTCTCTGTGCCTGGGAAGCACAAGTGTTCACATTGCTTTGCAGAATCGCTTTTGTGCAGAAAACAGTAACACTTGTTCAGAACGAAAGAAAGCACAGAGCCCCAGATTTTATGTTGTCCTGGAGAGCTTGCAGAGCACTGGGGAAAGGCAGGCAGACAATTCCCTGCTAGCACCTTCTCTGTGCCTGGGAAGCACAAGTGTTCACATTGCTTTGCAGAATCGCTTTTGTGCAGAAAACAGTAACACTTGTTCAGAACGAAAGAAAGCACAGAGCCCCAGATTTTATGTTGTCCTGGAGAGCTTGCAGAGCACTGGGGAAAGGCAGGCAGAGAATTCCCTGCTAGCACCTTCTCTGTGCCTGGGAAGCAAAAATCGCTTTTGTGCAGAAAACAGTAACACTTGTTCAGAACGAAAGAAAGCACAGAGCCCCAGATTTGCTGTTGTCCTGGAGAGCTTGCAGAGCACTGGGGAAAGGCAGGCAGGAGAATTCCCTGCTAGCACCTTTCTCGTGCCTGTTCACATTGCTTCGCAGAATCGCTTTTGTGCAGAAAACAGTAACACTTGTTCAGAACGAAAGAAAGCACAGAGCCCAGATTTTATGTTGTCCTGGAGAGCTTGCAGAGCACTGGGGAAAGGCAGGCAGAGAATTCCCCTGCCTTGCACCTTCTCTGTGCCTGGGAAGCACAAGTGTTCACATTGCTTCGCAGAATCGCTTTTGTGCAGAAAACAGTAACACTTGTTCACGAACGAAAGAAAGCACAGAGCCCCAGATTTTATGTTGTCCTGGAGAGCTTGCAGAGCACCTGGGGGAAAGGCAGGCAGAGAATTTCCCTGCTAGCACCTTCTCTGTGCCTGGGAAGCACAAGTGTTCACATTGCTTCGCAGAATCGCTTTTGTGCAGAAAACAGTAACACTTGTTCAGAAACGAAAGAAAGCACAGAGCCCCAGATTTTATGTTGTCCTGGAGAGCTTGCAGAGCACTGGGGAAAGGCAGGCAGAGAATTCCCTGCTAGCACCTTCTCTGTGCCTGGGAGCACAAGTGTTCACATTGCTTTGCAGGAATCGCTTTTGTGCAGAAAACAGTAACACTTGTTCAGAACGAAAGAAAGCACAGAGCCCCAGATTTTATGTTGTCCTGGAGAGCTTGCAGAGCACTGGGGAAAGGCAGGCAGAGAATTCCCTGCTAGCACCTTCTCTGTGACTGGGAAGCAGAAGTGTTCACATTGCTTCGCAGAATCGCTTTTGTGCAGAAAACAGTAACACTTGTTCAGAAACGAAAGAAAGCACAGAGCCCAGATTTTATGTTGTCCTGGAGAGCTTGCAGAGCACTGAGGAAAGGCAGCACAGAATTCCCTGCTAGCACCTTCTCTGTGCCTGGGAAGCACAAGTGTTCACATTGCTTCGCAGAATCGCTTTTGTGCAGAAAAACAGTAACACTTGTTCAGAACGAAAGAAAGCACAGAGCCCAGATTTATGTTGTCCTGGAGAGCTTGCAGAGCACTGGGGAAAGGCAGGCAGAGAATTCCCTGCTAGCACCTTCTCTGTGCCTGGGAAGCACAAGTGTTCACATTGCTTCGCAGAATCGCTTTTGTGCAGAAAAACAGTAACACTTGTTCAGAACGAAAGAAAGCACAGAGCCCCCCAGATTTTTGTTGTCCTGGAGAGCTTGCAGAGCACTGGGGAAAGGCAGGCAGAGAATTCCCTGCTAGCACCTTCTCTGTGCCTGGGAAGCACAAGTGTTTCACATTGCTTTGCAGAATCGCTTTTGTGCAGAAAACAGTAACACTTGTTCAGAACGAAAGAAAGCACAGAGCCCAGATTTTATGTTGTCCTGGAGAGCTTGCAGAGCACTGGGGAAAGGCAGGCAGAGAATTCCCTGCTAGCACCTTCTCTGTGCCTGGGAAGCACAAGTGTTCACATTGCTTCGCAGAATCGCTTTTGTGCAGAAAACAGTAACACTTGTTCAGAACCGAAAGAAAGCACAGAGCCCCAGATTTTATGTTGTCCTGGAGAGCTTGCAGAGCACTGAGGAAAGGCAGGCACAGAATTCCCTGCTAGCACCTTCTCTGTGCCTGGGAAGCAGAAGGTTCACATTGCTTCGCAGAATCGCTTTTGTGCAGAAAACAGTAACACTTGTTCAGAACGAAAGAAAGCACAGAGCCCCAGATTTTCTGTTGTCCTGGAGAGCTTGCAGAGCACTGGGGAAAGGCAGGCAGAGAATTCCCTGCTAGCACCTTCTCTGTGCTGGGAGCACAAGTGTTCACATTGCTTCGCAGAATCGCTTTTGTGCAGAAAACAGTAACACTTGTTCAGAACGAAAGAAAGCACAGAGCCCCAGATTTTATGTTGTCCTGGAGAGCTTGCAGAGCACTGGGGAAAGGCAGGCAGAGAATTCCCTGCTAGCACCTTCTCTGTGCCTGGGAAGCACAAGTGTTCACATTGCTTCGCAGAATCGCTTTTGTGCAGAAAACAGTAACAGTTGTTCAGAACGAAAGAAAGCACAGAGCCCCAGATTTTATGTTGTCCTGGAGAGCTTGCAGAGCACTGGGGAAAGGCAGGCAGAGAATTCCCTGCTAGCACCTTCTCTGTGCCTGGGAAGCACAAGTGTTCACATTGCTTTGCAGAATCGCTTTTGTGCAGAAAACAGTAACACTTGTTCAGAACGAAAGAAAGCACAGAGCCCCAGATTTTATGTTGTCCTGGAGAGCTTGCAGAGCACTGGGGAAAGGCAGGCAGAGAATTCCCTGCTAGCACCTTCTCTGTGCCTGGGAAGCAGAAGTGTTCACATTGCTTCGCAGAAATCGCTTTTGTGCAGAAAACAGTAACACTTGTTCAGAACGAAAGAAAGCACAGAGCCCCAGATTTGCTGTTGTCCTGGAGAGCTTGCAGAGCACTGGGGAAAGGCAGGCAGAGAATTCCCTGCTAGCACCTTCTCTGTGCGGAGCAAGTGTTCACATTGCTTCGCAGAATCGCTTTTGTGCAGAAAACAGTAACACTTGTTCAGAACGAAAGAAAGCACAGAGCCCCAGATTTTATGTTGTCCTGGAGAGCTTGCAGAGCACTGGGAAAGGCAGGCAGAGAATTCCCTGCTAGCACCTTCTCTGTGCCTGGGAAGCACAAGTGTTCACATTGCTTCGCAAGAATCGCTTTTGTGCAGAAAACAGTAACACTTGTTCAGAACGAAAGAAAGCACAGAGCCCCAGATTTGCTGTTGTCCTGGAGAGCTTGCAGAGCACTGGGGAAAGGCAGGCAGAGAATTCCCTGCTAGCACCTTCTCTGTGGACACAGTGTTCACATTGCTTCGCAGAATCGCTTTTGTGCAGAAAACAGTAACACTTGTTCAGAACGAAAGAAAGCACAGAGCCCCAGATTTTATGTTGTCCTGGAGAGCTTGCAGAGCACTGGGGAAAGGCAGGCAGAGAATTCCCTGCTAGCACCTTCTCTGGAAGCACAGTGTTCACATTGCTTCGCAGAATCGCTTTTGTGCAGAAAAACAGTAACACTTGTTCAGAACGAAAGAAAAGCACAGAGCCCCAGATTTTATGTTGTCCTGGAGAGCTTGCAGAGCACTGGGGAAAGGCAGGCAGAGAATTCCCTGCTAGCACCTTCTCTGTGCCTGGGAAGCAGTAGTGTTCACATTGCTTCGCAGAATCGCTTTTGTGCAGAAAACAGTAACACTTGTTCAGAACGAAAGAAAGCACAGAGCCCCAGATTTTATGTTGTCCTGGAGAGCTTGCAGAGCACTGGGGAAAGGCAGGCAGAGAATTCCCTGCTAGCACCTTCTCTGTGCCTGGGAAGCAGAAGTGTTCACATTGCTTCGCAGAATCGCTTTTGTGCAGAAAAACAGTAACACTTGTTCAGAACGAAAGAAAGCACAGAGCCCCAGACTTTATGTTGTCCTGGAGAGCTTGCAGAGCACTGGGGAAAGGCAGGCAGAGAATTCCCTGCTAGCACCTTCTCTGTGCCTGGGAAGCACAAGTGTTCACATTGCTTCGCAGAATCGCTTTTGTGCAGAAAACAGTAACACTTGTTCAGAACGAAAGAAAGCACAGAGCCCCAGATTTTATGTTGTCCTGGAGAGCTTGCAGAGCACTGGGGAAAGGCAGGCAGAGAATTCCCTGCTAGCACCTTCTCTGTGCCTGGGAAGCACAAGTGTTCACATTGCTTCGCAGAATCGCTTTTGTGCAGAAAACAGTAACACTTGTTCAGAACGAAAGAAAGCACAGAGCCCCAGATTTTATGTTGTCCTGGAGAGCTTGCAGAGCACTGGGGAAAGGCAGGCAGAGAATTCCCTGCTAGCACCTTCTCTGTGCCTGGGAAGCACAAGTGTTCACATTGCTTCGCAGAATCGCTTTTGTGCAGAAAACAGTAACACTTGTTCAGAACGAAAGAAAGCACAGAGCCCCAGATTTTATGTTGTCCTGGAGAGCTTGCAGAGCACTGGGGAAAGGCAGGCAGAGAATTCCCTGCTAGCACCTTCTCTGTGCCTGGGAAGCACAAGTGTTCACATTGCTTCGCAGAATCGCTTTTGTGCAGAAAACAGTAACACTTGTTCAGAACGAAAGAAAGCACAGAGCCCCAGATTTTATGTTGTCCTGGAGAGCTTGCAGAGCACTGGGAAAGGCAGGCAGAGAATTCCCTGCTAGCACCTTCTCTGTGCCTGGGAAGCACAAGTGTTCACATTGCTTCGCAGAATCGCTTTTGTGCAGAAAACAGTAACACTTGTTCAGAACGAAAGAAAGCACAGAGCCCCAGATTTTATGTTGTCCTGGAGAGCTTGCAGAGCACTGGGGAAAGGCAGGCAGAGAATTCCCTGCTAGCACCTTCTCTGTGCCTTGGAAGCAGAAGTGTTCACATTGCTTCGCAGAATCGCTTTTGTGCAGAAAACAGTAACACTTGTTCAGAACGAAAGAAAGCACAGAGCCCCAGATTTTATGTTGTCCTGGAGAGCTTGCAGAGCACTGGGGAAAGGCAGGCAGAGAATTCCCTGCTAGCACCTTCTCTGTGCCTGGGAAGCAGAAGTGTTCACATTGCTTCGCAGAATCGCTTTTGTGCAGAAAACAGTAACAGTTGTTCAGAACGAAAGAAAGCACAGAGCCCCAGATTTTATGTTGTCCTGGAGAGCTTGCAGAGCACTGGGGAAAGGCAGGCAGAGAATTCCCTGCTAGCACCTTCTCTGTGCCTGGGAAGCAGAAGTGTTCACATTGCTTCGCAGAATCGCTTTTGTGCAGAAAACAGTAACACTTGTTCAGAATGAAAGAAAGCACAGAACCCCAGA
Source organism: Strix uralensis (assembly GCF_047716275.1). NCBI lineage: Eukaryota > Metazoa > Chordata > Aves > Strigiformes > Strigidae > Strix > Strix uralensis. The sequence continues at coordinate 244,555 of NW_027436777.1, read as the reverse complement.
TTTTATGTTGTCCTGGAGAGCTTGCAGAGCACTGAGGAAAGGCAGGCACAGAATTCCCTGCTAGCACCTTCTCTGTGCCTGGGAAGCAGAAGTGTTCACATTGCTTCGCAGAATCGCTTTTGTGCAGAAAACAGTAACACTTGTTCAGAACGAAAGAAAGCACAGAGCCCCAGATTTTATGTTGTCCTGGAGAGCTTGCAGAGCACTGGGGAAAGGCAGGCAGAGAATTCCCTGCTAGCACCTTCTCTGTGCCTGTTCACATTGCTTCGCAGAATCGCTTTTGTGCAGAAAACAGTAACACTTGTTCAGAACGAAAGAAAGCACAGAGCCCCAGATTTTATGTTGTCCTGGAGAGCTTGCAGAGCACTGGGGAAAGGCAGGCAGAGAATTCCCTGCTAGCACCTTCTCTGTGCCTGGGAAGCACAAGTGTTCACATTACTTCGCAGAATCGCTTTTGTGCAGAAAACAGTAACACTTGTTCAGAACGAAAGAAAGCACAGAGACCCCAGATTTTATGTTGTCCTGGAGAGCTTGCAGAGCACTGGGAAAGGCAGGCAGAGAATTCCCTGCTAGCACCTTCTCTGTGCCTGGGAAGCAGAAGTGTTCACATTGCTTCGCAGAATCGCTTTTGTGCAGAAAACAGTAACACTTGTTCAGAACGAAAGAAAGCACAGAGCCCCAGATTTTATGTTGTCCTGGAGAGCTTGCAGAGCACTGGGGAAAGGCAGGCAGAGAATTCCCTGCTAGCACCTTCTCTGTGCCTGGGAAGCAGAAGTGTTCACATTGCTTGGCAGAATCGCTTTTGTGCAGAAAACAGTAACAGTTGTTCAGAACGAAAGAAAGCACAGAGCCCCAGATTTTATGTTGCCCTGGAGAGCTTGCAGAGCACTGGGGAAAGGCAGGCAGAGAATTCCCTGCTAGCACCTTCTCTGTGCCTGGGAAGCACAAGTGTTCACATTGCTTCGCAGAATCGCTTTTGTGCAGAAAACAGTAACAGTTGTTCAGAACGAAAGAAAGCACAGAGCCCCAGATTTTATGTTGTCCTGGAGAGCTTGCAGAGCACTGGGGAAAGGCAGGCAGAGAATTCCCTGCTAGCACCTTCTCTGTGCCTGGGAAGCACAAGTGTTCACATTGCTTCGCAGAATCGCTTTTGTGCAGAAAACAGTAACACTTGTTCAGAACGAAAGAAAGCACAGAGCCCCAGATTTGCTGTTGTCCTGGAGAGCTTGCAGAGCACTGAGGAAAGGCAGGCAGAGAATTCCCTGCTAGCACCTTCTCTGTGCCTGTTCACTTTTCTTCGCAGAATCGCTTTTGTGCAGAAAACAGTAACACTTGTTCAGAACGAAAGAAAGCACAGAGGCCCAGATTTTATGTTGTCCTGGAGAGCTTGCAGAGCACTGGGGAAAGGCAGGCAGAGAATTCCCTGCTAGCACCTTCTCTGTGCCTGGGAGGCAGAAGTGTTCACATTGCTTCGCAGAATCGCTTTTGTGCAGAAAACAGTAACACTTGTTCAGAACGAAAGAAAGCACAGAGCCCCAGATTTTATGTTGTCCTGGAGAGCTTGCAGAGCACTGGGGAAAGGCAGGCAGAGAATTCCCTGCTAGCACCTTCTCTGTGCCTGGGAAGCACAAGTGTTCACATTGCTTCGCAGAATCGCTTTTGTGCAGAAAACAATAACACTTGTTCAGAACGAAAGAAAGCACAAAACCCCAGATTTTATGTTGTCCTGGAGAGCTTGCAGAGCACTGGGGAAAGGCAGGCAGAGAATTCCCTGCTAGCACCTTCTCTGTGCCTGGGAAGCACAAGTGTTCACATTGCTTGGCAGAATCGCTTTTGTGCAGAAAACAGTAACACTTGTTCAGAACGAAAGAAAGCACAGAGCCCCAGATTTTATGTTGTCCTGGAGAGCTTGCAGAGCACTGGGGAAAGGCAGGCAGACAATTCCCTGCTAGCACCTTCTCTGTGCCTGGGAAGCACAAGTGTTCACATTGCTTCGCAGAATCGCTTTTGTGCAGAAAACAGTAACACTTGTTCAGAACGAAAGAAAGCACAGAGCCCCAGATTTTATGTTGTCCTGGAGAGCTTGCAGAGCACTGGGGAAAGGCAGGCAGAGAATTCCCTGCTAGCACCTTCTCTGTGCCTGGGAAGCACAAGTGTTCACATTGCTTCGCAGAATCGCTTTTGTGCAGAAAACAGTAACACTTGTTCAGAACGAAAGAAAGCACAGAGCCCCAGATTTGCTGTTGTCCTGGAGAGCTTGCAGAGCACTGAGGAAAGGCAGGCAGAGAATTCCCTGCTAGCACCTTCTCTGTGCCTGTTCACTTTTCTTCGCAGAATCGCTTTTGTGCAGAAAACAGTAACAGTTGTTCAGAACGAAAGAAAGCACAGAGCCCCAGATTTTATGTTGTCCTGGAGAGCTTGCAGAGCACTGGGGAAAGGCAGGCAGAGAATTCCCTGCTAGCACCTTCTCTGTGCCTGGGAGGCAGAAGTGTTCACATTGCTTCGCAGAATCGCTTTTGTGCAGAAAACAGTAACACTTGTTCAGAACGAAAGAAAGCACAGAGCCCCAGATTTTATGTTGTCCTGGAGAGCTTGCAGAGCACTGGGGAAAGGCAGGCAGAGAATTCCCTGCTAGCACCTTCTCTGTGCCTGGGAAGCACAAGTGTTCACATTGCTTCGCAGAATCGCTTTTGTGCAGAAAACAATAACACTTGTTCAGAACGAAAGAAAGCACAAAACCCCAGATTTTATGTTGTCCTGGAGAGCTTGCAGAGCACTGGGGAAAGGCAGGCAGAGAATTCCCTGCTAGCACCTTCTCTGTGCCTGGGAAGCACAAGTGTTCACATTGCTTGGCAGAATCGCTTTTGTGCAGAAAACAGTAACACTTGTTCAGAACGAAAGAAAGCACAGAGCCCCAGATTTTATGTTGTCCTGGAGAGCTTGCAGAGCACTGGGGAAAGGCAGGCAGACAATTCCCTGCTAGCACCTTCTCTGTGCCTGGGAAGCACAAGTGTTCACATTGCTTCGCAGAATCGCTTTTGTGCAGAAAACAGTAACACTTGTTCAGAACGAAAGAAAGCACAGAGCCCCAGATTTTATGTTGTCCTGGAGAGCTTGCAGAGCACTGGGGAAAGGCAGGCAGACAATTCCCTGCTAGCACCTTCTCTGTGCCTGGGAAGCACAAGTGTTCACATTGCTTCGCAGAATCGCTTTTGTGCAGAAAACAGTAACACTTGTTCAGAACGAAAGAAAGCACAGAGCCCCAGATTTTATGTTGTCCTGGAGAGCTTGCAGAGCACTGGGGAAAAGCAGGCAGAGAATTCCCTGCTAGCACCTTCTCTGTGCCTGTTCACTTTTCTTCGCAGAATCGCTTTTGTGCAGAAAACAGTAACACTTGTTCAGAACGAAAGAAAGCACAGAGCCCCAGATTTTATGTTGTCCTGGAGAGCTTGCAGAGCACTGGGGAAAGGCAGGCAGAGAATTCCCTGCTAGCACCTTCTCTGTGCCTGGGAAGCACAAGTGTTCACATTGCTTCGCAGAATCGCTTTTGTGCAGAAAACAGTAACACTTGTTCAGAACGAAAGAAAGCACAGAGCCCCAGATTTTATGTTGTCCTGGAGAGCTTGCAGAGCACTGGGGAAAGGCAGGCAGAGAATTCCCTGCTAGCACCTTCTCTGTGCCTGGGAAGCACAAGTGTTCACATTGCTTCGCAGAATCGCTTTTGTGCAGAAAACAGTAACACTTGTTCAGAACGAAAGAAAGCACAGAACCCCAGATTTTATGTTGTCCTGGAGAGCTTGCAGAGCACTGGGGAAAGGCAGGCAGAGAATTCCCTGCTAGCACCTTCTCTGTGCCTGGGAAGCACAAGTGTTCACATTGCTTCGCAGAATCGCTTTTGTGCAGAAAACAGTAACACTTGTTCAGAACGAAAGAAAGCACAGAGCCCCAGATTTTATGTTGTCCTGGAGAGCTTGCAGAGCACTGGGGAAAGGCAGGCAGAGAATTCCCTGCTAGCACCTTCTCTGTGCCTGGGAAGCACAAGTGTTCACATTGCTTTGCAGAATCGCTTTTGTGCAGAAAACAGTAACACTTGTTCAGAACGAAAGAAAGCACAGAGCCCCAGATTTTATGTTGTCCTGGAGAGCTTGCAGAGCACTGGGGAAAGGCAGGCAGAGAATTCCCTGCTAGCACCTTCTCTGTGCCTGGGAAGCAGAAGTGTTCACATTGCTTCGCAAAATCGCTTTTGTGCAGAAAACAGTAACACTTGTTCAGAACGAAAGAAAGCACAGAGCCCCAGATTTGCTGTTGTCCTGGAGAGCTTGCAGAGCACTGGGGAAAGGCAGGCAGAGAATTCCCTGCTAGCACCTTCTCTGTGCCTGTTCACATTGCTTCGCAGAATCGCTTTTGTGCAGAAAACAGTAACACTTGTTCAGAACGAAAGAAAGCACAGAGCCCCAGATTTTATGTTGTCCTGGAGAGCTTGCAGAGCACTGGGGAAAGGCAGGCAGAGAATTCCCTGCTAGCACCTTCTCTGTGCCTGGGAAGCACAAGTGTTCACATTGCTTCGCAGAATCGCTTTTGTGCAGAAAACAGTAACACTTGTTCAGAACGAAAGAAAGCACAGAGCCCCAGATTTTATGTTGTCCTGGAGAGCTTGCAGAGCACTGGGGAAAGGCAGGCAGAGAATTCCCTGCTAGCACCTTCTCTGTGCCTGGGAAGCACAAGTGTTCACATTGCTTCGCAGAATCGCTTTTGTGCAGAAAACAGTAACACTTGTTCAGAACGAAAGAAAGCACAGAGCCCCAGATTTTATGTTGTCCTGGAGAGCTTGCAGAGCACTGGGGAAAGGCAGGCAGAGAATTCCCTGCTAGCACCTTCTCTGTGCCTGGGAAGCACAAGTGTTCACATTGCTTCGCAGAATCGCTTTTGTGCAGAAAACAGTAACAGTTGTTCAGAACGAAAGAAAGCACAGAGCCCCAGATTTTATGTTGTCCTGGAGAGCTTGCAGAGCACTGGGGAAAGGCAGGCAGAGAATTCCCTGCTAGCACCTTCTCTGTGCCTGGGAAGCAGAAGTGTTCACATTGCTTCGCAGAATCGCTTTTGTGCAGAAAACAGTAACACTTGTTCAGAACGAAAGAAAGCACAGAGCCCCAGATTTTATGTTGTCCTGGAGAGCTTGCAGAGCACTGAGGAAAGGCAGGCACAGAATTCCCTGCTAGCACCTTCTCTGTGCCTGGGAAGCAGAAGTGTTCACATTGCTTCGCAGAATCGCTTTTGTGCAGAAAACAGTAACACTTGTTCAGAACGAAAGAAAGCACAGAGCCCCAGATTTTATGTTGTCCTGGAGAGCTTGCAGAGCACTGGGGAAAGGCAGGCAGAGAATTCCCTGCTAGCACCTTCTCTGTGCCTGGGAAGCACAAGTGTTCACATTGCTTCGCAGAATCGCTTTTGTGCAGAAAACAGTAACACTTGTTCAGAACGAAAGAAAGCACAGAGCCCCAGATTTTATGTTGTCCTGGAGAGCTTGCAGAGCACTGGGGAAAGGCAGGCAGAGAATTCCCTGCTAGCACCTTCTCTGTGCCTGGGAAGCACAAGTGTTCACATTGCTTTGCAGAATCGCTTTTGTGCAGAAAACAGTAACACTTGTTCAGAACGAAAGAAAGCACAGAGCCCCAGATTTTATGTTGTCCTGGAGAGCTTGCAGAGCACTGGGGAAAGGCAGGCAGACAATTCCCTGCTAGCACCTTCTCTGTGCCTGGGAAGCACAAGTGTTCACATTGCTTTGCAGAATCGCTTTTGTGCAGAAAACAGTAACACTTGTTCAGAACGAAAGAAAGCACAGAGCCCCAGATTTTATGTTGTCCTGGAGAGCTTGCAGAGCACTGGGGAAAGGCAGGCAGAGAATTCCCTGCTAGCACCTTCTCTGTGCCTGGGAAGCAGAAGTGTTCACATTGCTTCGCAAAATCGCTTTTGTGCAGAAAACAGTAACACTTGTTCAGAACGAAAGAAAGCACAGAGCCCCAGATTTGCTGTTGTCCTGGAGAGCTTGCAGAGCACTGGGGAAAGGCAGGCAGAGAATTCCCTGCTAGCACCTTCTCTGTGCCTGTTCACATTGCTTCGCAGAATCGCTTTTGTGCAGAAAACAGTAACACTTGTTCAGAACGAAAGAAAGCACAGAGCCCCAGATTTTATGTTGTCCTGGAGAGCTTGCAGAGCACTGGGGAAAGGCAGGCAGAGAATTCCCTGCTAGCACCTTCTCTGTGCCTGGGAAGCACAAGTGTTCACATTGCTTCGCAGAATCGCTTTTGTGCAGAAAACAGTAACACTTGTTCAGAACGAAAGAAAGCACAGAGCCCCAGATTTTATGTTGTCCTGGAGAGCTTGCAGAGCACTGGGGAAAGGCAGGCAGAGAATTCCCTGCTAGCACCTTCTCTGTGCCTGGGAAGCACAAGTGTTCACATTGCTTCGCAGAATCGCTTTTGTGCAGAAAACAGTAACACTTGTTCAGAACGAAAGAAAGCACAGAGCCCCAGATTTTATGTTGTCCTGGAGAGCTTGCAGAGCACTGGGGAAAGGCAGGCAGAGAATTCCCTGCTAGCACCTTCTCTGTGCCTGGGAAGCACAAGTGTTCACATTGCTTTGCAGAATCGCTTTTGTGCAGAAAACAGTAACACTTGTTCAGAACGAAAGAAAGCACAGAGCCCCAGATTTTATGTTGTCCTGGAGAGCTTGCAGAGCACTGGGGAAAGGCAGGCAGAGAATTCCCTGCTAGCACCTTCTCTGTGCCTGGGAAGCAGAAGTGTTCACATTGCTTCGCAGAATCGCTTTTGTGCAGAAAACAGTAACACTTGTTCAGAACGAAAGAAAGCACAGAGCCCCAGATTTTATGTTGTCCTGGAGAGCTTGCAGAGCACTGAGGAAAGGCAGGCACAGAATTCCCTGCTAGCACCTTCTCTGTGCCTGGGAAGCACAAGTGTTCACATTGCTTCGCAGAATCGCTTTTGTGCAGAAAACAGTAACACTTGTTCAGAACGAAAGAAAGCACAGAGCCCCAGATTTTATGTTGTCCTGGAGAGCTTGCAGAGCACTGGGGAAAGGCAGGCAGAGAATTCCCTGCTAGCACCTTCTCTGTGCCTGGGAAGCACAAGTGTTCACATTGCTTCGCAGAATCGCTTTTGTGCAGAAAACAGTAACACTTGTTCAGAACGAAAGAAAGCACAGAGCCCCAGATTTTATGTTGTCCTGGAGAGCTTGCAGAGCACTGGGGAAAGGCAGGCAGAGAATTCCCTGCTAGCACCTTCTCTGTGCCTGGGAAGCACAAGTGTTCACATTGCTTTGCAGAATCGCTTTTGTGCAGAAAACAGTAACACTTGTTCAGAACGAAAGAAAGCACAGAGCCCCAGATTTTATGTTGTCCTGGAGAGCTTGCAGAGCACTGGGGAAAGGCAGGCAGAGAATTCCCTGCTAGCACCTTCTCTGTGCCTGGGAAGCACAAGTGTTCACATTGCTTCGCAGAATCGCTTTTGTGCAGAAAACAGTAACACTTGTTCAGAACGAAAGAAAGCACAGAGCCCCAGATTTTATGTTGTCCTGGAGAGCTTGCAGAGCACTGAGGAAAGGCAGGCACAGAATTCCCTGCTAGCACCTTCTCTGTGCCTGGGAAGCAGAAGTGTTCACATTGCTTCGCAGAATCGCTTTTGTGCAGAAAACAGTAACACTTGTTCAGAACGAAAGAAAGCACAGAGCCCCAGATTTTATGTTGTCCTGGAGAGCTTGCAGAGCACTGGGGAAAGGCAGGCAGAGAATTCCCTGCTAGCACCTTCTCTGTGCCTGGGAAGCACAAGTGTTCACATTGCTTCGCAGAATCGCTTTTGTGCAGAAAACAGTAACACTTGTTCAGAACGAAAGAAAGCACAGAGCCCCAGATTTTATGTTGTCCTGGAGAGCTTGCAGAGCACTGGGGAAAGGCAGGCAGAGAATTCCCTGCTAGCACCTTCTCTGTGCCTGGGAAGCACAAGTGTTCACATTGCTTTGCAGAATCGCTTTTGTGCAGAAAACAGTAACAGTTGTTCAGAACGAAAGAAAGCACAGAGCCCCAGATTTTATGTTGTCCTGGAGAGCTTGCAGAGCACTGGGGAAAGGCAGGCAGACAATTCCCTGCTAGCACCTTCTCTGTGCCTGGGAAGCACAAGTGTTCACATTGCTTTGCAGAATCGCTTTTGTGCAGAAAACAGTAACACTTGTTCAGAACGAAAGAAAGCACAGAGCCCCAGATTTTATGTTGTCCTGGAGAGCTTGCAGAGCACTGGGGAAAGGCAGGCAGAGAATTCCCTGCTAGCACCTTCTCTGTGCCTGGGAAGCAGAAGTGTTCACATTGCTTCGCAAAATCGCTTTTGTGCAGAAAACAGTAACACTTGTTCAGAACGAAAGAAAGCACAGAGCCCCAGATTTGCTGTTGTCCTGGAGAGCTTGCAGAGCACTGGGGAAAGGCAGGCAGAGAATTCCCTGCTAGCACCTTCTCTGTGCCTGTTCACATTGCTTCGCAGAATCGCTTTTGTGCAGAAAACAGTAACACTTGTTCAGAACGAAAGAAAGCACAGAGCCCCAGATTTTATGTTGTCCTGGAGAGCTTGCAGAGCACTGGGGAAAGGCAGGCAGAGAATTCCCTGCTAGCACCTTCTCTGTGCCTGGGAAGCACAAGTGTTCACATTGCTTCGCAGAATCGCTTTTGTGCAGAAAACAGTAACACTTGTTCAGAACGAAAGAAAGCACAGAGCCCCAGATTTGCTGTTGTCCTGGAGAGCTTGCAGAGCACTGGGGAAAGGCAGGCAGAGAATTCCCTGCTAGCACCTTCTCTGTGCCTGTTCACATTGCTTCGCAGAATCGCTTTTGTGCAGAAAACAGTAACACTTGTTCAGAACGAAAGAAAGCACAGAGCCCCAGATTTTATGTTGTCCTGGAGAGCTTGCAGAGCACTGGGGAAAGGCAGGCAGAGAATTCCCTGCTAGCACCTTCTCTGTGCCTGTTCACATTGCTTCGCAGAATCGCTTTTGTGCAGAAAACAGTAACACTTGTTCAGAACGAAAGAAAGCACAGAGCCCCAGATTTTATGTTGTCCTGGAGAGCTTGCAGAGCACTGGGGAAAGGCAGGCAGAGAATTCCCTGCTAGCACCTTCTCTGTGCCTGGGAAGCAGTAGTGTTCACTTTGCTTCGCAGAATCGCTTTTGTGCAGAAAACAGTAACACTTGTTCAGAACGAAAGAAAGCACAGAGCCCCAGATTTTATGTTGTCCTGGAGAGCTTGCAGAGCACTGGGGAAAGGCAGGCAGAGAATTCCCTGCTAGCACCTTCTCTGTGCCTGGGAAGCAGAAGTGTTCACATTGCTTCGCAGAATCGCTTTTGTGCAGAAAACAGTAACACTTGTTCAGAACGAAAGAAAGCACAGAGCCCCAGACTTTATGTTGTCCTGGAGAGCTTGCAGAGCACTGGGGAAAGGCAGGCAGAGAATTCCCTGCTAGCACCTTCTCTGTGCCTGGGAAGCACTAGTGTTCACATTGCTTCGCAGAATCGCTTTTGTGCAGAAAACAGTAACACTTGTTCAGAACGAAAGAAAGCACAGAGCCCCAGATTTTATGTTGTCCTGGAGAGCTTGCAGAGCACTGGGGAAAGGCAGGCAGAGAATTCCCTGCTAGCACCTTCTCTGTGCCTGGGAAGCACAAGTGTTCACATTGCTTCGCAGAATCGCTTTTGTGCAGAAAACAGTAACACTTGTTCAGAACGAAAGAAAGCACAGAGCCCCAGATTTTATGTTGTCCTGGAGAGCTTGCAGAGCACTGGGGAAAGGCAGGCAGAGAATTCCCTGCTAGCACCTTCTCTGTGCCTGGGAAGCACAAGTGTTCACATTGCTTCGCAGAATCGCTTTTGTGCAGAAAACAGTAACACTTGTTCAGAACGAAAGAAAGCACAGAGCCCCAGATTTTATGTTGTCCTGGAGAGCTTGCAGAGCACTGGGGAAAGGCAGGCAGAGAATTCCCTGCTAGCACCTTCTCTGTGCCTGGGAAGCACAAGTGTTCACATTGCTTTGCAGAATCGCTTTTGTGCAGAAAACAGTAACACTTGTTCAGAACGAAAGAAAGCACAGAGCCCCAGATTTTATGTTGTCCTGGAGAGCTTGCAGAGCACTGGGGAAAGGCAGGCAGAGAATTCCCTGCTAGCACCTTCTCTGTGCCTGGGAAGCAGAAGTGTTCACATTGCTTCGCAGAATCGCTTTTGTGCAGAAAACAGTAACACTTGTTCAGAACGAAAGAAAGCACAGAGCCCCAGATTTTATGTTGTCCTGGAGAGCTTGCAGAGCACTGAGGAAAGGCAGGCACAGAATTCCCTGCTAGCACCTTCTCTGTGCCTGGGAAGCAGAAGTGTTCACATTGCTTCGCAGAATCGCTTTTGTGCAGAAAACAGTAACACTTGTTCAGAACGAAAGAAAGCACAGAGCCCCAGATTTTATGTTGTCCTGGAGAGCTTGCAGAGCACTGGGGAAAGGCAGGCAGAGAATTCCCTGCTAGCACCTTCTCTGTGCCTGGGAAGCACAAGTGTTCACATTGCTTCGCAGAATCGCTTTTGTGCAGAAAACAGTAACACTTGTTCAGAACGAAAGAAAGCACAGAGCCCCAGATTTTATGTTGTCCTGGAGAGCTTGCAGAGCACTGGGGAAAGGCAGGCAGAGAATTCCCTGCTAGCACCTTCTCTGTGCCTGGGAAGCACAAGTGTTCACATTGCTTCGCAGAATCGCTTTTGTGCAGAAAACAGTAACACTTGTTCAGAACGAAAGAAAGCACAGAGCCCCAGATTTTATGTTGTCCTGGAGAGCTTGCAGAGCACTGGGGAAAGGCAGGCAGAGAATTCCCTGCTAGCACCTTCTCTGTGCCTGGGAAGCAGAAGTGTTCACATTGCTTCGCAGAATCGCTTTTGTGCAGAAAACAGTAACACTTGTTCAGAACGAAAGAAAGCACAGAGCCCCAGATTTTATGTTGTCCTGGAGAGCTTGCAGAGCACTGGGGAAAGGCAGGCAGAGAATTCCCTGCTAGCACCTTCTCTGTGCCTGGGAAGCAGAAGTGTTCACATTGCTTCGCAGAATCGCTTTTGTGCAGAAAACAGTAACAGTTGTTCAGAACGAAAGAAAGCACAGAGCCCCAGATTTTATGTTGTCCTGGAGAGCTTGCAGAGCACTGGGGAAAGGCAGGCAGAGAATTCCCTGCTAGCACCTTCTCTGTGCCTGGGAAGCAGAAGTGTTCACATTGCTTCGCAGAATCGCTTTTGTGCAGAAAACAGTAACACTTGTTCAGAATGAAAGAAAGCACAGAACCCCAGATTTTATGTTGTCCTGGAGAGCTTGCAGAGCACTGAGGAAAGGCAGGCACAGAATTCCCTGCTAGCACCTTCTCTGTGCCTGGGAAGCAGAAGTGTTCACATTGCTTCGCAGAATCGCTTTTGTGCAGAAAACAGTAACACTTGTTCAGAACGAAAGAAAGCACAGAGCCCCAGATTTTATGTTGTCCTGGAGAGCTTGCAGAGCACTGGGGAAAGGCAGGCAGAGAATTCCCTGCTAGCACCTTCTCTGTGCCTGTTCACATTGCTTCGCAGAATCGCTTTTGTGCAGAAAACAGTAACACTTGTTCAGAACGAAAGAAAGCACAGAGCCCCAGATTTTATGTTGTCCTGGAGAGCTTGCAGAGCACTGGGGAAAGGCAGGCAGAGAATTCCCTGCTAGCACCTTCTCTGTGCCTGGGAAGCACAAGTGTTCACATTACTTCGCAGAATCGCTTTTGTGCAGAAAACAGTAACACTTGTTCAGAACGAAAGAAAGCACAGAGACCCAGATTTTATGTTGTCCTGGAGAGCTTGCAGAGCACTGGGGAAAGGCAGGCAGAGAATTCCCTGCTAGCACCTTCTCTGTGCCTGGGAAGCAGAAGTGTTCACATTGCTTCGCAGAATCGCTTTTGTGCAGAAAACAGTAACACTTGTTCAGAACGAAAGAAAGCACAGAGCCCCAGATTTTATGTTGTCCTGGAGAGCTTGCAGAGCACTGGGGAAAGGCAGGCAGAGAATTCCCTGCTAGCACCTTCTCTGTGCCTGGGAAGCAGAAGTGTTCACATTGCTTGGCAGAATCGCTTTTGTGCAGAAAACAGTAACAGTTGTTCAGAACGAAAGAAAGCACAGAGCCCCAGATTTTATGTTGCCCTGGAGAGCTTGCAGAGCACTGGGGAAAGGCAGGCAGAGAATTCCCTGCTAGCACCTTCTCTGTGCCTGGGAAGCACAAGTGTTCACATTGCTTCGCAGAATCGCTTTTGTGCAGAAAACAGTAACAGTTGTTCAGAACGAAAGAAAGCACAGAGCCCCAGATTTTATGTTGTCCTGGAGAGCTTGCAGAGCACTGGGGAAAGGCAGGCAGAGAATTCCCTGCTAGCACCTTCTCTGTGCCTGGGAAGCAGAAGTGTTCACATTGCTTCGCAGAATCGCTTTTGTGCAGAAAACAGTAACACTTGTTCAGAACGAAAGAAAGCACAGAGCCCCAGATTTGCTGTTGTCCTGGAGAGCTTGCAGAGCACTGGGGAAAGGCAGGCAGAGAGTTCCCTGCTAGCACCTTCTCTGTGCCTGGGAAGCAGAAGTGTTCACATTGCTTCGCAGAATCGCTTTTGTGCAGAAAACAGTAACACTTGTTCAGAACGAAAGAAAGCACAGAGCCCCAGATTTTATGTTGTCCTGGAGAGCTTGCAGAGCACTGGGGAAAGGCAGGCAGAGAATTCCCTGCTAGCACCTTCTCTGTGCCTGGGAAGCACAAGTGTTCCCATTGCTTCGCAGAATCGCTTTTGTGCAGAAAACAGTAACACTTGTTCAGAACGAAAGAAAGCACAGAGCCCCAGATTTTATGTTGTCCTGGAGAGCTTGCAGAGCACTGGGGAAAGGCAGGCAGAGAATTCCCTGCTAGCACCTTCTCTGTGCCTGGGAAGCACAAGTGTTCACATTGCTTTGCAGAATCGCTTTTGTGCAGAAAACAGTAACACTTGTTCAGAACGAAAGAAAGCACAGAGCCCCAGATTTTATGTTGTCCTGGAGAGCTTGCAGAGCACTGGGGAAAGGCAGGCAGAGAATTCCCTGCTAGCACCTTCTCTGTGCCTGGGAAGCACAAGTGTTCACATTGCTTCGCAGAATCGCTTTTGTGCAGAAAACAGTAACACTTGTTCAGAACGAAAGAAAGCACAGAGCCCCAGATTTTATGTTGTCCTGGAGAGCTTGCAGAGCACTGAGGAAAGGCAGGCACAGAATTCCCTGCTAGCACCTTCTCTGTGCCTGGGAAGCAGAAGTGTTCACATTGCTTCGCAGAATCGCTTTTGTGCAGAAAACAGTAACACTTGTTCAGAACGAAAGAAAGCACAGAGCCCCAGATTTTATGTTGTCCTGGAGAGCTTGCAGAGCACTGGGGAAAGGCAGGCAGAGAATTCCCTGCTAGCACCTTCTCTGTGCCTGGGAAGCACAAGTGTTCACATTGCTTCGCAGAATCGCTTTTGTGCAGAAAACAGTAACACTTGTTCAGAACGAAAGAAAGCACAGAGCCCCAGATTTTATGTTGTCCTGGAGAGCTTGCAGAGCACTGGGGAAAGGCAGGCAGAGAATTCCCTGCTAGCACCTTCTCTGTGCCTGGGAAGCACAAGTGTTCACATTGCTTCGCAGAATCGCTTTTGTGCAGAAAACAGTAACACTTGTTCAGAACGAAAGAAAGCACAGAGCCCCAGATTTTATGTTGTCCTGGAGAGCTTGCAGAGCACTGGGGAAAGGCAGGCAGAGAATTCCCTGCTAGCACCTTCTCTGTGCCTGGGAAGCACAAGTGTTCCCATTGCTTCGCAGAATCGCTTTTGTGCAGAAAACAGTAACACTTGTTCAGAACGAAAGAAAGCACAGAGCCCCAGATTTTATGTTGTCCTGGAGAGCTTGCAGAGCACTGGGGAAAGGCAGGCAGAGAATTCCCTGCTAGCACCTTCTCTGTGCCTGGGAAGCAGAAGTGTTCACATTGCTTCGCAGAATCGCTTTTGTGCAGAAAACAGTAACAGTTGTTCAGAACGAAAGAAAGCACAGAGCCCCAGATTTTATGTTGTCCTGGAGAGCTTGCAGAGCACTGGGGAAAGGCAGGCAGAGAATTCCCTGCTAGCACCTTCTCTGTGCCTGGGAAGCAGAAGTGTTCACATTGCTTCGCAGAATCGCTTTTGTGCAGAAAACAGTAACACTTGTTCAGAATGAAAGAAAGCACAGAACCCCAGATTTTATGTTGTCCTGGAGAGCTTGCAGAGCACTGAGGAAAGGCAGGCACAGAATTCCCTGCTAGCACCTTCTCTGTGCCTGGGAAGCAGAAGTGTTCACATTGCTTCGCAGAATCGCTTTTGTGCAGAAAACAGTAACACTTGTTCAGAACGAAAGAAAGCACAGAGCCCCAGATTTTATGTTGTCCTGGAGAGCTTGCAGAGCACTGGGGAAAGGCAGGCAGAGAATTCCCTGCTAGCACCTTCTCTGTGCCTGTTCACATTGCTTCGCAGAATCGCTTTTGTGCAGAAAACAGTAACACTTGTTCAGAACGAAAGAAAGCACAGAGCCCCAGATTTTATGTTGTCCTGGAGAGCTTGCAGAGCACTGGGGAAAGGCAGGCAGAGAATTCCCTGCTAGCACCTTCTCTGTGCCTGGGAAGCACAAGTGTTCACATTACTTCGCAGAATCGCTTTTGTGCAGAAAACAGTAACACTTGTTCAGAACGAAAGAAAGCACAGAGCCCCAGATTTTATGTTGTCCTGGAGAGCTTGCAGAGCACTGGGGAAAGGCAGGCAGAGAATTCCCTGCTAGCACCTTCTCTGTGCCTGGGAAGCAGAAGTGTTCACATTGCTTCGCAGAATCGCTTTTGTGCAGAAAACAGTAACACTTGTTCAGAACGAAAGAAAGCACAGAGCCCCAGATTTTATGTTGTCCTGGAGAGCTTGCAGAGCACTGGGGAAAGGCAGGCAGAGAATTCCCTGCTAGCACCTTCTCTGTGCCTGGGAAGCAGAAGTGTTCACATTGCTTGGCAGAATCGCTTTTGTGCAGAAAACAGTAACAGTTGTTCAGAACGAAAGAAAGCACAGAGCCCCAGATTTTATGTTGCCCTGGAGAGCTTGCAGAGCACTGGGGAAAGGCAGGCAGAGAATTCCCTGCTAGCACCTTCTCTGTGCCTGGGAAGCACAAGTGTTCACATTGCTTCGCAGAATCGCTTTTGTGCAGAAAACAGTAACAGTTGTTCAGAACGAAAGAAAGCACAGAGCCCCAGATTTTATGTTGTCCTGGAGAGCTTGCAGAGCACTGGGGAAAGGCAGGCAGAGAATTCCCTGCTAGCACCTTCTCTGTGCCTGGGAAGCACAAGTGTTCACATTGCTTCGCAGAATCGCTTTTGTGCAGAAAACAGTAACAGTTGTTCAGAACGAAAGAAAGCACAGAGCCCCAGATTTGCTGTTGTCCTGGAGAGCTTGCAGAGCACTGGGGAAAGGCAGGCAGAGAGTTCCCTGCTAGCACCTTCTCTGTGCCTGGGAAGCAGAAGTGTTCACATTGCTTCGCAGAATCGCTTTTGTGCAGAAAACAGTAACACTTGTTCAGAACGAAAGAAAGCACAGAGCCCCAGATTTTATGTTGTCCTGGAGAGCTTGCAGAGCACTGGGGAAAGGCAGGCAGAGAATTCCCTGCTAGCACCTTCTCTGTGCCTGGGAAGCACAAGTGTTCCCATTGCTTCGCAGAATCGCTTTTGTGCAGAAAACAGTAACAGTTGTTCAGAACGAAAGAAAGCACAGAGCCCCAGATTTTATGTTGTCCTGGAGAGCTTGCAGAGCACTGGGGAAAGGCAGGCAGAGAATTCCCTGCTAGCACCTTCTCTGTGCCTGGGAAGCAGAAGTGTTCACATTGCTTCGCAGAATCGCTTTTGTGCAGAAAACAGTAACACTTGTTCAGAACGAAAGAAAGCACAGAGCCCCAGATTTTATGTTGTCCTGGAGAGCTTGCAGAGCACTGGGGAAAGGCAGGCAGAGAATTCCCTGCTAGCACCTTCTCTGTGCCTGGGAAGCACAAGTGTTCACATTGCTTCGCAGAATCGCTTTTGTGCAGAAAACAGTAACACTTGTTCAGAACGAAAGAAAGCACAGAGCCCCAGATTTTATGTTGTCCTGGAGAGCTTGCAGAGCACTGGGGAAAGGCAGGCAGAGAATTCCCTGCTAGCACCTTCTCTGTGCCTGGGAAGCACAAGTGTTCACATTGCTTCGCAGAATCGCTTTTGTGCAGAAAACAGTAACACTTGTTCAGAACGAAAGAAAGCACAGAGCCCCAGATTTTATGTTGTCCTGGAGAGCTTGCAGAGCACTGGGGAAAGGCAGGCAGAGAATTCCCTGCTAGCACCTTCTCTGTGCCTGGGAAGCACAAGTGTTCACATTGCTTCGCAGAATCGCTTTTGTGCAGAAAACAGTAACACTTGTTCAGAACGAAAGAAAGCACAGAGCCCCAGATTTTATGTTGTCCTGGAGAGCTTGCAGAGCACTGGGGAAAGGCAGGCAGACAATTCCCTGCTAGCACCTTCTCTGTGCCTGGGAAGCACAAGTGTTCACATTGCTTCGCAGAATCGCTTTTGTGCAGAAAACAGTAACACTTGTTCAGAACGAAAGAAAGCACAGAGCCCCAGATTTTATGTTGTCCTGGAGAGCTTGCAGAGCACTGGGGAAAGGCAGGCAGAGAATTCCCTGCTAGCACCTTCTCTGTGCCTGGGAAGCAGAAGTGTTCACATTGCTTCGCAGAATCGCTTTTGTGCAGAAAACAGTAACACTTGTTCAGAACGAAAGAAAGCACAGAGCCCCAGATTTTATGTTGTCCTGGAGAGCTTGCAGAGCACTGGGGAAAGGCAGGCAGAGAATTCCCTGCTAGCACCTTCTCTGTGCCTGTTCACATTGCTTCGCAGAATCGCTTTTGTGCAGAAAACAGTAACACTTGTTCAGAACGAAAGAAAGCACAGAGCCCCAGATTTTATGTTGTCCTGGAGAGCTTGCAGAGCACTGGGGAAAGGCAGGCAGAGAATTCCCTGCTAGCACCTTCTCTGTGCCTGGGAAGCACAAGTGTTCACATTACTTCGCAGAATCGCTTTTGTGCAGAAAACAGTAACACTTGTTCAGAACGAAAGAAAGCACAGAGCCCCAGATTTTATGTTGTCCTGGAGAGCTTGCAGAGCACTGGGGAAAGGCAGGCAGAGAATTCCCTGCTAGCACCTTCTCTGTGCCTGGGAAGCACAAGTGTTCACATTGCTTCGCAGAATCGCTTTTGTGCAGAAAACAGTAACACTTGTTCAGAACGAAAGAAAGCACAGAGCCCCAGATTTGCTGTTGTCCTGGAGAGCTTGCAGAGCACTGAGGAAAGGCAGGCAGAGAATTCCCTGCTAGCACCTTCTCTGTGCCTGTTCACTTTTCTTCGCAGAATCGCTTTTGTGCAGAAAACAGTAACACTTGTTCAGAACGAAAGAAAGCACAGAGCCCCAGATTTTATGTTGTCCTGGAGAGCTTGCAGAGCACTGGGGAAAGGCAGGCAGAGAATTCCCTGCTAGCACCTTCTCTGTGCCTGGGAAGCACAAGTGTTCACATTGCTTCGCAGAATCGCTTTTGTGCAGAAAACAGTAACACTTGTTCAGAACGAAAGAAAGCACAGAGCCCCAGACTTTATGTTGTCCTGGAGAGCTTGCAGAGCACTGGGGAAAGGCAGGCAGAGAATTCCCTGCTAGCACCTTCTCTGTGCCTGGGAAGCACTAGTGTTCACATTGCTTCGCAGAATCGCTTTTGTGCAGAAAACAGTAACACTTGTTCAGAACGAAAGAAAGCACAGAGCCCCAGATTTTATGTTGTCCTGGAGAGCTTGCAGAGCACTGGGGAAAGGCAGGCAGAGAATTCCCTGCTAGCACCTTCTCTGTGCCTGGGAAGCACAAGTGTTCACATTGCTTCGCAGAATCGCTTTTGTGCAGAAAACAGTAACACTTGTTCAGAACGAAAGAAAGCACAGAGCCCCAGATTTTATGTTGTCCTGGAGAGCTTGCAGAGCACTGGGGAAAGGCAGGCAGAGAATTCCCTGCTAGCACCTTCTCTGTGCCTGGGAAGCACAAGTGTTCACATTGCTTCGCAGAATCGCTTTTGTGCAGAAAACAGTAACACTTGTTCAGAACGAAAGAAAGCACAGAGCCCCAGATTTTATGTTGTCCTGGAGAGCTTGCAGAGCACTGGGGAAAGGCAGGCAGAGAATTCCCTGCTAGCACCTTCTCTGTGCCTGGGAAGCACAAGTGTTCACATTGCTTTGCAGAATCGCTTTTGTGCAGAAAACAGTAACACTTGTTCAGAATGAAAGAAAGCACAGAGCCCCAGATTTTATGTTGTCCTGGAGAGCTTGCAGAGCACTGGGGAAAGGCAGGCAGAGAATTCCCTGCTAGCACCTTCTCTGTGCCTGGGAAGCAGAAGTGTTCACATTGCTTCGCAGAATCGCTTTTGTGCAGAAAACAGTAACACTTGTTCAGAACGAAAGAAAGCACAGAGCCCCAGATTTTATGTTGTCCTGGAGAGCTTGCAGAGCACTGAGGAAAGGCAGGCACAGAATTCCCTGCTAGCACCTTCTCTGTGCCTGGGAAGCACAAGTGTTCACATTGCTTCGCAGAATCGCTTTTGTGCAGAAAACAGTAACACTTGTTCAGAACGAAAGAAAGCACAGAGCCCCAGATTTTATGTTGTCCTGGAGAGCTTGCAGAGCACTGGGGAAAGGCAGGCAGAGAATTCCCTGCTAGCACCTTCTCTGTGCCTGGGAAGCACAAGTGTTCACATTGCTTCGCAGAATCGCTTTTGTGCAGAAAACAGTAACACTTGTTCAGAACGAAAGAAAGCACAGAGCCCCAGATTTTATGTTGTCCTGGAGAGCTTGCAGAGCACTGGGGAAAGGCAGGCAGAGAATTCCCTGCTAGCACCTTCTCTGTGCCTGGGAAGCACAAGTGTTCACATTGCTTCGCAGAATCGCTTTTGTGCAGAAAACAGTAACACTTGTTCAGAACGAAAGAAAGCACAGAGCCCCAGATTTTATGTTGTCCTGGAGAGCTTGCAGAGCACTGGGGAAAGGCAGGCAGAGAATTCCCTGCTAGCACCTTCTCTGTGCCTGGGAAGCACAAGTGTTCACATTGCTTCGCAGAATCGCTTTTGTGCAGAAAACAGTAACACTTGTTCAGAACGAAAGAAAGCACAGAGCCCCAGATTTTATGTTGTCCTGGAGAGCTTGCAGAGCACTGGGGAAAGGCAGGCAGAGAATTCCCTGCTAGCACCTTCTCTGTGCCTGGGAAGCACAAGTGTTCACATTGCTTCGCAGAATCGCTTTTGTGCAGAAAACAGTAACAGTTGTTCAGAACGAAAGAAAGCACAGAGCCCCAGATTTTATGTTGTCCTGGAGAGCTTGCAGAGCACTGGGGAAAGGCAGGCAGAGAATTCCCTGCTAGCACCTTCTCTGTGCCTGGGAAGCAGAAGTGTTCACATTGCTTCGCAGAATCGCTTTTGTGCAGAAAACAGTAACACTTGTTCAGAATGAAAGAAAGCACAGAACCCCAGATTTTATGTTGTCCTGGAGAGCTTGCAGAGCACTGAGGAAAGGCAGGCACAGAATTCCCTGCTAGCACCTTCTCTGTGCCTGGGAAGCAGAAGTGTTCACATTGCTTCGCAGAATCGCTTTTGTGCAGAAAACAGTAACACTTGTTCAGAACGAAAGAAAGCACAGAGCCCCAGATTTTATGTTGTCCTGGAGAGCTTGCAGAGCACTGGGGAAAGGCAGGCAGAGAATTCCCTGCTAGCACCTTCTCTGTGCCTGTTCACATTGCTTCGCAGAATCGCTTTTGTGCAGAAAACAGTAACACTTGTTCAGAACGAAAGAAAGCACAGAGCCCCAGATTTTATGTTGTCCTGGAGAGCTTGCAGAGCACTGGGGAAAGGCAGGCAGAGAATTCCCTGCTAGCACCTTCTCTGTGCCTGGGAAGCACAAGTGTTCACATTACTTCGCAGAATCGCTTTTGTGCAGAAAACAGTAACACTTGTTCAGAACGAAAGAAAGCACAGAGCCCCAGATTTTATGTTGTCCTGGAGAGCTTGCAGAGCACTGGGGAAAGGCAGGCAGAGAATTCCCTGCTAGCACCTTCTCTGTGCCTGGGAAGCAGAAGTGTTCACATTGCTTCGCAGAATCGCTTTTGTGCAGAAAACAGTAACACTTGTTCAGAACGAAAGAAAGCACAGAGCCCCAGATTTTATGTTGTCCTGGAGAGCTTGCAGAGCACTGGGGAAAGGCAGGCAGAGAATTCCCTGCTAGCACCTTCTCTGTGCCTGGGAAGCACAAGTGTTCACATTGCTTGGCAGAATCGCTTTTGTGCAGAAAACAGTAACAGTTGTTCAGAACGAAAGAAAGCACAGAGCCCCAGATTTTATGTTGTCCTGGAGAGCTTGCAGAGCACTGGGGAAAGGCAGGCAGAGAATTCCCTGCTAGCACCTTCTCTGTGCCTGGGAAGCACAAGTGTTCACTTTGCTTCGCAGAATCGCTTTTGTGCAGAAAACAGTAACACTTGTTCAGAACGAAAGAAAGCACAGAGCCCCAGATTTTATGTTGTCCTGGAGAGCTTGCAGAGCACTGGGGAAAGGCAGGCAGAGAATTCCCTGCTAGCACCTTCTCTGTGCCTGGGAAGCACAAGTGTTCACATTGCTTCGCAGAATCGCTTTTGTGCAGAAAACAGTAACACTTGTTCAGAACGAAAGAAAGCACAGAGCCCCAGACTTTATGTTGTCCTGGAGAGCTTGCAGAGCACTGGGGAAAGGCAGGCAGAGAATTCCCTGCTAGCACCTTCTCTGTGCCTGGGAAGCACTAGTGTTCACATTGCTTCGCAGAATCGCTTTTGTGCAGAAAACAGTAACACTTGTTCAGAACGAAAGAAAGCACAGAGCCCCAGATTTTATGTTGTCCTGGAGAGCTTGCAGAGCACTGGGGAAAGGCAGGCAGAGAATTCCCTGCTAGCACCTTCTCTGTGCCTGGGAAGCACAAGTGTTCACATTGCTTCGCAGAATCGCTTTTGTGCAGAAAACAGTAACACTTGTTCAGAACGAAAGAAAGCACAGAGCCCCAGATTTTATGTTGTCCTGGAGAGCTTGCAGAGCACTGGGGAAAGGCAGGCAGAGAATTCCCTGCTAGCACCTTCTCTGTGCCTGGGAAGCACAAGTGTTCACATTGCTTCGCAGAATCGCTTTTGTGCAGAAAACAGTAACACTTGTTCAGAACGAAAGAAAGCACAGAGCCCCAGATTTTATGTTGTCCTGGAGAGCTTGCAGAGCACTGGGGAAAGGCAGGCAGAGAATTCCCTGCTAGCACCTTCTCTGTGCCTGGGAAGCACAAGTGTTCACATTGCTTTGCAGAATCGCTTTTGTGCAGAAAACAGTAACACTTGTTCAGAATGAAAGAAAGCACAGAGCCCCAGATTTTATGTTGTCCTGGAGAGCTTGCAGAGCACTGGGGAAAGGCAGGCAGAGAATTCCCTGCTAGCACCTTCTCTGTGCCTGGGAAGCAGAAGTGTTCACATTGCTTCGCAGAATCGCTTTTGTGCAGAAAACAGTAACACTTGTTCAGAACGAAAGAAAGCACAGAGCCCCAGATTTTATGTTGTCCTGGAGAGCTTGCAGAGCACTGAGGAAAGGCAGGCAGAGAATTCCCTGCTAGCACCTTCTCTGTGCCTGGGAAGCAGAAGTGTTCACATTGCTTCGCAGAATCGCTTTTGTGCAGAAAACAGTAACACTTGTTCAGAACGAAAGAAAGCACAGAGCCCCAGATTTTATGTTGTCCTGGAGAGCTTGCAGAGCACTGGGGAAAGGCAGGCAGAGAATTCCCTGCTAGCACCTTCTCTGTGCCTGGGAAGCACAAGTGTTCACATTGCTTCGCAGAATCGCTTTTGTGCAGAAAACAGTAACACTTGTTCAGAACGAAAGAAAGCACAGAGCCCCAGATTTTATGTTGTCCTGGAGAGCTTGCAGAGCACTGGGGAAAGGCAGGCAGAGAATTCCCTGCTAGCACCTTCTCTGTGCCTGGGAAGCAGAAGTGTTCACATTGCTTGGCAGAATCGCTTTTGTGCAGAAAACAGTAACACTTGTTCAGAA
The DNA here is from genome assembly GCF_047716275.1 of Strix uralensis. Lineage (NCBI taxonomy): Eukaryota > Metazoa > Chordata > Aves > Strigiformes > Strigidae > Strix > Strix uralensis. Next base: position 222,315 of record NW_027436777.1, on the reverse strand, counting down.
CGAAAGAAAGCACAGAGCCCCAGATTTTATGTTGTCCTGGAGAGCTTGCAGAGCACTGGGGAAAGGCAGGCAGAGAATTCCCTGCTAGCACCTTCTCTGTGCCTGGGAAGCAGAAGTGTTCACATTGCTTCGCAGAATCGCTTTTGTGCAGAAAACAGTAACACTTGTTCAGAACGAAAGAAAGCACAGAGCCCCAGATTTTATGTTGTCCTGGAGAGCTTGCAGAGCACTGGGGAAAGGCAGGCAGAGAATTCCCTGCTAGCACCTTCTCTGTGCCTGGGAAGCAGAAGTGTTCACATTGCTTCGCAGAATCGCTTTTGTGCAGAAAACAGTAACAGTTGTTCAGAACGAAAGAAAGCACAGAGCCCCAGATTTTATGTTGTCCTGGAGAGCTTGCAGAGCACTGGGGAAAGGCAGGCAGAGAATTCCCTGCTAGCACCTTCTCTGTGCCTGGGAAGCAGAAGTGTTCACATTGCTTCGCAGAATCGCTTTTGTGCAGAAAACAGTAACACTTGTTCAGAATGAAAGAAAGCACAGAACCCCAGATTTTATGTTGTCCTGGAGAGCTTGCAGAGCACTGAGGAAAGGCAGGCACAGAATTCCCTGCTAGCACCTTCTCTGTGCCTGGGAAGCAGAAGTGTTCACATTGCTTCGCAGAATCGCTTTTGTGCAGAAAACAGTAACACTTGTTCAGAACGAAAGAAAGCACAGAGCCCCAGATTTTATGTTGTCCTGGAGAGCTTGCAGAGCACTGGGGAAAGGCAGGCAGAGAATTCCCTGCTAGCACCTTCTCTGTGCCTGTTCACATTGCTTCGCAGAATCGCTTTTGTGCAGAAAACAGTAACACTTGTTCAGAACGAAAGAAAGCACAGAGCCCCAGATTTTATGTTGTCCTGGAGAGCTTGCAGAGCACTGGGGAAAGGCAGGCAGAGAATTCCCTGCTAGCACCTTCTCTGTGCCTGGGAAGCAGTAGTGTTCACTTTGCTTCGCAGAATCGCTTTTGTGCAGAAAACAGTAACACTTGTTCAGAACGAAAGAAAGCACAGAGCCCCAGATTTTATGTTGTCCTGGAGAGCTTGCAGAGCACTGGGGAAAGGCAGGCAGAGAATTCCCTGCTAGCACCTTCTCTGTGCCTGGGAAGCACAAGTGTTCACATTGCTTCGCAGAATCGCTTTTGTGCAGAAAACAGTAACACTTGTTCAGAACGAAAGAAAGCACAGAGCCCCAGACTTTATGTTGTCCTGGAGAGCTTGCAGAGCACTGGGGAAAGGCAGGCAGAGAATTCCCTGCTAGCACCTTCTCTGTGCCTGGGAAGCACTAGTGTTCACATTGCTTCGCAGAATCGCTTTTGTGCAGAAAACAGTAACACTTGTTCAGAACGAAAGAAAGCACAGAGCCCCAGATTTTATGTTGTCCTGGAGAGCTTGCAGAGCACTGGGGAAAGGCAGGCAGAGAATTCCCTGCTAGCACCTTCTCTGTGCCTGGGAAGCACAAGTGTTCACATTGCTTCGCAGAATCGCTTTTGTGCAGAAAACAGTAACACTTGTTCAGAACGAAAGAAAGCACAGAGCCCCAGATTTTATGTTGTCCTGGAGAGCTTGCAGAGCACTGGGGAAAGGCAGGCAGAGAATTCCCTGCTAGCACCTTCTCTGTGCCTGGGAAGCACAAGTGTTCACATTGCTTCGCAGAATCGCTTTTGTGCAGAAAACAGTAACACTTGTTCAGAACGAAAGAAAGCACAGAGCCCCAGATTTTATGTTGTCCTGGAGAGCTTGCAGAGCACTGGGGAAAGGCAGGCAGAGAATTCCCTGCTAGCACCTTCTCTGTGCCTGGGAAGCACAAGTGTTCACATTGCTTTGCAGAATCGCTTTTGTGCAGAAAACAGTAACACTTGTTCAGAATGAAAGAAAGCACAGAGCCCCAGATTTTATGTTGTCCTGGAGAGCTTGCAGAGCACTGGGGAAAGGCAGGCAGAGAATTCCCTGCTAGCACCTTCTCTGTGCCTGGGAAGCAGAAGTGTTCACATTGCTTCGCAGAATCGCTTTTGTGCAGAAAACAGTAACACTTGTTCAGAACGAAAGAAAGCACAGAGCCCCAGATTTTATGTTGTCCTGGAGAGCTTGCAGAGCACTGAGGAAAGGCAGGCACAGAATTCCCTGCTAGCACCTTCTCTGTGCCTGGGAAGCAGAAGTGTTCACATTGCTTCGCAGAATCGCTTTTGTGCAGAAAACAGTAACACTTGTTCAGAACGAAAGAAAGCACAGAGCCCCAGATTTTATGTTGTCCTGGAGAGCTTGCAGAGCACTGGGGAAAGGCAGGCACAGAATTCCCTGCTAGCACCTTCTCTGTGCCTGGGAAGCAGAAGTGTTCACATTGCTTCGCAGAATCGCTTTTGTGCAGAAAACAGTAACACTTGTTCAGAACGAAAGAAAGCACAGAGCCCCAGATTTTATGTTGTCCTGGAGAGCTTGCAGAGCACTGGGGAAAGGCAGGCAGAGAATTCCCTGCTAGCACCTTCTCTGTGCCTGGGAAGCACAAGTGTTCACATTGCTTCGCAGAATCGCTTTTGTGCAGAAAACAGTAACACTTGTTCAGAACGAAAGAAAGCACAGAGCCCCAGATTTTATGTTGTCCTGGAGAGCTTGCAGAGCACTGGGGAAAGGCAGGCAGAGAATTCCCTGCTAGCACCTTCTCTGTGCCTGGGAAGCACAAGTGTTCACATTGCTTCGCAGAATCGCTTTTGTGCAGAAAACAGTAACACTTGTTCAGAACGAAAGAAAGCACAGAGCCCCAGATTTTATGTTGTCCTGGAGAGCTTGCAGAGCACTGGGGAAAGGCAGGCAGAGAATTCCCTGCTAGCACCTTCTCTGTGCCTGGGAAGCACAAGTGTTCACATTGCTTCGCAGAATCGCTTTTGTGCAGAAAACAGTAACACTTGTTCAGAACGAAAGAAAGCACAGAGCCCCAGATTTTATGTTGTCCTGGAGAGCTTGCAGAGCACTGGGGAAAGGCAGGCAGAGAATTCCCTGCTAGCACCTTCTCTGTGCCTGGGAAGCAGAAGTGTTCACATTGCTTCGCAGAATCGCTTTTGTGCAGAAAACAGTAACACTTGTTCAGAACGAAAGAAAGCACAGAGCCCCAGATTTTATGTTGTCCTGGAGAGCTTGCAGAGCACTGGGGAAAGGCAGGCAGAGAATTCCCTGCTAGCACCTTCTCTGTGCCTGGGAAGCAGAAGTGTTCACATTGCTTCGCAGAATCGCTTTTGTGCAGAAAACAGTAACACTTGTTCAGAATGAAAGAAAGCACAGAACCCCAGATTTTATGTTGTCCTGGAGAGCTTGCAGAGCACTGAGGAAAGGCAGGCACAGAATTCCCTGCTAGCACCTTCTCTGTGCCTGGGAAGCAGAAGTGTTCACATTGCTTCGCAGAATCGCTTTTGTGCAGAAAACAGTAACACTTGTTCAGAACGAAAGAAAGCACAGAGCCCCAGATTTTATGTTGTCCTGGAGAGCTTGCAGAGCACTGGGGAAAGGCAGGCAGAGAATTCCCTGCTAGCACCTTCTCTGTGCCTGTTCACATTGCTTCGCAGAATCGCTTTTGTGCAGAAAACAGTAACACTTGTTCAGAACGAAAGAAAGCACAGAGCCCCAGATTTTATGTTGTCCTGGAGAGCTTGCAGAGCACTGGGGAAAGGCAGGCAGAGAATTCCCTGCTAGCACCTTCTCTGTGCCTGGGAAGCAGTAGTGTTCACTTTGCTTCGCAGAATCGCTTTTGTGCAGAAAACAGTAACACTTGTTCAGAACGAAAGAAAGCACAGAGCCCCAGATTTTATGTTGTCCTGGAGAGCTTGCAGAGCACTGGGGAAAGGCAGGCAGAGAATTCCCTGCTAGCACCTTCTCTGTGCCTGGGAAGCACAAGTGTTCACATTGCTTCGCAGAATCGCTTTTGTGCAGAAAACAGTAACACTTGTTCAGAACGAAAGAAAGCACAGAGCCCCAGACTTTATGTTGTCCTGGAGAGCTTGCAGAGCACTGGGGAAAGGCAGGCAGAGAATTCCCTGCTAGCACCTTCTCTGTGCCTGGGAAGCACTAGTGTTCACATTGCTTCGCAGAATCGCTTTTGTGCAGAAAACAGTAACACTTGTTCAGAACGAAAGAAAGCACAGAGCCCCAGATTTTATGTTGTCCTGGAGAGCTTGCAGAGCACTGGGGAAAGGCAGGCAGAGAATTCCCTGCTAGCACCTTCTCTGTGCCTGGGAAGCACAAGTGTTCACATTGCTTCGCAGAATCGCTTTTGTGCAGAAAACAGTAACACTTGTTCAGAACGAAAGAAAGCACAGAGCCCCAGATTTTATGTTGTCCTGGAGAGCTTGCAGAGCACTGGGGAAAGGCAGGCAGAGAATTCCCTGCTAGCACCTTCTCTGTGCCTGGGAAGCACAAGTGTTCACATTGCTTTGCAGAATCGCTTTTGTGCAGAAAACAGTAACACTTGTTCAGAATGAAAGAAAGCACAGAGCCCCAGATTTTATGTTGTCCTGGAGAGCTTGCAGAGCACTGGGGAAAGGCAGGCAGAGAATTCCCTGCTAGCACCTTCTCTGTGCCTGGGAAGCAGAAGTGTTCACATTGCTTCGCAGAATCGCTTTTGTGCAGAAAACAGTAACACTTGTTCAGAACGAAAGAAAGCACAGAGCCCCAGATTTTATGTTGTCCTGGAGAGCTTGCAGAGCACTGAGGAAAGGCAGGCACAGAATTCCCTGCTAGCACCTTCTCTGTGCCTGGGAAGCAGAAGTGTTCACATTGCTTCGCAGAATCGCTTTTGTGCAGAAAACAGTAACACTTGTTCAGAACGAAAGAAAGCACAGAGCCCCAGATTTTATGTTGTCCTGGAGAGCTTGCAGAGCACTGGGGAAAGGCAGGCACAGAATTCCCTGCTAGCACCTTCTCTGTGCCTGGGAAGCAGAAGTGTTCACATTGCTTCGCAGAATCGCTTTTGTGCAGAAAACAGTAACACTTGTTCAGAACGAAAGAAAGCACAGAGCCCCAGATTTTATGTTGTCCTGGAGAGCTTGCAGAGCACTGGGGAAAGGCAGGCAGAGAATTCCCTGCTAGCACCTTCTCTGTGCCTGGGAAGCACAAGTGTTCACATTGCTTCGCAGAATCGCTTTTGTGCAGAAAACAGTAACACTTGTTCAGAACGAAAGAAAGCACAGAGCCCCAGATTTTATGTTGTCCTGGAGAGCTTGCAGAGCACTGGGGAAAGGCAGGCAGAGAATTCCCTGCTAGCACCTTCTCTGTGCCTGGGAAGCACAAGTGTTCACATTGCTTCGCAGAATCGCTTTTGTGCAGAAAACAGTAACACTTGTTCAGAACGAAAGAAAGCACAGAGCCCCAGATTTTATGTTGTCCTGGAGAGCTTGCAGAGCACTGGGGAAAGGCAGGCAGAGAATTCCCTGCTAGCACCTTCTCTGTGCCTGGGAAGCAGAAGTGTTCACATTGCTTCGCAGAATCGCTTTTGTGCAGAAAACAGTAACACTTGTTCAGAACGAAAGAAAGCACAGAGCCCCAGATTTTATGTTGTCCTGGAGAGCTTGCAGAGCACTGGGGAAAGGCAGGCAGAGAATTCCCTGCTAGCACCTTCTCTGTGCCTGGGAAGCAGAAGTGTTCACATTGCTTCGCAGAATCGCTTTTGTGCAGAAAACAGTAACACTTGTTCAGAACGAAAGAAAGCACAGAGCCGCAGATTTGCTGTTGTCCTGGAGAGCTTGCAGAGCACTGGGGAAAGGCAGGCAGAGAATTCCCTGCTAGCACCTTCTCTGTGCCTGTTCACATTGCTTCGCAGAATCGCTTTTGTGCAGAAAACAGTAACACTTGTTCAGAACGAAAGAAAGCACAGAGCCCCAGATTTTATGTTGTCCTGGAGAGCTTGCAGAGCACTGGGGAAAGGCAGGCAGAGAATTCCCTGCTAGCACCTTCTCTGTGCCTGGGAAGCACAAGTGTTCACATTACTTCGCAGAATCGCTTTTGTGCAGAAAACAGTAACACTTGTTCAGAACGAAAGAAAGCACAGAGCCCCAGATTTTATGTTGTCCTGGAGAGCTTGCAGAGCACTGGGGAAAGGCAGGCAGAGAATTCCCTGCTAGCACCTTCTCTGTGCCTGGGAAGCACAAGTGTTCACATTGCTTCGCAGAATCGCTTTTGTGCAGAAAACAGTAACACTTGTTCAGAACGAAAGAAAGCACAGAGCCCCAGATTTGCTGTTGTCCTGGAGAGCTTGCAGAGCACTGAGGAAAGGCAGGCAGAGAATTCCCTGCTAGCACCTTCTCTGTGCCTGTTCACTTTTCTTCGCAGAATCGCTTTTGTGCAGAAAACAGTAACACTTGTTCAGAACGAAAGAAAGCACAGAGCCCCAGATTTTATGTTGTCCTGGAGAGCTTGCAGAGCACTGGGGAAAGGCAGGCAGAGAATTCCCTGCTAGCACCTTCTCTGTGCCTGGGAAGCACAAGTGTTCACATTGCTTCGCAGAATCGCTTTTGTGCAGAAAACAGTAACACTTGTTCAGAACGAAAGAAAGCACAGAGCCCCAGACTTTATGTTGTCCTGGAGAGCTTGCAGAGCACTGGGGAAAGGCAGGCAGAGAATTCCCTGCTAGCACCTTCTCTGTGCCTGGGAAGCACTAGTGTTCACATTGCTTCGCAGAATCGCTTTTGTGCAGAAAACAGTAACACTTGTTCAGAACGAAAGAAAGCACAGAGCCCCAGATTTTATGTTGTCCTGGAGAGCTTGCAGAGCACTGGGGAAAGGCAGGCAGAGAATTCCCTGCTAGCACCTTCTCTGTGCCTGGGAAGCACAAGTGTTCACATTGCTTCGCAGAATCGCTTTTGTGCAGAAAACAGTAACACTTGTTCAGAACGAAAGAAAGCACAGAGCCCCAGATTTTATGTTGTCCTGGAGAGCTTGCAGAGCACTGGGGAAAGGCAGGCAGAGAATTCCCTGCTAGCACCTTCTCTGTGCCTGGGAAGCACAAGTGTTCACATTGCTTCGCAGAATCGCTTTTGTGCAGAAAACAGTAACACTTGTTCAGAACGAAAGAAAGCACAGAGCCCCAGATTTTATGTTGTCCTGGAGAGCTTGCAGAGCACTGGGGAAAGGCAGGCAGAGAATTCCCTGCTAGCACCTTCTCTGTGCCTGGGAAGCACAAGTGTTCACATTGCTTTGCAGAATCGCTTTTGTGCAGAAAACAGTAACACTTGTTCAGAATGAAAGAAAGCACAGAGCCCCAGATTTTATGTTGTCCTGGAGAGCTTGCAGAGCACTGGGGAAAGGCAGGCAGAGAATTCCCTGCTAGCACCTTCTCTGTGCCTGGGAAGCAGAAGTGTTCACATTGCTTCGCAGAATCGCTTTTGTGCAGAAAACAGTAACACTTGTTCAGAACGAAAGAAAGCACAGAGCCCCAGATTTTATGTTGTCCTGGAGAGCTTGCAGAGCACTGAGGAAAGGCAGGCACAGAATTCCCTGCTAGCACCTTCTCTGTGCCTGGGAAGCACAAGTGTTCACATTGCTTCGCAGAATCGCTTTTGTGCAGAAAACAGTAACACTTGTTCAGAACGAAAGAAAGCACAGAGCCCCAGATTTTATGTTGTCCTGGAGAGCTTGCAGAGCACTGGGGAAAGGCAGGCAGAGAATTCCCTGCTAGCACCTTCTCTGTGCCTGGGAAGCACAAGTGTTCACATTGCTTCGCAGAATCGCTTTTGTGCAGAAAACAGTAACACTTGTTCAGAACGAAAGAAAGCACAGAGCCCCAGATTTTATGTTGTCCTGGAGAGCTTGCAGAGCACTGGGGAAAGGCAGGCAGAGAATTCCCTGCTAGCACCTTCTCTGTGCCTGGGAAGCACAAGTGTTCACATTGCTTCGCAGAATCGCTTTTGTGCAGAAAACAGTAACACTTGTTCAGAACGAAAGAAAGCACAGAGCCCCAGATTTTATGTTGTCCTGGAGAGCTTGCAGAGCACTGGGGAAAGGCAGGCAGAGAATTCCCTGCTAGCACCTTCTCTGTGCCTGGGAAGCAGAAGTGTTCACATTGCTTCGCAGAATCGCTTTTGTGCAGAAAACAGTAACACTTGTTCAGAACGAAAGAAAGCACAGAGCCCCAGATTTTATGTTGTCCTGGAGAGCTTGCAGAGCACTGGGGAAAGGCAGGCAGAGAATTCCCTGCTAGCACCTTCTCTGTGCCTGGGAAGCACAAGTGTTCACATTGCTTCGCAGAATCGCTTTTGTGCAGAAAACAGTAACAGTTGTTCAGAACGAAAGAAAGCACAGAGCCCCAGATTTTATGTTGTCCTGGAGAGCTTGCAGAGCACTGGGGAAAGGCAGGCAGAGAATTCCCTGCTAGCACCTTCTCTGTGCCTGGGAAGCAGAAGTGTTCACATTGCTTCGCAGAATCGCTTTTGTGCAGAAAACAGTAACACTTGTTCAGAATGAAAGAAAGCACAGAACCCCAGATTTTATGTTGTCCTGGAGAGCTTGCAGAGCACTGAGGAAAGGCAGGCACAGAATTCCCTGCTAGCACCTTCTCTGTGCCTGGGAAGCAGAAGTGTTCACATTGCTTCGCAGAATCGCTTTTGTGCAGAAAACAGTAACACTTGTTCAGAACGAAAGAAAGCACAGAGCCCCAGATTTTATGTTGTCCTGGAGAGCTTGCAGAGCACTGGGGAAAGGCAGGCAGAGAATTCCCTGCTAGCACCTTCTCTGTGCCTGTTCACATTGCTTCGCAGAATCGCTTTTGTGCAGAAAACAGTAACACTTGTTCAGAACGAAAGAAAGCACAGAGCCCCAGATTTTATGTTGTCCTGGAGAGCTTGCAGAGCACTGGGGAAAGGCAGGCAGAGAATTCCCTGCTAGCACCTTCTCTGTGCCTGGGAAGCACAAGTGTTCACATTACTTCGCAGAATCGCTTTTGTGCAGAAAACAGTAACACTTGTTCAGAACGAAAGAAAGCACAGAGCCCCAGATTTTATGTTGTCCTGGAGAGCTTGCAGAGCACTGGGGAAAGGCAGGCAGAGAATTCCCTGCTAGCACCTTCTCTGTGCCTGGGAAGCAGAAGTGTTCACATTGCTTCGCAGAATCGCTTTTGTGCAGAAAACAGTAACACTTGTTCAGAACGAAAGAAAGCACAGAGCCCCAGATTTTATGTTGTCCTGGAGAGCTTGCAGAGCACTGGGGAAAGGCAGGCAGAGAATTCCCTGCTAGCACCTTCTCTGTGCCTGGGAAGCACAAGTGTTCACATTGCTTGGCAGAATCGCTTTTGTGCAGAAAACAGTAACAGTTGTTCAGAACGAAAGAAAGCACAGAGCCCCAGATTTTATGTTGTCCTGGAGAGCTTGCAGAGCACTGGGGAAAGGCAGGCAGAGAATTCCCTGCTAGCACCTTCTCTGTGCCTGGGAAGCAGTAGTGTTCACTTTGCTTCGCAGAATCGCTTTTGTGCAGAAAACAGTAACACTTGTTCAGAACGAAAGAAAGCACAGAGCCCCAGATTTTATGTTGTCCTGGAGAGCTTGCAGAGCACTGGGGAAAGGCAGGCAGAGAATTCCCTGCTAGCACCTTCTCTGTGCCTGGGAAGCACAAGTGTTCACATTGCTTCGCAGAATCGCTTTTGTGCAGAAAACAGTAACACTTGTTCAGAACGAAAGAAAGCACAGAGCCCCAGACTTTATGTTGTCCTGGAGAGCTTGCAGAGCACTGGGGAAAGGCAGGCAGAGAATTCCCTGCTAGCACCTTCTCTGTGCCTGGGAAGCACTAGTGTTCACATTGCTTCGCAGAATCGCTTTTGTGCAGAAAACAGTAACACTTGTTCAGAACGAAAGAAAGCACAGAGCCCCAGATTTTATGTTGTCCTGGAGAGCTTGCAGAGCACTGGGGAAAGGCAGGCAGAGAATTCCCTGCTAGCACCTTCTCTGTGCCTGGGAAGCACAAGTGTTCACATTGCTTCGCAGAATCGCTTTTGTGCAGAAAACAGTAACACTTGTTCAGAACGAAAGAAAGCACAGAGCCCCAGATTTTATGTTGTCCTGGAGAGCTTGCAGAGCACTGGGGAAAGGCAGGCAGAGAATTCCCTGCTAGCACCTTCTCTGTGCCTGGGAAGCACAAGTGTTCACATTGCTTCGCAGAATCGCTTTTGTGCAGAAAACAGTAACACTTGTTCAGAACGAAAGAAAGCACAGAGCCCCAGATTTTATGTTGTCCTGGAGAGCTTGCAGAGCACTGGGGAAAGGCAGGCAGAGAATTCCCTGCTAGCACCTTCTCTGTGCCTGGGAAGCACAAGTGTTCACATTGCTTTGCAGAATCGCTTTTGTGCAGAAAACAGTAACACTTGTTCAGAATGAAAGAAAGCACAGAGCCCCAGATTTTATGTTGTCCTGGAGAGCTTGCAGAGCACTGGGGAAAGGCAGGCAGAGAATTCCCTGCTAGCACCTTCTCTGTGCCTGGGAAGCAGAAGTGTTCACATTGCTTCGCAGAATCGCTTTTGTGCAGAAAACAGTAACACTTGTTCAGAACGAAAGAAAGCACAGAGCCCCAGATTTTATGTTGTCCTGGAGAGCTTGCAGAGCACTGGGGAAAGGCAGGCAGAGAATTCCCTGCTAGCACCTTCTCTGTGCCTGGGAAGCACAAGTGTTCACATTGCTTCGCAGAATCGCTTTTGTGCAGAAAACAGTAACACTTGTTCAGAACGAAAGAAAGCACAGAGCCCCAGATTTTATGTTGTCCTGGAGAGCTTGCAGAGCACTGGGGAAAGGCAGGCAGAGAATTCCCTGCTAGCACCTTCTCTGTGCCTGGGAAGCACAAGTGTTCACATTGCTTCGCAGAATCGCTTTTGTGCAGAAAACAGTAACACTTGTTCAGAACGAAAGAAAGCACAGAGCCCCAGATTTTATGTTGTCCTGGAGAGCTTGCAGAGCACTGGGGAAAGGCAGGCAGAGAATTCCCTGCTAGCACCTTCTCTGTGCCTGGGAAGCAGAAGTGTTCACATTGCTTCGCAGAATCGCTTTTGTGCAGAAAACAGTAACACTTGTTCAGAACGAAAGAAAGCACAGAGCCCCAGATTTTATGTTGTCCTGGAGAGCTTGCAGAGCACTGGGGAAAGGCAGGCAGAGAATTCCCTGCTAGCACCTTCTCTGTGCCTGGGAAGCAGAAGTGTTCACATTGCTTCGCAGAATCGCTTTTGTGCAGAAAACAGTAACAGTTGTTCAGAACGAAAGAAAGCACAGAGCCCCAGATTTTATGTTGTCCTGGAGAGCTTGCAGAGCACTGGGGAAAGGCAGGCAGAGAATTCCCTGCTAGCACCTTCTCTGTGCCTGGGAAGCAGAAGTGTTCACATTGCTTCGCAGAATCGCTTTTGTGCAGAAAACAGTAACACTTGTTCAGAATGAAAGAAAGCACAGAACCCCAGATTTTATGTTGTCCTGGAGAGCTTGCAGAGCACTGAGGAAAGGCAGGCACAGAATTCCCTGCTAGCACCTTCTCTGTGCCTGGGAAGCAGAAGTGTTCACATTGCTTCGCAGAATCGCTTTTGTGCAGAAAACAGTAACACTTGTTCAGAACGAAAGAAAGCACAGAGCCCCAGATTTTATGTTGTCCTGGAGAGCTTGCAGAGCACTGGGGAAAGGCAGGCAGAGAATTCCCTGCTAGCACCTTCTCTGTGCCTGTTCACATTGCTTCGCAGAATCGCTTTTGTGCAGAAAACAGTAACACTTGTTCAGAACGAAAGAAAGCACAGAGCCCCAGATTTTATGTTGTCCTGGAGAGCTTGCAGAGCACTGGGGAAAGGCAGGCAGAGAATTCCCTGCTAGCACCTTCTCTGTGCCTGGGAAGCAGTAGTGTTCACTTTGCTTCGCAGAATCGATTTTGTGCAGAAAACAGTAACACTTGTTCAGAACGAAAGAAAGCACAGAGCCCCAGATTTTATGTTGTCCTGGAGAGCTTGCAGAGCACTGGGGAAAGGCAGGCAGAGAATTCCCTGCTAGCACCTTCTCTGTGCCTGGGAAGCACAAGTGTTCACATTGCTTCGCAGAATCGCTTTTGTGCAGAAAACAGTAACACTTGTTCAGAACGAAAGAAAGCACAGAGCCCCAGACTTTATGTTGTCCTGGAGAGCTTGCAGAGCACTGGGGAAAGGCAGGCAGAGAATTCCCTGCTAGCACCTTCTCTGTGCCTGGGAAGCACTAGTGTTCACATTGCTTCGCAGAATCGCTTTTGTGCAGAAAACAGTAACACTTGTTCAGAACGAAAGAAAGCACAGAGCCCCAGATTTTATGTTGTCCTGGAGAGCTTGCAGAGCACTGGGGAAAGGCAGGCAGAGAATTCCCTGCTAGCACCTTCTCTGTGCCTGGGAAGCACAAGTGTTCACATTGCTTCGCAGAATCGCTTTTGTGCAGAAAACAGTAACACTTGTTCAGAACGAAAGAAAGCACAGAGCCCCAGATTTTATGTTGTCCTGGAGAGCTTGCAGAGCACTGGGGAAAGGCAGGCAGAGAATTCCCTGCTAGCACCTTCTCTGTGCCTGGGAAGCACAAGTGTTCACATTGCTTCGCAGAATCGCTTTTGTGCAGAAAACAGTAACACTTGTTCAGAACGAAAGAAAGCACAGAGCCCCAGATTTTATGTTGTCCTGGAGAGCTTGCAGAGCACTGGGGAAAGGCAGGCAGAGAATTCCCTGCTAGCACCTTCTCTGTGCCTGGGAAGCACAAGTGTTCACATTGCTTTGCAGAATCGCTTTTGTGCAGAAAACAGTAACACTTGTTCAGAATGAAAGAAAGCACAGAGCCCCAGATTTTATGTTGTCCTGGAGAGCTTGCAGAGCACTGGGGAAAGGCAGGCAGAGAATTCCCTGCTAGCACCTTCTCTGTGCCTGGGAAGCAGAAGTGTTCACATTGCTTCGCAGAATCGCTTTTGTGCAGAAAACAGTAACACTTGTTCAGAACGAAAGAAAGCACAGAGCCCCAGATTTTATGTTGTCCTGGAGAGCTTGCAGAGCACTGAGGAAAGGCAGGCACAGAATTCCCTGCTAGCACCTTCTCTGTGCCTGGGAAGCAGAAGTGTTCACATTGCTTCGCAGAATCGCTTTTGTGCAGAAAACAGTAACACTTGTTCAGAACGAAAGAAAGCACAGAGCCCCAGATTTTATGTTGTCCTGGAGAGCTTGCAGAGCACTGGGGAAAGGCAGGCAGAGAATTCCCTGCTAGCACCTTCTCTGTGCCTGGGAAGCAGAAGTGTTCACATTGCTTCGCAGAATCGCTTTTGTGCAGAAAACAGTAACACTTGTTCAGAACGAAAGAAAGCACAGAGCCCCAGATTTTATGTTGTCCTGGAGAGCTTGCAGAGCACTGGGGAAAGGCAGGCAGAGAATTCCCTGCTAGCACCTTCTCTGTGCCTGGGAAGCACAAGTGTTCACATTGCTTCGCAGAATCGCTTTTGTGCAGAAAACAGTAACACTTGTTCAGAACGAAAGAAAGCACAGAGCCCCAGATTTTATGTTGTCCTGGAGAGCTTGCAGAGCACTGGGGAAAGGCAGGCAGAGAATTCCCTGCTAGCACCTTCTCTGTGCCTGGGAAGCACAAGTGTTCACATTGCTTCGCAGAATCGCTTTTGTGCAGAAAACAGTAACACTTGTTCAGAACGAAAGAAAGCACAGAGCCCCAGATTTTATGTTGTCCTGGAGAGCTTGCAGAGCACTGGGGAAAGGCAGGCAGAGAATTCCCTGCTAGCACCTTCTCTGTGCCTGGGAAGCAGAAGTGTTCACATTGCTTCGCAGAATCGCTTTTGTGCAGAAAACAGTAACACTTGTTCAGAACGAAAGAAAGCACAGAGCCCCAGATTTTATGTTGTCCTGGAGAGCTTGCAGAGCACTGGGGAAAGGCAGGCAGAGAATTCCCTGCTAGCACCTTCTCTGTGCCTGGGAAGCAGAAGTGTTCACATTGCTTCGCAGAATCGCTTTTGTGCAGAAAACAGTAACACTTGTTCAGAACGAAAGAAAGCACAGAGCCCCAGATTTTATGTTGTCCTGGAGAGCTTGCAGAGCACTGGGGAAAGGCAGGCAGAGAATTCCCTGCTAGCACCTTCTCTGTGCCTGGGAAGCAGAAGTGTTCACATTGCTTCGCAGAATCGCTTTTGTGCAGAAAACAGTAACACTTGTTCAGAATGAAAGAAAGCACAGAACCCCAGATTTTATGTTGTCCTGGAGAGCTTGCAGAGCACTGAGGAAAGGCAGGCACAGAATTCCCTGCTAGCACCTTCTCTGTGCCTGGGAAGCAGAAGTGTTCACATTGCTTCGCAGAATCGCTTTTGTGCAGAAAACAGTAACACTTGTTCAGAACGAAAGAAAGCACAGAGCCCCAGATTTTATGTTGTCCTGGAGAGCTTGCAGAGCACTGGGGAAAGGCAGGCAGAGAATTCCCTGCTAGCACCTTCTCTGTGCCTGTTCACATTGCTTCGCAGAATCGCTTTTGTGCAGAAAACAGTAACACTTGTTCAGAACGAAAGAAAGCACAGAGCCCCAGATTTTATGTTGTCCTGGAGAGCTTGCAGAGCACTGGGGAAAGGCAGGCAGAGAATTCCCTGCTAGCACCTTCTCTGTGCCTGGGAAGCAGTAGTGTTCACTTTGCTTCGCAGAATCGCTTTTGTGCAGAAAACAGTAACACTTGTTCAGAACGAAAGAAAGCACAGAGCCCCAGATTTTATGTTGTCCTGGAGAGCTTGCAGAGCACTGGGGAAAGGCAGGCAGAGAATTCCCTGCTAGCACCTTCTCTGTGCCTGGGAAGCACAAGTGTTCACATTGCTTCGCAGAATCGCTTTTGTGCAGAAAACAGTAACACTTGTTCAGAACGAAAGAAAGCACAGAGCCCCAGACTTTATGTTGTCCTGGAGAGCTTGCAGAGCACTGGGGAAAGGCAGGCAGAGAATTCCCTGCTAGCACCTTCTCTGTGCCTGGGAAGCACTAGTGTTCACATTGCTTCGCAGAATCGCTTTTGTGCAGAAAACAGTAACACTTGTTCAGAACGAAAGAAAGCACAGAGCCCCAGATTTTATGTTGTCCTGGAGAGCTTGCAGAGCACTGGGGAAAGGCAGGCAGAGAATTCCCTGCTAGCACCTTCTCTGTGCCTGGGAAGCAGAAGTGTTCACATTGCTTCGCAGAATCGCTTTTGTGCAGAAAACAGTAACACTTGTTCAGAACGAAAGAAAGCACAGAGCCCCAGATTTTATGTTGTCCTGGAGAGCTTGCAGAGCACTGGGGAAAGGCAGGCAGAGAATTCCCTGCTAGCACCTTCTCTGTGCCTGGGAAGCACAAGTGTTCACATTACTTTGCAGAATCGCTTTTGTGCAGAAAACAGTAACACTTGTTCAGAACGAAAGAAAGCACAGAGCCCCAGATTTTATGTTGTCCTGGAGAGCTTGCAGAGCACTGGGGAAAGGCAGGCAGAGAATTCCCTGCTAGCACCTTCTCTGTGCCTGGGAAGCAGAAGTGTTCACATTGCTTCGCAGAATCGCTTTTGTGCAGAAAACAGTAACACTTGTTCAGAACGAAAGAAAGCACAGAGCCCCAGATTTTATGTTGTCCTGGAGAGCTTGCAGAGCACTGGGGAAAGGCAGGCAGAGAATTCCCTGCTAGCACCTTCTCTGTGCCTGGGAAGCACAAGTGTTCACATTGCTTGGCAGAATCGCTTTTGTGCAGAAAACAGTAACAGTTGTTCAGAACGAAAGAAAGCACAGAGCCCCAGATTTTATGTTGTCCTGGAGAGCTTGCAGAGCACTGGGGAAAGGCAGGCAGAGAATTCCCTGCTAGCACCTTCTCTGTGCCTGGGAAGCAGTAGTGTTCACTTTGCTTCGCAGAATCGCTTTTGTGCAGAAAACAGTAACACTTGTTCAGAACGAAAGAAAGCACAGAGCCCCAGATTTTATGTTGTCCTGGAGAGCTTGCAGAGCACTGGGGAAAGGCAGGCAGAGAATTCCCTGCTAGCACCTTCTCTGTGCCTGGGAAGCACAAGTGTTCACATTGCTTCGCAGAATCGCTTTTGTGCAGAAAACAGTAACACTTGTTCAGAACGAAAGAAAGCACAGAGCCCCAGACTTTATGTTGTCCTGGAGAGCTTGCAGAGCACTGGGGAAAGGCAGGCAGAGAATTCCCTGCTAGCACCTTCTCTGTGCCTGGGAAGCACTAGTGTTCACATTGCTTCGCAGAATCGCTTTTGTGCAGAAAACAGTAACACTTGTTCAGAACGAAAGAAAGCACAGAGCCCCAGATTTTATGTTGTCCTGGAGAGCTTGCAGAGCACTGGGGAAAGGCAGGCAGAGAATTCCCTGCTAGCACCTTCTCTGTGCCTGGGAAGCACAAGTGTTCACATTGCTTCGCAGAATCGCTTTTGTGCAGAAAACAGTAACACTTGTTCAGAACGAAAGAAAGCACAGAGCCCCAGATTTTATGTTGTCCTGGAGAGCTTGCAGAGCACTGGGGAAAGGCAGGCAGAGAATTCCCTGCTAGCACCTTCTCTGTGCCTGGGAAGCACAAGTGTTCACATTGCTTCGCAGAATCGCTTTTGTGCAGAAAACAGTAACACTTGTTCAGAACGAAAGAAAGCACAGAGCCCCAGATTTTATGTTGTCCTGGAGAGCTTGCAGAGCACTGGGGAAAGGCAGGCAGAGAATTCCCTGCTAGCACCTTCTCTGTGCCTGGGAAGCACAAGTGTTCACATTGCTTTGCAGAATCGCTTTTGTGCAGAAAACAGTAACACTTGTTCAGAATGAAAGAAAGCACAGAGCCCCAGATTTTATGTTGTCCTGGAGAGCTTGCAGAGCACTGGGGAAAGGCAGGCAGAGAATTCCCTGCTAGCACCTTCTCTGTGCCTGGGAAGCAGAAGTGTTCACATTGCTTCGCAGAATCGCTTTTGTGCAGAAAACAGTAACACTTGTTCAGAACGAAAGAAAGCACAGAGCCCCAGATTTTATGTTGTCCTGGAGAGCTTGCAGAGCACTGAGGAAAGGCAGGCAGAGAATTCCCTGCTAGCACCTTCTCTGTGCCTGGGAAGCAGAAGTGTTCACATTGCTTCGCAGAATCGCTTTTGTGCAGAAAACAGTAACACTTGTTCAGAACGAAAGAAAGCACAGAGCCCCAGATTTTATGTTGTCCTGGAGAGCTTGCAGAGCACTGGGGAAAGGCAGGCAGAGAATTCCCTGCTAGCACCTTCTCTGTGCCTGGGAAGCACAAGTGTTCACATTGCTTCGCAGAATCGCTTTTGTGCAGAAAACAGTAACACTTGTTCAGAACGAAAGAAAGCACAGAGCCCCAGATTTTATGTTGTCCTGGAGAGCTTGCAGAGCACTGGGGAAAGGCAGGCAGAGAATTCCCTGCTAGCACCTTCTCTGTGCCTGGGAAGCACAAGTGTTCACATTGCTTCGCAGAATCGCTTTTGTGCAGAAAACAGTAACACTTGTTCAGAACGAAAGAAAGCACAGAGCCCCAGATTTTATGTTGTCCTGGAGAGCTTGCAGAGCACTGGGGAAAGGCAGGCAGAGAATTCCCTGCTAGCACCTTCTCTGTGCCTGGGAAGCAGAAGTGTTCACATTGCTTCGCAGAATCGCTTTTGTGCAGAAAACAGTAACACTTGTTCAGAACGAAAGAAAGCACAGAGCCCCAGATTTTATGTTGTCCTGGAGAGCTTGCAGAGCACTGGGGAAAGGCAGGCAGAGAATTCCCTGCTAGCACCTTCTCTGTGCCTGGGAAGCAGAAGTGTTCACATTGCTTCGCAGAATCGCTTTTGTGCAGAAAACAGTAACAGTTGTTCAGAACGAAAGAAAGCACAGAGCCCCAGATTTTATGTTGTCCTGGAGAGCTTGCAGAGCACTGGGGAAAGGCAGGCAGAGAATTCCCTGCTAGCACCTTCTCTGTGCCTGGGAAGCAGAAGTGTTCACATTGCTTCGCAGAATCGCTTTTGTGCAGAAAACAGTAACACTTGTTCAGAATGAAAGAAAGCACAGAACCCCAGATTTTATGTTGTCCTGGAGAGCTTGCAGAGCACTGAGGAAAGGCAGGCACAGAATTCCCTGCTAGCACCTTCTCTGTGCCTGGGAAGCAGAAGTGTTCACATTGCTTCGCAGAATCGCTTTTGTGCAGAAAACAGTAACACTTGTTCAGAACGAAAGAAAGCACAGAGCCCCAGATTTTATGTTGTCCTGGAGAGCTTGCAGAGCACTGGGGAAAGGCAGGCAGAGAATTCCCTGCTAGCACCTTCTCTGTGCCTGTTCACATTGCTTCGCAGAATCGCTTTTGTGCAGAAAACAGTAACACTTGTTCAGAACGAAAGAAAGCACAGAGCCCCAGATTTTATGTTGTCCTGGAGAGCTTGCAGAGCACTGGGGAAAGGCAGGCAGAGAATTCCCTGCTAGCACCTTCTCTGTGCCTGGGAAGCAGTAGTGTTCACTTTGCTTCGCAGAATCGATTTTGTGCAGAAAACAGTAACACTTGTTCAGAACGAAAGAAAGCACAGAGCCCCAGATTTTATGTTGTCCTGGAGAGCTTGCAGAGCACTGGGGAAAGGCAGGCAGAGAATTCCCTGCTAGCACCTTCTCTGTGCCTGGGAAGCACAAGTGTTCACATTGCTTCGCAGAATCGCTTTTGTGCAGAAAACAGTAACACTTGTTCAGAACGAAAGAAAGCACAGAGCCCCAGATTTGCTGTTGTCCTGGAGAGCTTGCAGAGCACTGGGGAAAGGCAGGCAGAGAATTCCCTGCTAGCACCTTCTCTGTGCCTGGGAAGCACTAGTGTTCACATTGCTTCGCAGAATCGCTTTTGTGCAGAAAACAGTAACACTTGTTCAGAACGAAAGAAAGCACAGAGCCCCAGATTTTATGTTGTCCTGGAGAGCTTGCAGAGCACTGGGGAAAGGCAGGCAGAGAATTCCCTGCTAGCACCTTCTCTGTGCCTGGGAAGCACAAGTGTTCACATTGCTTCGCAGAATCGCTTTTGTGCAGAAAACAGTAACACTTGTTCAGAACGAAAGAAAGCACAGAGCCCCAGATTTTATGTTGTCCTGGAGAGCTTGCAGAGCACTGGGGAAAGGCAGGCAGAGAATTCCCTGCTAGCACCTTCTCTGTGCCTGGGAAGCACAAGTGTTCACATTGCTTCGCAGAATCGCTTTTGTGCAGAAAACAGTAACACTTGTTCAGAACGAAAGAAAGCACAGAGCCCCAGATTTTATGTTGTCCTGGAGAGCTTGCAGAGCACTGGGGAAAGGCAGGCAGAGAATTCCCTGCTAGCACCTTCTCTGTGCCTGGGAAGCACAAGTGTTCACATTGCTTTGCAGAATCGCTTTTGTGCAGAAAACAGTAACACTTGTTCAGAATGAAAGAAAGCACAGAGCCCCAGATTTTATGTTGTCCTGGAGAGCTTGCAGAGCACTGGGGAAAGGCAGGCAGAGAATTCCCTGCTAGCACCTTCTCTGTGCCTGGGAAGCAGAAGTGTTCACATTGCTTCGCAGAATCGCTTTTGTGCAGAAAACAGTAACACTTGTTCAGAACGAAAGAAAGCACAGAGCCCCAGATTTTATGTTGTCCTGGAGAGCTTGCAGAGCACTGAGGAAAGGCAGGCACAGAATTCCCTGCTAGCACCTTCTCTGTGCCTGGGAAGCAGAAGTGTTCACATTGCTTCGCAGAATCGCTTTTGTGCAGAAAACAGTAACACTTGTTCAGAACGAAAGAAAGCACAGAGCCCCAGATTTTATGTTGTCCTGGAGAGCTTGCAGAGCACTGGGGAAAGGCAGGCACAGAATTCCCTGCTAGCACCTTCTCTGTGCCTGGGAAGCAGAAGTGTTCACATTGCTTCGCAGAATCGCTTTTGTGCAGAAAACAGTAACACTTGTTCAGAACGAAAGAAAGCACAGAGCCCCAGATTTTATGTTGTCCTGGAGAGCTTGCAGAGCACTGGGGAAAGGCAGGCAGAGAATTCCCTGCTAGCACCTTCTCTGTGCCTGGGAAGCACAAGTGTTCACATTGCTTCGCAGAATCGCTTTTGTGCAGAAAACAGTAACACTTGTTCAGAACGAAAGAAAGCACAGAGCCCCAGATTTTATGTTGTCCTGGAGAGCTTGCAGAGCACTGGGGAAAGGCAGGCAGAGAATTCCCTGCTAGCACCTTCTCTGTGCCTGGGAAGCACAAGTGTTCACATTGCTTCGCAGAATCGCTTTTGTGCAGAAAACAGTAACACTTGTTCAGAACGAAAGAAAGCACAGAGCCCCAGATTTTATGTTGTCCTGGAGAGCTTGCAGAGCACTGGGGAAAGGCAGGCAGAGAATTCCCTGCTAGCACCTTCTCTGTGCCTGGGAAGCAGAAGTGTTCACATTGCTTCGCAGAATCGCTTTTGTGCAGAAAACAGTAACACTTGTTCAGAACGAAAGAAAGCACAGAGCCCCAGATTTTATGTTGTCCTGGAGAGCTTGCAGAGCACTGGGGAAAGGCAGGCAGAGAATTCCCTGCTAGCACCTTCTCTGTGCCTGGGAAGCAGAAGTGTTCACATTGCTTCGCAGAATCGCTTTTGTGCAGAAAACAGTAACACTTGTTCAGAACGAAAGAAAGCACAGAGCCCCAGATTTTATGTTGTCCTGGAGAGCTTGCAGAGCACTGGGGAAAGGCAGGCAGAGAATTCCCTGCTAGCACCTTCTCTGTGCCTGGGAAGCAGAAGTGTTCACATTGCTTCGCAGAATCGCTTTTGTGCAGAAAACAGTAACACTTGTTCAGAATGAAAGAAAGCACAGAACCCCAGATTTTATGTTGTCCTGGAGAGCTTGCAGAGCACTGAGGAAAGGCAGGCACAGAATTCCCTGCTAGCACCTTCTCTGTGCCTGGGAAGCAGAAGTGTTCACATTGCTTCGCAGAATCGCTTTTGTGCAGAAAACAGTAACACTTGTTCAGAACGAAAGAAAGCACAGAGCCCCAGATTTTATGTTGTCCTGGAGAGCTTGCAGAGCACTGGGGAAAGGCAGGCAGAGAATTCCCTGCTAGCACCTTCTCTGTGCCTGTTCACATTGCTTCGCAGAATCGCTTTTGTGCAGAAAACAGTAACACTTGTTCAGAACGAAAGAAAGCACAGAGCCCCAGATTTTATGTTGTCCTGGAGAGCTTGCAGAGCACTGGGGAAAGGCAGGCAGAGAATTCCCTGCTAGCACCTTCTCTGTGCCTGGGAAGCAGTAGTGTTCACTTTGCTTCGCAGAATCGCTTTTGTGCAGAAAACAGTAACACTTGTTCAGAACGAAAGAAAGCACAGAGCCCCAGATTTTATGTTGTCCTGGAGAGCTTGCAGAGCACTGGGGAAAGGCAGGCAGAGAATTCCCTGCTAGCACCTTCTCTGTGCCTGGGAAGCACAAGTGTTCACATTGCTTCGCAGAATCGCTTTTGTGCAGAAAACAGTAACACTTGTTCAGAACGAAAGAAAGCACAGAGCCCCAGACTTTATGTTGTCCTGGAGAGCTTGCAGAGCACTGGGGAAAGGCAGGCAGAGAATTCCCTGCTAGCACCTTCTCTGTGCCTGGGAAGCACTAGTGTTCACATTGCTTCGCAGAATCGCTTTTGTGCAGAAAACAGTAACACTTGTTCAGAACGAAAGAAAGCACAGAGCCCCAGATTTTATGTTGTCCTGGAGAGCTTGCAGAGCACTGGGGAAAGGCAGGCAGAGAATTCCCTGCTAGCACCTTCTCTGTGCCTGGGAAGCACAAGTGTTCACATTGCTTCGCAGAATCGCTTTTGTGCAGAAAACAGTAACACTTGTTCAGAACGAAAGAAAGCACAGAGCCCCAGATTTTATGTTGTCCTGGAGAGCTTGCAGAGCACTGGGGAAAGGCAGGCAGAGAATTCCCTGCTAGCACCTTCTCTGTGCCTGGGAAGCACAAGTGTTCACATTGCTTTGCAGAATCGCTTTTGTGCAGAAAACAGTAACACTTGTTCAGAATGAAAGAAAGCACAGAGCCCCAGATTTTATGTTGTCCTGGAGAGCTTGCAGAGCACTGGGGAAAGGCAGGCACAGAATTCCCTGCTAGCACCTTCTCTGTGCCTGGGAAGCAGAAGTGTTCACATTGCTTCGCAGAATCGCTTTTGTGCAGAAAACAGTAACACTTGTTCAGAACGAAAGAAAGCACAGAGCCCCAGATTTTATGTTGTCCTGGAGAGCTTGCAGAGCACTGGGGAAAGGCAGGCACAGAATTCCCTGCTAGCACCTTCTCTGTGCCTGGGAAGCAGAAGTGTTCACATTGCTTCGCAGAATCGCTTTTGTGCAGAAAACAGTAACACTTGTTCAGAACGAAAGAAAGCACAGAGCCCCAGATTTTATGTTGTCCTGGAGAGCTTGCAGAGCACTGGGGAAAGGCAGGCAGAGAATTCCCTGCTAGCACCTTCTCTGTGCCTGGGAAGCACAAGTGTTCACATTGCTTCGCAGAATCGCTTTTGTGCAGAAAACAGTAACACTTGTTCAGAACGAAAGAAAGCACAGAGCCCCAGATTTTATGTTGTCCTGGAGAGCTTGCAGAGCACTGGGGAAAGGCAGGCAGAGAATTCCCTGCTAGCACCTTCTCTGTGCCTGGGAAGCACAAGTGTTCACATTGCTTCGCAGAATCGCTTTTGTGCAGAAAACAGTAACACTTGTTCAGAACGAAAGAAAGCACAGAGCCCCAGATTTTATGTTGTCCTGGAGAGCTTGCAGAGCACTGGGGAAAGGCAGGCAGAGAATTCCCTGCTAGCACCTTCTCTGTGCCTGGGAAGCAGAAGTGTTCACATTGCTTCGCAGAATCGCTTTTGTGCAGAAAACAGTAACACTTGTTCAGAACGAAAGAAAGCACAGAGCCCCAGATTTTATGTTGTCCTGGAGAGCTTGCAGAGCACTGGGGAAAGGCAGGCAGAGAATTCCCTGCTAGCACCTTCTCTGTGCCTGTTCACATTGCTTCGCAGAATCGCTTTTGTGCAGAAAACAGTAACACTTGTTCAGAACGAAAGAAAGCACAGAGCCCCAGATTTTATGTTGTCCTGGAGAGCTTGCAGAGCACTGGGGAAAGGCAGGCAGAGAATTCCCTGCTAGCACCTTCTCTGTGCCTGGGAAGCAGTAGTGTTCACTTTGCTTCGCAGAATCGCTTTTGTGCAGAAAACAGTAACACTTGTTCAGAACGAAAGAAAGCACAGAGCCCCAGATTTTATGTTGTCCTGGAGAGCTTGCAGAGCACTGGGGAAAGGCAGGCAGAGAATTCCCTGCTAGCACCTTCTCTGTGCCTGGGAAGCACAAGTGTTCACATTGCTTCGCAGAATCGCTTTTGTGCAGAAAACAGTAACACTTGTTCAGAACGAAAGAAAGCACAGAGCCCCAGACTTTATGTTGTCCTGGAGAGCTTGCAGAGCACTGGGGAAAGGCAGGCAGAGAATTCCCTGCTAGCACCTTCTCTGTGCCTGGGAAGCACTAGTGTTCACATTGCTTCGCAGAATCGCTTTTGTGCAGAAAACAGTAACACTTGTTCAGAACGAAAGAAAGCACAGAGCCCCAGATTTTATGTTGTCCTGGAGAGCTTGCAGAGCACTGGGGAAAGGCAGGCAGAGAATTCCCTGCTAGCACCTTCTCTGTGCCTGGGAAGCACAAGTGTTCACATTGCTTCGCAGAATCGCTTTTGTGCAGAAAACAGTAACACTTGTTCAGAACGAAAGAAAGCACAGAGCCCCAGATTTTATGTTGTCCTGGAGAGCTTGCAGAGCACTGGGGAAAGGCAGGCAGAGAATTCCCTGCTAGCACCTTCTCTGTGCCTGGGAAGCACAAGTGTTCACATTGCTTTGCAGAATCGCTTTTGTGCAGAAAACAGTAACACTTGTTCAGAATGAAAGAAAGCACAGAGCCCCAGATTTTATGTTGTCCTGGAGAGCTTGCAGAGCACTGGGGAAAGGCAGGCAGAGAATTCCCTGCTAGCACCTTCTCTGTGCCTGGGAAGCAGAAGTGTTCACATTGCTTCGCAGAATCGCTTTTGTGCAGAAAACAGTAACACTTGTTCAGAACGAAAGAAAGCACAGAGCCCCAGATTTTATGTTGTCCTGGAGAGCTTGCAGAGCACTGAGGAAAGGCAGGCACAGAATTCCCTGCTAGCACCTTCTCTGTGCCTGGGAAGCAGAAGTGTTCACATTGCTTCGCAGAATCGCTTTTGTGCAGAAAACAGTAACACTTGTTCAGAACGAAAGAAAGCACAGAGCCCCAGATTTTATGTTGTCCTGGAGAGCTTGCAGAGCACTGGGGAAAGGCAGGCACAGAATTCCCTGCTAGCACCTTCTCTGTGCCTGGGAAGCAGAAGTGTTCACATTGCTTCGCAGAATCGCTTTTGTGCAGAAAACAGTAACACTTGTTCAGAACGAAAGAAAGCACAGAGCCCCAGATTTTATGTTGTCCTGGAGAGCTTGCAGAGCACTGGGGAAAGGCAGGCAGAGAATTCCCTGCTAGCACCTTCTCTGTGCCTGGGAAGCACAAGTGTTCACATTGCTTCGCAGAATCGCTTTTGTGCAGAAAACAGTAACACTTGTTCAGAACGAAAGAAAGCACAGAGCCCCAGATTTTATGTTGTCCTGGAGAGCTTGCAGAGCACTGGGGAAAGGCAGGCAGAGAATTCCCTGCTAGCACCTTCTCTGTGCCTGGGAAGCACAAGTGTTCACATTGCTTCGCAGAATCGCTTTTGTGCAGAAAACAGTAACACTTGTTCAGAACGAAAGAAAGCACAGAGCCCCAGATTTTATGTTGTCCTGGAGAGCTTGCAGAGCACTGGGGAAAGGCAGGCAGAGAATTCCCTGCTAGCACCTTCTCTGTGCCTGGGAAGCAGAAGTGTTCACATTGCTTCGCAGAATCGCTTTTGTGCAGAAAACAGTAACACTTGTTCAGAACGAAAGAAAGCACAGAGCCCCAGATTTTATGTTGTCCTGGAGAGCTTGCAGAGCACTGGGGAAAGGCAGGCAGAGAATTCCCTGCTAGCACCTTCTCTGTGCCTGGGAAGCAGAAGTGTTCACATTGCTTCGCAGAATCGCTTTTGTGCAGAAAACAGTAACAGTTGTTCAGAACGAAAGAAAGCACAGAGCCCCAGATTTTATGTTGTCCTGGAGAGCTTGCAGAGCACTGGGGAAAGGCAGGCAGAGAATTCCCTGCTAGCACCTTCTCTGTGCCTGGGAAGCAGAAGTGTTCACATTGCTTCGCAGAATCGCTTTTGTGCAGAAAACAGTAACACTTGTTCAGAATGAAAGAAAGCACAGAACCCCAGATTTTATGTTGTCCTGGAGAGCTTGCAGAGCACTGAGGAAAGGCAGGCACAGAATTCCCTGCTAGCACCTTCTCTGTGCCTGGGAAGCAGAAGTGTTCACATTGCTTCGCAGAATCGCTTTTGTGCAGAAAACAGTAACACTTGTTCAGAACGAAAGAAAGCACAGAGCCCCAGATTTTATGTTGTCCTGGAGAGCTTGCAGAGCACTGGGGAAAGGCAGGCAGAGAATTCCCTGCTAGCACCTTCTCTGTGCCTGTTCACATTGCTTCGCAGAATCGCTTTTGTGCAGAAAACAGTAACACTTGTTCAGAACGAAAGAAAGCACAGAGCCCCAGATTTTATGTTGTCCTGGAGAGCTTGCAGAGCACTGGGGAAAGGCAGGCAGAGAATTCCCTGCTAGCACCTTCTCTGTGCCTGGGAAGCAGTAGTGTTCACTTTGCTTCGCAGAATCGCTTTTGTGCAGAAAACAGTAACACTTGTTCAGAACGAAAGAAAGCACAGAGCCCCAGATTTTATGTTGTCCTGGAGAGCTTGCAGAGCACTGGGGAAAGGCAGGCAGAGAATTCCCTGCTAGCACCTTCTCTGTGCCTGGGAAGCACAAGTGTTCACATTGCTTCGCAGAATCGCTTTTGTGCAGAAAACAGTAACACTTGTTCAGAACGAAAGAAAGCACAGAGCCCCAGACTTTATGTTGTCCTGGAGAGCTTGCAGAGCACTGGGGAAAGGCAGGCAGAGAATTCCCTGCTAGCACCTTCTCTGTGCCTGGGAAGCACTAGTGTTCACATTGCTTCGCAGAATCGCTTTTGTGCAGAAAACAGTAACACTTGTTCAGAACGAAAGAAAGCACAGAGCCCCAGATTTTATGTTGTCCTGGAGAGCTTGCAGAGCACTGGGGAAAGGCAGGCAGAGAATTCCCTGCTAGCACCTTCTCTGTGCCTGGGAAGCACAAGTGTTCACATTGCTTCGCAGAATCGCTTTTGTGCAGAAAACAGTAACACTTGTTCAGAACGAAAGAAAGCACAGAGCCCCAGATTTTATGTTGTCCTGGAGAGCTTGCAGAGCACTGGGGAAAGGCAGGCAGAGAATTCCCTGCTAGCACCTTCTCTGTGCCTGGGAAGCACAAGTGTTCACATTGCTTCGCAGAATCGCTTTTGTGCAGAAAACAGTAACACTTGTTCAGAACGAAAGAAAGCACAGAGCCCCAGATTTTATGTTGTCCTGGAGAGCTTGCAGAGCACTGGGGAAAGGCAGGCAGAGAATTCCCTGCTAGCACCTTCTCTGTGCCTGGGAAGCACAAGTGTTCATATTGCTTTGCAGAATCGCTTTTGTGCAGAAAACAGTAACACTTGTTCAGAATGAAAGAAAGCACAGAGCCCCAGATTTTATGTTGTCCTGGAGAGCTTGCAGAGCACTGGGGAAAGGCAGGCAGAGAATTCCCTGCTAGCACCTTCTCTGTGCCTGGGAAGCAGAAGTGTTCACATTGCTTCGCAGAATCGCTTTTGTGCAGAAAACAGTAACACTTGTTCAGAACGAAAGAAAGCACAGAGCCCCAGATTTTATGTTGTCCTGGAGAGCTTGCAGAGCACTGAGGAAAGGCAGGCACAGAATTCCCTGCTAGCACCTTCTCTGTGCCTGGGAAGCACAAGTGTTCACATTGCTTCGCAGAATCGCTTTTGTGCAGAAAACAGTAACACTTGTTCAGAACGAAAGAAAGCACAGAGCCCCAGATTTTATGTTGTCCTGGAGAGCTTGCAGAGCACTGGGGAAAGGCAGGCAGAGAATTCCCTGCTAGCACCTTCTCTGTGCCTGGGAAGCACAAGTGTTCACATTGCTTCGCAGAATCGCTTTTGTGCAGAAAACAGTAACACTTGTTCAGAACGAAAGAAAGCACAGAGCCCCAGATTTTATGTTGTCCTGGAGAGCTTGCAGAGCACTGGGGAAAGGCAGGCAGAGAATTCCCTGCTAGCACCTTCTCTGTGCCTGGGAAGCACAAGTGTTCACATTGCTTCGCAGAATCGCTTTTGTGCAGAAAACAGTAACACTTGTTCAGAACGAAAGAAAGCACAGAGCCCCAGATTTTATGTTGTCCTGGAGAGCTTGCAGAGCACTGGGGAAAGGCAGGCAGAGAATTCCCTGCTAGCACCTTCTCTGTGCCTGGGAAGCAGAAGTGTTCACATTGCTTCGCAGAATCGCTTTTGTGCAGAAAACAGTAACACTTGTTCAGAACGAAAGAAAGCACAGAGCCCCAGATTTTATGTTGTCCTGGAGAGCTTGCAGAGCACTGGGGAAAGGCAGGCAGAGAATTCCCTGCTAGCACCTTCTCTGTGCCTGGGAAGCAGAAGTGTTCACATTGCTTCGCAGAATCGCTTTTGTGCAGAAAACAGTAACAGTTGTTCAGAACGAAAGAAAGCACAGAGCCCCAGATTTTATGTTGTCCTGGAGAGCTTGCAGAGCACTGGGGAAAGGCAGGCAGAGAATTCCCTGCTAGCACCTTCTCTGTGCCTGGGAAGCAGAAGTGTTCACATTGCTTCGCAGAATCGCTTTTGTGCAGAAAACAGTAACACTTGTTCAGAATGAAAGAAAGCACAGAACCCCAGATTTTATGTTGTCCTGGAGAGCTTGCAGAGCACTGAGGAAAGGCAGGCACAGAATTCCCTGCTAGCACCTTCTCTGTGCCTGGGAAGCAGAAGTGTTCACATTGCTTCGCAGAATCGCTTTTGTGCAGAAAACAGTAACACTTGTTCAGAACGAAAGAAAGCACAGAGCCCCAGATTTTATGTTGTCCTGGAGAGCTTGCAGAGCACTGGGGAAAGGCAGGCAGAGAATTCCCTGCTAGCACCTTCTCTGTGCCTGTTCACATTGCTTCGCAGAATCGCTTTTGTGCAGAAAACAGTAACACTTGTTCAGAACGAAAGAAAGCACAGAGCCCCAGATTTTATGTTGTCCTGGAGAGCTTGCAGAGCACTGGGGAAAGGCAGGCAGAGAATTCCCTGCTAGCACCTTCTCTGTGCCTGGGAAGCACAAGTGTTCACATTACTTCGCAGAATCGCTTTTGTGCAGAAAACAGTAACACTTGTTCAGAACGAAAGAAAGCACAGAGCCCCAGATTTTATGTTGTCCTGGAGAGCTTGCAGAGCACTGGGGAAAGGCAGGCAGAGAATTCCCTGCTAGCACCTTCTCTGTGCCTGGGAAGCACAAGTGTTCACATTGCTTCGCAGAATCGCTTTTGTGCAGAAAACAGTAACACTTGTTCAGAACGAAAGAAAGCACAGAGCCCCAGATTTTATGTTGTCCTGGAGAGCTTGCAGAGCACTGGGGAAAGGCAGGCAGAGAATTCCCTGCTAGCACCTTCTCTGTGCCTGGGAAGCACAAGTGTTCACATTGCTTGGCAGAATCGCTTTTGTGCAGAAAACAGTAACAGTTGTTCAGAACGAAAGAAAGCACAGAGCCCCAGATTTTATGTTGTCCTGGAGAGCTTGCAGAGCACTGGGGAAAGGCAGGCAGAGAATTCCCTGCTAGCACCTTCTCTGTGCCTGGGAAGCAGAAGTGTTCACATTGCTTCGCAGAATCGCTTTTGTGCAGAAAACAGTAACACTTGTTCAGAACGAAAGAAAGCACAGAGCCCCAGATTTTATGTTGTCCTGGAGAGCTTGCAGAGCACTGGGGAAAGGCAGGCAGAGAATTCCCTGCTAGCACCTTCTCTGTGCCTGGGAAGCACAAGTGTTCACATTGCTTCGCAGAATCGCTTTTGTGCAGAAAACAGTAACACTTGTTCAGAACGAAAGAAAGCACAGAGCCCCAGATTTGCTGTTGTCCTGGAGAGCTTGCAGAGCACTGGGGAAAGGCAGGCAGAGAGTTCCCTGCTAGCACCTTCTCTGTGCCTGGGAAGCAGAAGTGTTCACATTGCTTCGCAGAATCGCTTTTGTGCAGAAAACAGTAACACTTGTTCAGAACGAAAGAAAGCACAGAGCCCCAGATTTTATGTTGTCCTGGAGAGCTTGCAGAGCACTGGGGAAAGGCAGGCAGAGAATTCCCTGCTAGCACCTTCTCTGTGCCTGGGAAGCACAAGTGTTCCCATTGCTTCGCAGAATCGCTTTTGTGCAGAAAACAGTAACACTTGTTCAGAACGAAAGAAAGCACAGAGCCCCAGATTTTATGTTGTCCTGGAGAGCTTGCAGAGCACTGGGGAAAGGCAGGCAGAGAATTCCCTGCTAGCACCTTCTCTGTGCCTGGGAAGCAGAAGTGTTCACATTGCTTCGCAGAATCGCTTTTGTGCAGAAAACAGTAACACTTGTTCAGAACGAAAGAAAGCACAGAGCCCCAGATTTTATGTTGTCCTGGAGAGCTTGCAGAGCACTGGGGAAAGGCAGGCAGAGAATTCCCTGCTAGCACCTTCTCTGTGCCTGGGAAGCACAAGTGTTCACATTGCTTCGCAGAATCGCTTTTGTGCAGAAAACAGTAACACTTGTTCAGAACGAAAGAAAGCACAGAGCCCCAGATTTTATGTTGTCCTGGAGAGCTTGCAGAGCACTGGGGAAAGGCAGGCAGAGAATTCCCTGCTAGCACCTTCTCTGTGCCTGGGAAGCACAAGTGTTCACATTGCTTCGCAGAATCGCTTTTGTGCAGAAAACAGTAACACTTGTTCAGAACGAAAGAAAGCACAGAGCCCCAGATTTTATGTTGTCCTGGAGAGCTTGCAGAGCACTGGGGAAAGGCAGGCAGAGAATTCCCTGCTAGCACCTTCTCTGTGCCTGGGAAGCACAAGTGTTCACATTGCTTCGCAGAATCGCTTTTGTGCAGAAAACAGTAACACTTGTTCAGAACGAAAGAAAGCACAGAGCCCCAGATTTTATGTTGTCCTGGAGAGCTTGCAGAGCACTGGGGAAAGGCAGGCAGAGAATTCCCTGCTAGCACCTTCTCTGTGCCTGGGAAGCAGAAGTGTTCACATTGCTTCGCAGAATCGCTTTTGTGCAGAAAACAGTAACACTTGTTCAGAACGAAAGAAAGCACAGAGCCGCAGATTTGCTGTTGTCCTGGAGAGCTTGCAGAGCACTGGGGAAAGGCAGGCAGAGAATTCCCTGCTAGCACCTTCTCTGTGCCTGTTCACATTGCTTCGCAGAATCGCTTTTGTGCAGAAAACAGTAACACTTGTTCAGAACGAAAGAAAGCACAGAGCCCCAGATTTGATGTTGTCCTGGAGAGCTTGCAGAGCACTGGGGAAAGGCAGGCAGAGAATTCCCTGCTAGCACCTTCTCTGTGCCTGGGAAGCACAAGTGTTCACATTACTTCGCAGAATCGCTTTTGTGCAGAAAACAGTAACACTTGTTCAGAACGAAAGAAAGCACAGAGCCCCAGATTTTATGTTGTCCTGGAGAGCTTGCAGAGCACTGGGGAAAGGCAGGCAGAGAATTCCCTGCTAGCACCTTCTCTGTGCCTGGGAAGCAGAAGTGTTCACATTGCTTCGCAGAATCGCTTTTGTGCAGAAAACAGTAACACTTGTTCAGAACGAAAGAAAGCACAGAGCCCCAGATTTGCTGTTGTCCTGGAGAGCTTGCAGAGCACTGAGGAAAGGCAGGCAGAGAATTCCCTGCTAGCACCTTCTCTGTGCCTGTTCACTTTTCTTCGCAGAATCGCTTTTGTGCAGAAAACAGTAACACTTGTTCAGAACGAAAGAAAGCACAGAGCCCCAGATTTTATGTTGTCCTGGAGAGCTTGCAGAGCACTGGGGAAAGGCAGGCAGAGAATTCCCTGCTAGCACCTTCTCTGTGCCTGGGAAGCAGTAGTGTTCACTTTGCTTCGCAGAATCGCTTTTGTGCAGAAAACAGTAACACTTGTTCAGAACGAAAGAAAGCACAGAGCCCCAGATTTTATGTTGTCCTGGAGAGCTTGCAGAGCACTGGGGAAAGGCAGGCAGAGAATTCCCTGCTAGCACCTTCTCTGTGCCTGGGAAGCACAAGTGTTCACATTGCTTCGCAGAATCGCTTTTGTGCAGAAAACAGTAACACTTGTTCAGAACGAAAGAAAGCACAGAGCCCCAGATTTTATGTTGTCCTGGAGAGCTTGCAGAGCACTGGGGAAAGGCAGGCAGAGAATTCCCTGCTAGCACCTTCTCTGTGCCTGGGAAGCAGAAGTGTTCACATTGCTTCGCAGAATCGCTTTTGTGCAGAAAACAGTAACACTTGTTCAGAACGAAAGAAAGCACAGAGCCCCAGATTTGCTGTTGTCCTGGAGAGCTTGCAGAGCACTGAGGAAAGGCAGGCAGAGAATTCCCTGCTAGCACCTTCTCTGTGCCTGTTCACTTTTCTTCGCAGAATCGCTTTTGTGCAGAAAACAGTAACACTTGTTCAGAACGAAAGAAAGCACAGAGCCCCAGATTTTATGTTGTCCTGGAGAGCTTGCAGAGCACTGGGGAAAGGCAGGCAGAGAATTCCCTGCTAGCACCTTCTCTGTGCCTGGGAAGCAGTAGTGTTCACTTTGCTTCGCAGAATCGCTTTTGTGCAGAAAACAGTAACACTTGTTCAGAACGAAAGAAAGCACAGAGCCCCAGATTTTATGTTGTCCTGGAGAGCTTGCAGAGCACTGGGGAAAGGCAGGCAGAGAATTCCCTGCTAGCACCTTCTCTGTGCCTGGGAAGCACAAGTGTTCACATTGCTTCGCAGAATCGCTTTTGTGCAGAAAACAGTAACACTTGTTCAGAACGAAAGAAAGCACAGAGCCCCAGACTTTATGTTGTCCTGGAGAGCTTGCAGAGCACTGGGGAAAGGCAGGCAGAGAATTCCCTGCTAGCACCTTCTCTGTGCCTGGGAAGCACTAGTGTTCACATTGCTTCGCAGAATCGCTTTTGTGCAGAAAACAGTAACACTTGTTCAGAACGAAAGAAAGCACAGAGCCCCAGATTTTATGTTGTCCTGGAGAGCTTGCAGAGCACTGGGGAAAGGCAGGCAGAGAATTCCCTGCTAGCACCTTCTCTGTGCCTGGGAAGCAGTAGTGTTCACTTTGCTTCGCAGAATCGCTTTTGTGCAGAAAACAGTAACACTTGTTCAGAACGAAAGAAAGCACAGAGCCCCAGATTTTATGTTGTCCTGGAGAGCTTGCAGAGCACTGGGGAAAGGCAGGCAGAGAATTCCCTGCTAGCACCTTCTCTGTGCCTGGGAAGCACAAGTGTTCACATTGCTTCGCAGAATCGCTTTTGTGCAGAAAACAGTAACACTTGTTCAGAACGAAAGAAAGCACAGAGCCCCAGACTTTATGTTGTCCTGGAGAGCTTGCAGAGCACTGGGGAAAGGCAGGCAGAGAATTCCCTGCTAGCACCTTCTCTGTGCCTGGGAAGCACTAGTGTTCACATTGCTTCGCAGAATCGCTTTTGTGCAGAAAACAGTAACACTTGTTCAGAACGAAAGAAAGCACAGAGCCCCAGATTTTATGTTGTCCTGGAGAGCTTGCAGAGCACTGGGGAAAGGCAGGCAGAGAATTCCCTGCTAGCACCTTCTCTGTGCCTGGGAAGCACAAGTGTTCACATTGCTTCGCAGAATCGCTTTTGTGCAGAAAACAGTAACACTTGTTCAGAACGAAAGAAAGCACAGAGCCCCAGATTTTATGTTGTCCTGGAGAGCTTGCAGAGCACTGGGGAAAGGCAGGCAGAGAATTCCCTGCTAGCACCTTCTCTGTGCCTGGGAAGCACAAGTGTTCACATTGCTTCGCAGAATCGCTTTTGTGCAGAAAACAGTAACACTTGTTCAGAACGAAAGAAAGCACAGAGCCCCAGATTTTATGTTGTCCTGGAGAGCTTGCAGAGCACTGGGGAAAGGCAGGCAGAGAATTCCCTGCTAGCACCTTCTCTGTGCCTGGGAAGCACAAGTGTTCACATTGCTTTGCAGAATCGCTTTTGTGCAGAAAACAGTAACACTTGTTCAGAATGAAAGAAAGCACAGAGCCCCAGATTTTATGTTGTCCTGGAGAGCTTGCAGAGCACTGGGGAAAGGCAGGCAGAGAATTCCCTGCTAGCACCTTCTCTGTGCCTGGGAAGCAGAAGTGTTCACATTGCTTCGCAGAATCGCTTTTGTGCAGAAAACAGTAACACTTGTTCAGAACGAAAGAAAGCACAGAGCCCCAGATTTTATGTTGTCCTGGAGAGCTTGCAGAGCACTGAGGAAAGGCAGGCACAGAATTCCCTGCTAGCACCTTCTCTGTGCCTGGGAAGCAGAAGTGTTCACATTGCTTCGCAGAATCGCTTTTGTGCAGAAAACAGTAACACTTGTTCAGAACGAAAGAAAGCACAGAGCCCCAGATTTTATGTTGTCCTGGAGAGCTTGCAGAGCACTGGGGAAAGGCAGGCACAGAATTCCCTGCTAGCACCTTCTCTGTGCCTGGGAAGCAGAAGTGTTCACATTGCTTCGCAGAATCGCTTTTGTGCAGAAAACAGTAACACTTGTTCAGAACGAAAGAAAGCACAGAGCCCCAGATTTTATGTTGTCCTGGAGAGCTTGCAGAGCACTGGGGAAAGGCAGGCAGAGAATTCCCTGCTAGCACCTTCTCTGTGCCTGGGAAGCACAAGTGTTCACATTGCTTCGCAGAATCGCTTTTGTGCAGAAAACAGTAACACTTGTTCAGAACGAAAGAAAGCACAGAGCCCCAGATTTTATGTTGTCCTGGAGAGCTTGCAGAGCACTGGGGAAAGGCAGGCAGAGAATTCCCTGCTAGCACCTTCTCTGTGCCTGGGAAGCACAAGTGTTCACATTGCTTCGCAGAATCGCTTTTGTGCAGAAAACAGTAACACTTGTTCAGAACGAAAGAAAGCACAGAGCCCCAGATTTTATGTTGTCCTGGAGAGCTTGCAGAGCACTGGGGAAAGGCAGGCAGAGAATTCCCTGCTAGCACCTTCTCTGTGCCTGGGAAGCAGAAGTGTTCACATTGCTTCGCAGAATCGCTTTTGTGCAGAAAACAGTAACACTTGTTCAGAACGAAAGAAAGCACAGAGCCCCAGATTTTATGTTGTCCTGGAGAGCTTGCAGAGCACTGGGGAAAGGCAGGCAGAGAATTCCCTGCTAGCACCTTCTCTGTGCCTGGGAAGCAGAAGTGTTCACATTGCTTCGCAGAATCGCTTTTGTGCAGAAAACAGTAACAGTTGTTCAGAACGAAAGAAAGCACAGAGCCCCAGATTTTATGTTGTCCTGGAGAGCTTGCAGAGCACTGGGGAAAGGCAGGCAGAGAATTCCCTGCTAGCACCTTCTCTGTGCCTGGGAAGCAGAAGTGTTCACATTGCTTCGCAGAATCGCTTTTGTGCAGAAAACAGTAACACTTGTTCAGAATGAAAGAAAGCACAGAACCCCAGATTTTATGTTGTCCTGGAGAGCTTGCAGAGCACTGAGGAAAGGCAGGCACAGAATTCCCTGCTAGCACCTTCTCTGTGCCTGGGAAGCAGAAGTGTTCACATTGCTTCGCAGAATCGCTTTTGTGCAGAAAACAGTAACACTTGTTCAGAACGAAAGAAAGCACAGAGCCCCAGATTTTATGTTGTCCTGGAGAGCTTGCAGAGCACTGGGGAAAGGCAGGCAGAGAATTCCCTGCTAGCACCTTCTCTGTGCCTGTTCACATTGCTTCGCAGAATCGCTTTTGTGCAGAAAACAGTAACACTTGTTCAGAACGAAAGAAAGCACAGAGCCCCAGATTTTATGTTGTCCTGGAGAGCTTGCAGAGCACTGGGGAAAAGCAGGCAGAGAATTCCCTGCTAGCACCTTCTCTGTGCCTGGGAAGCAGTAGTGTTCACTTTGCTTCGCAGAATCGCTTTTGTGCAGAAAACAGTAACACTTGTTCAGAACGAAAGAAAGCACAGAGCCCCAGATTTTATGTTGTCCTGGAGAGCTTGCAGAGCACTGGGGAAAGGCAGGCAGAGAATTCCCTGCTAGCACCTTCTCTGTGCCTGGGAAGCACAAGTGTTCACATTGCTTCGCAGAATCGCTTTTGTGCAGAAAACAGTAACACTTGTTCAGAACGAAAGAAAGCACAGAGCCCCAGACTTTATGTTGTCCTGGAGAGCTTGCAGAGCACTGGGGAAAGGCAGGCAGAGAATTCCCTGCTAGCACCTTCTCTGTGCCTGGGAAGCACTAGTGTTCACATTGCTTCGCAGAATCGCTTTTGTGCAGAAAACAGTAACACTTGTTCAGAACGAAAGAAAGCACAGAGCCCCAGATTTTATGTTGTCCTGGAGAGCTTGCAGAGCACTGGGGAAAGGCAGGCAGAGAATTCCCTGCTAGCACCTTCTCTGTGCCTGGGAAGCACAAGTGTTCACATTGCTTCGCAGAATCGCTTTTGTGCAGAAAACAGTAACACTTGTTCAGAACGAAAGAAAGCACAGAGCCCCAGATTTTATGTTGTCCTGGAGAGCTTGCAGAGCACTGGGGAAAGGCAGGCAGAGAATTCCCTGCTAGCACCTTCTCTGTGCCTGGGAAGCACAAGTGTTCACATTGCTTCGCAGAATCGCTTTTGTGCAGAAAACAGTAACACTTGTTCAGAACGAAAGAAAGCACAGAGCCCCAGATTTTATGTTGTCCTGGAGAGCTTGCAGAGCACTGGGGAAAGGCAGGCAGAGAATTCCCTGCTAGCACCTTCTCTGTGCCTGGGAAGCACAAGTGTTCACATTGCTTTGCAGAATCGCTTTTGTGCAGAAAACAGTAACACTTGTTCAGAATGAAAGAAAGCACAGAGCCCCAGATTTTATGTTGTCCTGGAGAGCTTGCAGAGCACTGGGGAAAGGCAGGCAGAGAATTCCCTGCTAGCACCTTCTCTGTGCCTGGGAAGCAGAAGTGTTCACATTGCTTCGCAGAATCGCTTTTGTGCAGAAAACAGTAACACTTGTTCAGAACGAAAGAAAGCACAGAGCCCCAGATTTTATGTTGTCCTGGAGAGCTTGCAGAGCACTGAGGAAAGGCAGGCACAGAATTCCCTGCTAGCACCTTCTCTGTGCCTGGGAAGCAGAAGTGTTCACATTGCTTCGCAGAATCGCTTTTGTGCAGAAAACAGTAACACTTGTTCAGAACGAAAGAAAGCACAGAGCCCCAGATTTTATGTTGTCCTGGAGAGCTTGCAGAGCACTGGGGAAAGGCAGGCAGAGAATTCCCTGCTAGCACCTTCTCTGTGCCTGGGAAGCACAAGTGTTCACATTGCTTCGCAGAATCGCTTTTGTGCAGAAAACAGTAACACTTGTTCAGAACGAAAGAAAGCACAGAGCCCCAGATTTTATGTTGTCCTGGAGAGCTTGCAGAGCACTGGGGAAAGGCAGGCAGAGAATTCCCTGCTAGCACCTTCTCTGTGCCTGGGAAGCACAAGTGTTCACATTGCTTGGCAGAATCGCTTTTGTGCAGAAAACAGTAACACTTGTTCAGAACGAAAGAAAGCACAGAGCCCCAGATTTTATGTTGTCCTGGAGAGCTTGCAGAGCACTGGGGAAAGGCAGGCAGAGAATTCCCTGCTAGCACCTTCTCTGTGCCTGGGAAGCAGAAGTGTTCACATTGCTTCGCAGAATCGCTTTTGTGCAGAAAACAGTAACACTTGTTCAGAACGAAAGAAAGCACAGAGCCCCAGATTTTATGTTGTCCTGGAGAGCTTGCAGAGCACTGGGGAAAGGCAGGCAGAGAATTCCCTGCTAGCACCTTCTCTGTGCCTGGGAAGCAGAAGTGTTCACATTGCTTCGCAGAATCGCTTTTGTGCAGAAAACAGTAACAGTTGTTCAGAACGAAAGAAAGCACAGAGCCCCAGATTTTATGTTGTCCTGGAGAGCTTGCAGAGCACTGGGGAAAGGCAGGCAGAGAATTCCCTGCTAGCACCTTCTCTGTGCCTGGGAAGCAGAAGTGTTCACATTGCTTCGCAGAATCGCTTTTGTGCAGAAAACAGTAACACTTGTTCAGAATGAAAGAAAGCACAGAACCCCAGATTTTATGTTGTCCTGGAGAGCTTGCAGAGCACTGAGGAAAGGCAGGCACAGAATTCCCTGCTAGCACCTTCTCTGTGCCTGGGAAGCAGAAGTGTTCACATTGCTTCGCAGAATCGCTTTTGTGCAGAAAACAGTAACACTTGTTCAGAACGAAAGAAAGCACAGAGCCCCAGATTTTATGTTGTCCTGGAGAGCTTGCAGAGCACTGGGGAAAGGCAGGCAGAGAATTCCCTGCTAGCACCTTCTCTGTGCCTGTTCACATTGCTTCGCAGAATCGCTTTTGTGCAGAAAACAGTAACACTTGTTCAGAACGAAAGAAAGCACAGAGCCCCAGATTTTATGTTGTCCTGGAGAGCTTGCAGAGCACTGGGGAAAGGCAGGCAGAGAATTCCCTGCTAGCACCTTCTCTGTGCCTGGGAAGCAGAAGTGTTCACATTGCTTCGCAGAATCGCTTTTGTGCAGAAAACAGTAACACTTGTTCAGAACGAAAGAAAGCACAGAGCCCCAGATTTTATGTTGTCCTGGAGAGCTTGCAGAGCACTGGGGAAAGGCAGGCAGAGAATTCCCTGCTAGCACCTTCTCTGTGCCTGGGAAGCACAAGTGTTCACATTGCTTGGCAGAATCGCTTTTGTGCAGAAAACAGTAACAGTTGTTCAGAACGAAAGAAAGCACAGAGCCCCAGATTTTATGTTGTCCTGGAGAGCTTGCAGAGCACTGGGGAAAGGCAGGCAGAGAATTCCCTGCTAGCACCTTCTCTGTGCCTGGGAAGCAGAAGTGTTCACATTGCTTCGCAGAATCGCTTTTGTGCAGAAAACAGTAACACTTGTTCAGAACGAAAGAAAGCACAGAGCCCCAGATTTTATGTTGTCCTGGAGAGCTTGCAGAGCACTGGGGAAAGGCAGGCAGAGAATTCCCTGCTAGCACCTTCTCTGTGCCTGGGAAGCACAAGTGTTCACATTGCTTCGCAGAATCGCTTTTGTGCAGAAAACAGTAACAGTTGTTCAGAACGAAAGAAAGCACAGAGCCCCAGATTTTATGTTGTCCTGGAGAGCTTGCAGAGCACTGGGGAAAGGCAGGCAGAGAATTCCCTGCTAGCACCTTCTCTGTGCCTGGGAAGCAGAAGTGTTCACATTGCTTCGCAGAATCGCTTTTGTGCAGAAAACAGTAACACTTGTTCAGAACGAAAGAAAGCACAGAGCCCCAGATTTGCTGTTGTCCTGGAGAGCTTGCAGAGCACTGGGGAAAGGCAGGCAGAGAGTTCCCTGCTAGCACCTTCTCTGTGCCTGGGAAGCAGAAGTGTTCACATTGCTTCGCAGAATCGCTTTTGTGCAGAAAACAGTAACACTTGTTCAGAACGAAAGAAAGCACAGAGCCCCAGATTTTATGTTGTCCTGGAGAGCTTGCAGAGCACTGGGGAAAGGCAGGCAGAGAATTCCCTGCTAGCACCTTCTCTGTGCCTGGGAAGCACAAGTGTTCCCATTGCTTCGCAGAATCGCTTTTGTGCAGAAAACAGTAACACTTGTTCAGAACGAAAGAAAGCACAGAGCCCCAGATTTTATGTTGTCCTGGAGAGCTTGCAGAGCACTGGGGAAAGGCAGGCAGAGAATTCCCTGCTAGCACCTTCTCTGTGCCTGGGAAGCACAAGTGTTCACATTGCTTCGCAGAATCGCTTTTGTGCAGAAAACAGTAACACTTGTTCAGAACGAAAGAAAGCACAGAGCCCCAGATTTTATGTTGTCCTGGAGAGCTTGCAGAGCACTGGGGAAAGGCAGGCAGAGAATTCCCTGCTAGCACCTTCTCTGTGCCTGGGAAGCACAAGTGTTCACATTGCTTCGCAGAATCGCTTTTGTGCAGAAAACAGTAACACTTGTTCAGAACGAAAGAAAGCACAGAGCCCCAGATTTTATGTTGTCCTGGAGAGCTTGCAGAGCACTGGGGAAAGGCAGGCAGAGAATTCCCTGCTAGCACCTTCTCTGTGCCTGGGAAGCACAAGTGTTCACATTGCTTCGCAGAATCGCTTTTGTGCAGAAAACAGTAACACTTGTTCAGAACGAAAGAAAGCACAGAGCCCCAGATTTTATGTTGTCCTGGAGAGCTTGCAGAGCACTGGGGAAAGGCAGGCAGAGAATTCCCTGCTAGCACCTTCTCTGTGCCTGGGAAGCAGAAGTGTTCACATTGCTTCGCAGAATCGCTTTTGTGCAGAAAACAGTAACACTTGTTCAGAACGAAAGAAAGCACAGAGCCGCAGATTTGCTGTTGTCCTGGAGAGCTTGCAGAGCACTGGGGAAAGGCAGGCAGAGAATTCCCTGCTAGCACCTTCTCTGTGCCTGTTCACATTGCTTCGCAGAATCGCTTTTGTGCAGAAAACAGTAACACTTGTTCAGAACGAAAGAAAGCACAGAGCCCCAGATTTGATGTTGTCCTGGAGAGCTTGCAGAGCACTGGGGAAAGGCAGGCAGAGAATTCCCTGCTAGCACCTTCTCTGTGCCTGGGAAGCACAAGTGTTCACATTACTTCGCAGAATCGCTTTTGTGCAGAAAACAGTAACACTTGTTCAGAACGAAAGAAAGCACAGAGCCCCAGATTTTATGTTGTCCTGGAGAGCTTGCAGAGCACTGGGGAAAGGCAGGCAGAGAATTCCCTGCTAGCACCTTCTCTGTGCCTGGGAAGCACAAGTGTTCACATTGCTTCGCAGAATCGCTTTTGTGCAGAAAACAGTAACACTTGTTCAGAACGAAAGAAAGCACAGAGCCCCAGATTTGCTGTTGTCCTGGAGAGCTTGCAGAGCACTGAGGAAAGGCAGGCAGAGAATTCCCTGCTAGCACCTTCTCTGTGCCTGTTCACTTTTCTTCGCAGAATCGCTTTTGTGCAGAAAACAGTAACACTTGTTCAGAACGAAAGAAAGCACAGAGCCCCAGATTTTATGTTGTCCTGGAGAGCTTGCAGAGCACTGGGGAAAGGCAGGCAGAGAATTCCCTGCTAGCACCTTCTCTGTGCCTGGGAAGCACAAGTGTTCACATTGCTTCGCAGAATCGCTTTTGTGCAGAAAACAGTAACACTTGTTCAGAACGAAAGAAAGCACAGAGCCCCAGATTTTATGTTGTCCTGGAGAGCTTGCAGAGCACTGGGGAAAGGCAGGCAGAGAATTCCCTGCTAGCACCTTCTCTGTGCCTGGGAAGCACAAGTGTTCACATTGCTTCGCAGAATCGCTTTTGTGCAGAAAACAGTAACACTTGTTCAGAACGAAAGAAAGCACAGAGCCCCAGACTTTATGTTGTCCTGGAGAGCTTGCAGAGCACTGGGGAAAGGCAGGCAGAGAATTCCCTGCTAGCACCTTCTCTGTGCCTGGGAAGCACTAGTGTTCACATTGCTTCGCAGAATCGCTTTTGTGCAGAAAACAGTAACACTTGTTCAGAACGAAAGAAAGCACAGAGCCCCAGATTTTATGTTGTCCTGGAGAGCTTGCAGAGCACTGGGGAAAGGCAGGCAGAGAATTCCCTGCTAGCACCTTCTCTGTGCCTGGGAAGCACAAGTGTTCACATTGCTTCGCAGAATCGCTTTTGTGCAGAAAACACTAACACTTGTTCAGAACGAAAGAAAGCACAGAGCCCCAGACTTTATGTTGTCCTGGAGAGCTTGCAGAGCACTGGGGAAAGGCAGGCAGAGAATTCCCTGCTAGCACCTTCTCTGTGCCTGGGAAGCACTAGTGTTCACATTGCTTCGCAGAATCGCTTTTGTGCAGAAAACAGTAACACTTGTTCAGAACGAAAGAAAGCACAGAGCCCCAGATTTTATGTTGTCCTGGAGAGCTTGCAGAGCACTGGGGAAAGGCAGGCAGAGAATTCCCTGCTAGCACCTTCTCTGTGCCTGGGAAGCACAAGTGTTCACATTGCTTCGCAGAATCGCTTTTGTGCAGAAAACACTAACACTTGTTCAGAACGAAAGAAAGCACAGAGCCCCAGATTTTATGTTGTCCTGGAGAGCTTGCAGAGCACTGGGGAAAGGCAGGCAGAGAATTCCCTGCTAGCACCTTCTCTGTGCCTGTTCACTTTTCTTCGCAGAATCGCTTTTGTGCAGAAAACAGTAACACTTGTTCAGAACGAAAGAAAGCACAGAGCCCCAGATTTTATGTTGTCCTGGAGAGCTTGCAGAGCACTGGGGAAAGGCAGGCAGAGAATTCCCTGCTAGCACCTTCTCTGTGCCTGGGAAGCACAAGTGTTCACATTGCTTCGCAGAATCGCTTTTGTGCAGAAAACAGTAACACTTGTTCAGAACGAAAGAAAGCACAGAGCCCCAGATTTTATGTTGTCCTGGAGAGCTTGCAGAGCACTGGGGAAAGGCAGGCAGAGAATTCCCTGCTAGCACCTTCTCTGTGCCTGGGAAGCACAAGTGTTCACATTGCTTGGCAGAATCGCTTTTGTGCAGAAAACAGTAACACTTGTTCAGAACGAAAGAAAGCACAGAGCCCCAGATTTTATGTTGTCCTGGAGAGCTTGCAGAGCACTGGGGAAAGGCAGGCAGAGAATTCCCTGCTAGCACCTTCTCTGTGCCTGGGAAGCACAAGTGTTCACATTGCTTTGCAGAATCGCTTTTGTGCAGAAAACAGTAACACTTGTTCAGAACGAAAGAAAGCACAGAGCCCCAGATTTTATGTTGTCCTGGAGAGCTTGCAGAGCACTGGGGAAAGGCAGGCAGAGAATTCCCTGCTAGCACCTTCTCTGTGCCTGGGAAGCAGAAGTGTTCACATTGCTTCGCAAAATCGCTTTTGTGCAGAAAACAGTAACACTTGTTCAGAACGAAAGAAAGCACAGAGCCCCAGATTTGCTGTTGTCCTGGAGAGCTTGCAGAGCACTGGGGAAAGGCAGGCAGAGAATTCCCTGCTAGCACCTTCTCTGTG
Organism: Strix uralensis; assembly: GCF_047716275.1. NCBI lineage: Eukaryota > Metazoa > Chordata > Aves > Strigiformes > Strigidae > Strix > Strix uralensis. The sequence goes on along the minus strand of NW_027436777.1, from coordinate 180,192 downwards.
CCTGGGAAGCACAAGTGTTCACATTGCTTCGCAGAATCGCTTTTGTGCAGAAAACAGTAACACTTGTTCAGAACGAAAGAAAGCACAGAGCCCCAGATTTTATGTTGTCCTGGAGAGCTTGCAGAGCACTGGGGAAAGGCAGGCAGAGAATTCCCTGCTAGCACCTTCTCTGTGCCTGGGAAGCACAAGTGTTCACATTGCTTCGCAGAATCGCTTTTGTGCAGAAAACAGTAACACTTGTTCAGAACGAAAGAAAGCACAGAGCCCCAGATTTTATGTTGTCCTGGAGAGCTTGCAGAGCACTGGGGAAAGGCAGGCAGAGAATTCCCTGCTAGCACCTTCTCTGTGCCTGGGAAGCAGAAGTGTTCACATTGCTTCGCAGAATCGCTTTTGTGCAGAAAACAGTAACACTTGTTCAGAACGAAAGAAAGCACAGAGCCCCAGATTTTATGTTGTCCTGGAGAGCTTGCAGAGCACTGGGGAAAGGCAGGCAGAGAATTCCCTGCTAGCACCTTCTCTGTGCCTGGGAAGCACAAGTGTTCACATTGCTTCGCAGAATCGCTTTTGTGCAGAAAACAGTAACACTTGTTCAGAACGAAAGAAAGCACAGAGCCCCAGATTTTATGTTGTCCTGGAGAGCTTGCAGAGCACTGGGGAAAGGCAGGCAGAGAATTCCCTGCTAGCACCTTCTCTGTGCCTGGGAAGCAGAAGTGTTCACATTGCTTCGCAGAATCGCTTTTGTGCAGAAAACAGTAACAGTTGTTCAGAACGAAAGAAAGCACAGAGCCCCAGATTTTATGTTGTCCTGGAGAGCTTGCAGAGCACTGGGGAAAGGCAGGCAGAGAATTCCCTGCTAGCACCTTCTCTGTGCCTGGGAAGCACAAGTGTTCACATTGCTTCGCAGAATCGCTTTTGTGCAGAAAACAGTAACACTTGTTCAGAACGAAAGAAAGCACAGAGCCCCAGATTTTATGTTGTCCTGGAGAGCTTGCAGAGCACTGGGGAAAGGCAGGCAGAGAATTCCCTGCTAGCACCTTCTCTGTGCCTGTTCACATTGCTTCGCAGAATCGCTTTTGTGCAGAAAACAGTAACACTTGTTCAGAACGAAAGAAAGCACAGAGCCCCAGATTTTATGTTGTCCTGGAGAGCTTGCAGAGCACTGGGGAAAGGCAGGCAGAGAATTCCCTGCTAGCACCTTCTCTGTGCCTGGGAAGCAGAAGTGTTCACATTGCTTCGCAGAATCGCTTTTGTGCAGAAAACAGTAACACTTGTTCAGAACGAAAGAAAGCACAGAGCCCCAGATTTTATGTTGTCCTGGAGAGCTTGCAGAGCACTGGGGAAAGGCAGGCAGAGAATTCCCTGCTAGCACCTTCTCTGTGCCTGGGAAGCACAAGTGTTCACATTGCTTCGCAGAATCGCTTTTGTGCAGAAAACAGTAACACTTGTTCAGAACGAAAGAAAGCACAGAGCCCCAGATTTTATGTTGTCCTGGAGAGCTTGCAGAGCACTGGGGAAAGGCAGGCAGAGAATTCCCTGCTAGCACCTTCTCTGTGCCTGGGAAGCACAAGTGTTCACATTGCTTCGCAGAATCGCTTTTGTGCAGAAAACAGTAACACTTGTTCAGAACGAAAGAAAGCACAGAGCCCCAGATTTTATGTTGTCCTGGAGAGCTTGCAGAGCACTGGGGAAAGGCAGGCACAGAATTCCCTGCTAGCACCTTCTCTGTGCCTGGGAAGCAGAAGTGTTCACATTGCTTCGCAGAATAGCTTTTGTGCAGAAAACAGTAACACTTGTTCAGAACGAAAGAAAGCACAGAGCCCCAGATTTTATGTTGTCCTGGAGAGCTTGCAGAGCACTGGGGAAAGGCAGGCAGAGAATTCCCTGCTAGCACCTTCTCTGTGCCTGTTCACATTGCTTCGCAGAATCGCTTTTGTGCAGAAAACAGTAACACTTGTTCAGAACGAAAGAAAGCACAGAGCCCCAGATTTTATGTTGTCCTGGAGAGCTTGCAGAGCACTGGGGAAAGGCAGGCAGAGAATTCCCTGCTAGCACCTTCTCTGTGCCTGGGAAGCACAAGTGTTCACATTACTTCGCAGAATCGCTTTTGTGCAGAAAACAGTAACACTTGTTCAGAACGAAAGAAAGCACAGAGCCCCAGATTTTATGTTGTCCTGGAGAGCTTGCAGAGCACTGGGGAAAGGCAGGCAGACAATTCCCTGCTAGCACCTTCTCTGTGCCTGGGAAGCACAAGTGTTCACATTGCTTCGCAGAATCGCTTTTGTGCAGAAAACAGTAACACTTGTTCAGAACGAAAGAAAGCACAGAGCCCCAGATTTTATGTTGTCCTGGAGAGCTTGCAGAGCACTGGGGAAAGGCAGGCAGAGAATTCCCTGCTAGCACCTTCTCTGTGCCTGGGAAGCACAAGTGTTCACTTTGCTTCGCAGAATCGCTTTTGTGCAGAAAACAGTAACACTTGTTCAGAATGAAAGAAAGCACAGAGCCCCAGATTTTATGTTGTCCTGGAGAGCTTGCAGAGCACTGGGGAAAGGCAGGCAGAGAATTCCCTGCTAGCACCTTCTCTGTGCCTGGGAAGCACAAGTGTTCACATTGCTTCGCAGAATCGCTTTTGTGCAGAAAACAATAACACTTGTTCAGAACGAAAGAAAGCACAAAACCCCAGATTTTATGTTGTCCTGGAGAGCTTGCAGAGCACTGGGGAAAGGCAGGCAGAGAATTCCCTGCTAGCACCTTCTCTGTGCCTGGGAAGCACTAGTGTTCACATTGCTTCGCAGAATCGCTTTTGTGCAGAAAACAGTAACACTTGTTCAGAACGAAAGAAAGCACAGAGCCCCAGATTTTATGTTGTCCTGGAGAGCTTGCAGAGCACTGGGGAAAGGCAGGCAGAGAATTCCCTGCTAGCACCTTCTCTGTGCCTGGGAAGCACAAGTGTTCACATTGCTTCGCAGAATCGCTTTTGTGCAGAAAACAGTAACACTTGTTCAGAACGAAAGAAAGCACAGAGCCCCAGATTTTATGTTGTCCTGGAGAGCTTGCAGAGCACTGGGGAAAGGCAGGCAGAGAATTCCCTGCTAGCACCTTCTCTGTGCCTGTTCACTTTTCTTCGCAGAATCGCTTTTGTGCAGAAAACAGTAACACTTGTTCAGAACGAAAGAAAGCACAGAGCCCCAGATTTTATGTTGTCCTGGAGAGCTTGCAGAGCACTGGGGAAAGGCAGGCAGAGAATTCCCTGCTAGCACCTTCTCTGTGCCTGGGAAGCACAAGTGTTCACATTGCTTCGCAGAATCGCTTTTGTGCAGAAAACAGTAACACTTGTTCAGAACGAAAGAAAGCACAGAGCCCCAGATTTTATGTTGTCCTGGAGAGCTTGCAGAGCACTGGGGAAAGGCAGGCAGAGAATTCCCTGCTAGCACCTTCTCTGTGCCTGGGAAGCACAAGTGTTCACATTGCTTCGCAGAATCGCTTTTGTGCAGAAAACAGTAACACTTGTTCAGAACGAAAGAAAGCACAGAGCCCCAGATTTTATGTTGTCCTGGAGAGCTTGCAGAGCACTGGGGAAAGGCAGGCAGAGAATTCCCTGCTAGCACCTTCTCTGTGCCTGGGAAGCACAAGTGTTCACATTGCTTTGCAGAATCGCTTTTGTGCAGAAAACAGTAACACTTGTTCAGAACGAAAGAAAGCACAGAGCCCCAGATTTTATGTTGTCCTGGAGAGCTTGCAGAGCACTGGGGAAAGGCAGGCAGAGAATTCCCTGCTAGCACCTTCTCTGTGCCTGGGAAGCAGAAGTGTTCACATTGCTTCGCAAAATCGCTTTTGTGCAGAAAACAGTAACACTTGTTCAGAACGAAAGAAAGCACAGAGCCCCAGATTTGCTGTTGTCCTGGAGAGCTTGCAGAGCACTGGGGAAAGGCAGGCAGAGAATTCCCTGCTAGCACCTTCTCTGTGCCTGTTCACATTGCTTCGCAGAATCGCTTTTGTGCAGAAAACAGTAACACTTGTTCAGAACGAAAGAAAGCACAGAGTCCCAGATTTTATGTTGTCCTGGAGAGCTTGCAGAGCACTGGGGAAAGGCAGGCAGAGAATTCCCTGCTAGCACCTTCTCTGTGCCTGGGAAGCACAAGTGTTCACATTGCTTTGCAGAATCGCTTTTGTGCAGAAAACAGTAACACTTGTTCAGAACGAAAGAAAGCACAGAGCCCCAGATTTTATGTTGTCCTGGAGAGCTTGCAGAGCACTGGGGAAAGGCAGGCAGAGAATTCCCTGCTAGCACCTTCTCTGTGCCTGGGAAGCAGAAGTGTTCACATTGCTTCGCAGAATCGCTTTTGTGCAGAAAACAGTAACACTTGTTCAGAACGAAAGAAAGCACAGAGCCCCAGATTTTATGTTGTCCTGGAGAGCTTGCAGAGCACTGGGGAAAGGCAGGCAGAGAATTCCCTGCTAGCACCTTCTCTGTGCCTGGGAAGCACAAGTGTTCACATTGCTTCGCAGAATCGCTTTTGTGCAGAAAACAGTAACACTTGTTCAGAACGAAAGAAAGCACAGAGCCCCAGATTTTATGTTGTCCTGGAGAGCTTGCAGAGCACTGGGGAAAGGCAGGCAGACAATTCCCTGCTAGCACCTTCTCTGTGCCTGGGAAGCACAAGTGTTCATATTGCTTCGCAGAATCGCTTTTGTGCAGAAAACAGTAACACTTGTTCAGAACGAAAGAAAGCACAGAGCCCCAGATTTTATGTTGTCCTGGAGAGCTTGCAGAGCACTGGGGAAAGGCAGGCAGACAATTCCCTGCTAGCACCTTCTCTGTGCCTGTTCACATTGCTTCGCAGAATCGCTTTTGTGCAGAAAACAGTAACACTTGTTCAGAACGAAAGAAAGCACAGAGCCCCAGATTTTATGTTGTCCTGGAGAGCTTGCAGAGCACTGGGGAAAGGCAGGCAGAGAATTCCCTGCTAGCACCTTCTCTGTGCCTGGGAAGCACAAGTGTTCACATTGCTTCGCAGAATCGCTTTTGTGCAGAAAACAGTAACACTTGTTCAGAACGAAAGAAAGCACAGAGCCCCAGATTTTATGTTGTCCTGGAGAGCTTGCAGAGCACTGGGGAAAGGCAGGCAGAGAATTCCCTGCTAGCACCTTCTCTGTGCCTGGGAAGCACAAGTGTTCACATTGCTTCGCAGAATCGCTTTTGTGCAGAAAACAGTAACACTTGTTCAGAACGAAAGAAAGCACAGAGCCCCAGATTTTATGTTGTCCTGGAGAGCTTGCAGAGCACTGGGGAAAGGCAGGCAGAGAATTCCCTGCTAGCACCTTCTCTGTGCCTGGGAAGCACAAGTGTTCACATTGCTTCGCAGAATCGCTTTTGTGCAGAAAACAGTAACACTTGTTCAGAACGAAAGAAAGCACAGAGCCCCAGATTTTATGTTTTCCTGGAGAGCTTGCAGAGCACTGGGGAAAGGCAGGCAGAGAATTCCCTGCTAGCACCTTCTCTGTGCCTGGGAAGCACAAGTGTTCACATTGCTTCGCAGAATCGCTTTTGTGCAGAAAACAGTAACACTTGTTCAGAACGAAAGAAAGCACAGAGCCCCAGATTTTATGTTGTCCTGGAGAGCTTGCAGAGCACTGGGGAAAGGCAGGCAGAGAATTCCCTGCTAGCACCTTCTCTGTGCCTGGGAAGCAGAAGTGTTCACATTGCTTTGCAGAATCGCTTTTGTGCAGAAAACAGTAACACTTGTTCAGAACGAAAGAAAGCACAGAGCCCCAGATTTTATGTTGTCCTGGAGAGCTTGCAGAGCACTGGGGAAAGGCAGGCAGAGAATTCCCTGCTAGCACCTTCTATGTGCCTGGGAAGCAGAAATGTTCACATTGCTTCGCAGAATCGCTTTTGTGCAGAAAACAGTAACACTTGTTCAGAACGAAAGAAAGCACAGAGCCCCAGATTTTATGTTGTCCTGGAGAGCTTGCAGAGCACTGGGGAAAGGCAGGCAGAGAATTCCCTGCTAGCACCTTCTCTGTGCCTGGGAAGCACAAGTGTTCACATTGCTTCGCAGAATCGCTTTTGTGCAGAAAACAGTAACACTTGTTCAGAACGAAAGAAAGCACAGAGCCCCAGATTTTATGTTGTCCTGGAGAGCTTGCAGAGCACTGGGGAAAGGCAGGCAGAGAATTCCCTGCTAGCACCTTCTCTGTGCCTGGGAAGCACAAGTGTTCACATTGCTTCGCAGAATCGCTTTTGTGCAGAAAACAGTAACACTTGTTCAGAACGAAAGAAAGCACAGAGCCCCAGATTTTATGTTGTCCTGGAGAGCTTGCAGAGCACTGGGGAAAGGCAGGCAGAGAATTCCCTGCTAGCACCTTCTCTGTGCCTGGGAAGCACAAGTGTTCACATTGCTTCGCAGAATCGCTTTTGTGCAGAAAACAGTAACACTTGTTCAGAACGAAAGAAAGCACAGAGCCCCAGATTTTATGTTGTCCTGGAGAGCTTGCAGAGCACTGGGGAAAGGCAGGCAGAGAATTCCCTGCTAGCACCTTCTCTGTGCCTGGGAAGCACAAGTGTTCACATTGCTTCGCAGAATCGCTTTTGTGCAGAAAACAGTAACACTTGTTCAGAACGAAAGAAAGCACAGAGCCCCAGATTTTATGTTGTCCTGGAGAGCTTGCAGAGCACTGGGGAAAGGCAGGCAGAGAATTCCCTGCTAGCACCTTCTCTGTGCCTGGGAAGCAGAAGTGTTCACATTGCTTCGCAGAATCGCTTTTGTGCAGAAAACAGTAACACTTGTTCAGAATGAAAGAAAGCACAGAGCCCCAGATTTTATGTTGTCCTGGAGAGCTTGCAGAGCACTGAGGAAAGGCAGGCACAGAATTCCCTGCTAGCACCTTCTCTGTGCCTGGGAAGCAGAAGTGTTCACATTGCTTCACAGAATCGCTTTTGTGCAGAAAACAGTAACACTTGTTCAGAACGAAAGAAAGCACAGAGCCCCAGATTTTATGTTGTCCTGGAGAGCTTGCAGAGCACTGGGGAAAGGCAGGCAGAGAATTCCCTGCTAGCACCTTCTCTGTGCCTGTTCACATTGCTTCGCAGAATCGCTTTTGTGCAGAAAACAGTAACACTTGTTCAGAACGAAAGAAAGCACAGAGCCCCAGATTTTATGTTGTCCTGGAGAGCTTGCAGAGCACTGGGGAAAGGCAGGCAGAGAATTCCCTGCTAGCACCTTCTCTGTGCCTGGGAAGCACAAGTGTTCACATTACTTCGCAGAATCGCTTTTGTGCAGAAAACAGTAACACTTGTTCAGAACGAAAGAAAGCACAGAGCCCCAGATTTTATGTTGTCCTGGAGAGCTTGCAGAGCACTGGGGAAAGGCAGGCAGAGAATTCCCTGCTAGCACCTTCTCTGTGCCTGGGAAGCACAAGTGTTCACATTGCTTCGCAGAATCGCTTTTGTGCAGAAAACAGTAACACTTGTTCAGAACGAAAGAAAGCACAGAGCCCCAGATTTGCTGTTGTCCTGGAGAGCTTGCAGAGCACTGAGGAAAGGCAGGCAGAGAATTCCCTGCTAGCACCTTCTCTGTGCCTGTTCACTTTTCTTCGCAGAATCGCTTTTGTGCAGAAAACAGTAACACTTGTTCAGAACGAAAGAAAGCACAGAGCCCCAGATTTTATGTTGTCCTGGAGAGCTTGCAGAGCACTGGGGAAAGGCAGGCAGAGAATTCCCTGCTAGCACCTTCTCTGTGCCTGGGAAGCACAAGTGTTCACATTGCTTCGCAGAATCGCTTTTGTGCAGAAAACAGTAACACTTGTTCAGAACGAAAGAAAGCACAGAGCCCCAGATTTTATGTTGTCCTGGAGAGCTTGCAGAGCACTGGGGAAAGGCAGGCAGAGAATTCCCTGCTAGCACCTTCTCTGTGCCTGGGAAGCAGAAGTGTTCACATTGCTTCGCAAAATCGCTTTTGTGCAGAAAACAGTAACACTTGTTCAGAACGAAAGAAAGCACAGAGCCCCAGATTTGCTGTTGTCCTGGAGAGCTTGCAGAGCACTGGGGAAAGGCAGGCAGAGAATTCCCTGCTAGCACCTTCTCTGTGCCTGTTCACATTGCTTCGCAGAATCGCTTTTGTGCAGAAAACAGTAACACTTGTTCAGAACGAAAGAAAGCACAGAGTCCCAGATTTTATGTTGTCCTGGAGAGCTTGCAGAGCACTGGGGAAAGGCAGGCAGAGAATTCCCTGCTAGCACCTTCTCTGTGCCTGGGAAGCACAAGTGTTCACATTGCTTTGCAGAATCGCTTTTGTGCAGAAAACAGTAACACTTGTTCAGAACGAAAGAAAGCACAGAGCCCCAGATTTTATGTTGTCCTGGAGAGCTTGCAGAGCACTGGGGAAAGGCAGGCAGAGAATTCCCTGCTAGCACCTTCTCTGTGCCTGGGAAGCAGAAGTGTTCACATTGCTTCGCAGAATCGCTTTTGTGCAGAAAACAGTAACACTTGTTCAGAACGAAAGAAAGCACAGAGCCCCAGATTTTATGTTGTCCTGGAGAGCTTGCAGAGCACTGGGGAAAGGCAGGCAGAGAATTCCCTGCTAGCACCTTCTCTGTGCCTGGGAAGCAGAAGTGTTCACATTGCTTCGCAGAATCGCTTTTGTGCAGAAAACAGTAACACTTGTTCAGAACGAAAGAAAGCACAGAGCCCCAGATTTTATGTTGTCCTGGAGAGCTTGCAGAGCACTGGGGAAAGGCAGGCAGACAATTCCCTGCTAGCACCTTCTCTGTGCCTGGGAAGCACAAGTGTTCATATTGCTTCGCAGAATCGCTTTTGTGCAGAAAACAGTAACACTTGTTCAGAACGAAAGAAAGCACAGAGCCCCAGATTTTATGTTGTCCTGGAGAGCTTGCAGAGCACTGGGGAAAGGCAGGCAGACAATTCCCTGCTAGCACCTTCTCTGTGCCTGTTCACATTGCTTCGCAGAATCGCTTTTGTGCAGAAAACAGTAACACTTGTTCAGAACGAAAGAAAGCACAGAGCCCCAGATTTTATGTTGTCCTGGAGAGCTTGCAGAGCACTGGGGAAAGGCAGGCAGAGAATTCCCTGCTAGCACCTTCTCTGTGCCTGGGAAGCACAAGTGTTCACATTGCTTCGCAGAATCGCTTTTGTGCAGAAAACAGTAACACTTGTTCAGAACGAAAGAAAGCACAGAGCCCCAGATTTTATGTTGTCCTGGAGAGCTTGCAGAGCACTGGGGAAAGGCAGGCAGAGAATTCCCTGCTAGCACCTTCTCTGTGCCTGGGAAGCACAAGTGTTCACATTGCTTCGCAGAATCGCTTTTGTGCAGAAAACAGTAACACTTGTTCAGAACGAAAGAAAGCACAGAGCCCCAGATTTTATGTTGTCCTGGAGAGCTTGCAGAGCACTGGGGAAAGGCAGGCAGAGAATTCCCTGCTAGCACCTTCTCTGTGCCTGGGAAGCACAAGTGTTCACATTGCTTCGCAGAATCGCTTTTGTGCAGAAAACAGTAACACTTGTTCAGAACGAAAGAAAGCACAGAGCCCCAGATTTTATGTTGTCCTGGAGAGCTTGCAGAGCACTGGGGAAAGGCAGGCAGAGAATTCCCTGCTAGCACCTTCTCTGTGCCTGGGAAGCAGAAGTGTTCACATTGCTTCGCAGAATCGCTTTTGTGCAGAAAACAGTAACACTTGTTCAGAATGAAAGAAAGCACAGAGCCCCAGATTTTATGTTGTCCTGGAGAGCTTGCAGAGCACTGAGGAAAGGCAGGCACAGAATTCCCTGCTAGCACCTTCTCTGTGCCTGGGAAGCAGAAGTGTTCACATTGCTTCGCAGAATCGCTTTTGTGCAGAAAACAGTAACACTTGTTCAGAACGAAAGAAAGCACAGAGCCCCAGATTTTATGTTGTCCTGGAGAGCTTGCAGAGCACTGGGGAAAGGCAGGCAGAGAATTCCCTGCTAGCACCTTCTCTGTGCCTGTTCACATTGCTTCGCAGAATCGCTTTTGTGCAGAAAACAGTAACACTTGTTCAGAACGAAAGAAAGCACAGAGCCCCAGATTTTATGTTGTCCTGGAGAGCTTGCAGAGCACTGGGGAAAGGCAGGCAGAGAATTCCCTGCTAGCACCTTCTCTGTGCCTGGGAAGCACAAGTGTTCACATTACTTCGCAGAATCGCTTTTGTGCAGAAAACAGTAACACTTGTTCAGAACGAAAGAAAGCACAGAGCCCCAGATTTTATGTTGTCCTGGAGAGCTTGCAGAGCACTGGGGAAAGGCAGGCAGAGAATTCCCTGCTAGCACCTTCTCTGTGCCTGGGAAGCACAAGTGTTCACATTGCTTCGCAGAATCGCTTTTGTGCAGAAAACAGTAACACTTGTTCAGAACGAAAGAAAGCACAGAGCCCCAGATTTGCTGTTGTCCTGGAGAGCTTGCAGAGCACTGAGGAAAGGCAGGCAGAGAATTCCCTGCTAGCACCTTCTCTGTGCCTGTTCACTTTTCTTCGCAGAATCGCTTTTGTGCAGAAAACAGTAACACTTGTTCAGAACGAAAGAAAGCACAGAGCCCCAGATTTTATGTTGTCCTGGAGAGCTTGCAGAGCACTGGGGAAAGGCAGGCAGAGAATTCCCTGCTAGCACCTTCTCTGTGCCTGGGAAGCACAAGTGTTCACATTGCTTCGCAGAATCGCTTTTGTGCAGAAAACAGTAACACTTGTTCAGAACGAAAGAAAGCACAGAGCCCCAGATTTTATGTTGTCCTGGAGAGCTTGCAGAGCACTGGGGAAAGGCAGGCAGAGAATTCCCTGCTAGCACCTTCTCTGTGCCTGGGAAGCAGAAGTGTTCACATTGCTTCGCAAAATCGCTTTTGTGCAGAAAACAGTAACACTTGTTCAGAACGAAAGAAAGCACAGAGCCCCAGATTTGCTGTTGTCCTGGAGAGCTTGCAGAGCACTGGGGAAAGGCAGGCAGAGAATTCCCTGCTAGCACCTTCTCTGTGCCTGTTCACATTGCTTCGCAGAATCGCTTTTGTGCAGAAAACAGTAACACTTGTTCAGAACGAAAGAAAGCACAGAGTCCCAGATTTTATGTTGTCCTGGAGAGCTTGCAGAGCACTGGGGAAAGGCAGGCAGAGAATTCCCTGCTAGCACCTTCTCTGTGCCTGGGAAGCACAAGTGTTCACATTGCTTTGCAGAATCGCTTTTGTGCAGAAAACAGTAACACTTGTTCAGAACGAAAGAAAGCACAGAGCCCCAGATTTTATGTTGTCCTGGAGAGCTTGCAGAGCACTGGGGAAAGGCAGGCAGAGAATTCCCTGCTAGCACCTTCTCTGTGCCTGGGAAGCAGAAGTGTTCACATTGCTTCGCAGAATCGCTTTTGTGCAGAAAACAGTAACACTTGTTCAGAACGAAAGAAAGCACAGAGCCCCAGATTTTATGTTGTCCTGGAGAGCTTGCAGAGCACTGGGGAAAGGCAGGCAGAGAATTCCCTGCTAGCACCTTCTCTGTGCCTGGGAAGCAGAAGTGTTCACATTGCTTCGCAGAATCGCTTTTGTGCAGAAAACAGTAACACTTGTTCAGAACGAAAGAAAGCACAGAGCCCCAGATTTTATGTTGTCCTGGAGAGCTTGCAGAGCACTGGGGAAAGGCAGGCAGACAATTCCCTGCTAGCACCTTCTCTGTGCCTGGGAAGCACAAGTGTTCATATTGCTTCGCAGAATCGCTTTTGTGCAGAAAACAGTAACACTTGTTCAGAACGAAAGAAAGCACAGAGCCCCAGATTTTATGTTGTCCTGGAGAGCTTGCAGAGCACTGGGGAAAGGCAGGCAGACAATTCCCTGCTAGCACCTTCTCTGTGCCTGTTCACATTGCTTCGCAGAATCGCTTTTGTGCAGAAAACAGTAACACTTGTTCAGAACGAAAGAAAGCACAGAGCCCCAGATTTTATGTTGTCCTGGAGAGCTTGCAGAGCACTGGGGAAAGGCAGGCAGAGAATTCCCTGCTAGCACCTTCTCTGTGCCTGGGAAGCACAAGTGTTCACATTGCTTCGCAGAATCGCTTTTGTGCAGAAAACAGTAACACTTGTTCAGAACGAAAGAAAGCACAGAGCCCCAGATTTTATGTTGTCCTGGAGAGCTTGCAGAGCACTGGGGAAAGGCAGGCAGAGAATTCCCTGCTAGCACCTTCTCTGTGCCTGGGAAGCACAAGTGTTCACATTGCTTCGCAGAATCGCTTTTGTGCAGAAAACAGTAACACTTGTTCAGAACGAAAGAAAGCACAGAGCCCCAGATTTTATGTTGTCCTGGAGAGCTTGCAGAGCACTGGGGAAAGGCAGGCAGAGAATTCCCTGCTAGCACCTTCTCTGTGCCTGGGAAGCACAAGTGTTCACATTGCTTCGCAGAATCGCTTTTGTGCAGAAAACAGTAACAGTTGTTCAGAACGAAAGAAAGCACAGAGCCCCAGATTTTATGTTTTCCTGGAGAGCTTGCAGAGCACTGGGGAAAGGCAGGCAGAGAATTCCCTGCTAGCACCTTCTCTGTGCCTGGGAAGCACAAGTGTTCACATTGCTTCGCAGAATCGCTTTTGTGCAGAAAACAGTAACACTTGTTCAGAACGAAAGAAAGCACAGAGCCCCAGATTTTATGTTTTCCTGGAGAGCTTGCAGAGCACTGGGGAAAGGCAGGCAGAGAATTCCCTGCTAGCACCTTCTCTGTGCCTGGGAAGCACAAGTGTTCACATTGCTTTGCAGAATCGCTTTTGTGCAGAAAACAGTAACACTTGTTCAGAACGAAAGAAAGCACAGAGCCCCAGATTTTATGTTGTCCTGGAGAGCTTGCAGAGCACTGGGGAAAGGCAGGCAGAGAATTCCCTGCTAGCACCTTCTCTGTGCCTGGGAAGCAGAAGTGTTCACATTGCTTCGCAGAATCGCTTTTGTGCAGAAAACAGTAACACTTGTTCAGAACGAAAGAAAGCACAGAGCCCCAGATTTTATGTTGTCCTGGAGAGCTTGCAGAGCACTGGGGAAAGGCAGGCAGAGAATTCCCTGCTAGCACCTTCTCTGTGCCTGGGAAGCACAAGTGTTCACATTGCTTCGCAGAATCGCTTTTGTGCAGAAAACAGTAACACTTGTTCAGAACGAAAGAAAGCACAGAGCCCCAGATTTTATGTTGTCCTGGAGAGCTTGCAGAGCACTGGGGAAAGGCAGGCAGAGAATTCCCTGCTAGCACCTTCTCTGTGCCTGGGAAGCACAAGTGTTCACATTGCTTCGCAGAATCGCTTTTGTGCAGAAAACAGTAACACTTGTTCAGAACGAAAGAAAGCACAGAGCCCCAGATTTTATGTTGTCCTGGAGAGCTTGCAGAGCACTGGGGAAAGGCAGGCAGAGAATTCCCTGCTAGCACCTTCTCTGTGCCTGGGAAGCACAAGTGTTCACATTGCTTCGCAGAATCGCTTTTGTGCAGAAAACAGTAACACTTGTTCAGAACGAAAGAAAGCACAGAGCCCCAGATTTTATGTTGTCCTGGAGAGCTTGCAGAGCACTGGGGAAAGGCAGGCAGAGAATTCCCTGCTAGCACCTTCTCTGTGCCTGGGAAGCACAAGTGTTCACATTGCTTCGCAGAATCGCTTTTGTGCAGAAAACAGTAACACTTGTTCAGAACGAAAGAAAGCACAGAGCCCCAGATTTTATGTTGTCCTGGAGAGCTTGCAGAGCACTGGGGAAAGGCAGGCAGAGAATTCCCTGCTAGCACCTTCTCTGTGCCTGGGAAGCAGAAGTGTTCACATTGCTTCGCAGAATCGCTTTTGTGCAGAAAACAGTAACACTTGTTCAGAATGAAAGAAAGCACAGAACCCCAGATTTTATGTTGTCCTGGAGAGCTTGCAGAGCACTGAGGAAAGGCAGGCACAGAATTCCCTGCTAGCACCTTCTCTGTGCCTGGGAAGCAGAAGTGTTCACATTGCTTCGCAGAATCGCTTTTGTGCAGAAAACAGTAACACTTGTTCAGAACGAAAGAAAGCACAGAGCCCCAGATTTTATGTTGTCCTGGAGAGCTTGCAGAGCACTGGGGAAAGGCAGGCAGAGAATTCCCTGCTAGCACCTTCTCTGTGCCTGTTCACATTGCTTCGCAGAATCGCTTTTGTGCAGAAAACAGTAACACTTGTTCAGAACGAAAGAAAGCACAGAGCCCCAGATTTTATGTTGTCCTGGAGAGCTTGCAGAGCACTGGGGAAAGGCAGGCAGAGAATTCCCTGCTAGCACCTTCTCTGTGCCTGGGAAGCACAAGTGTTCACATTACTTCGCAGAATCGCTTTTGTGCAGAAAACAGTAACACTTGTTCAGAACGAAAGAAAGCACAGAGCCCCAGATTTTATGTTGTCCTGGAGAGCTTGCAGAGCACTGGGGAAAGGCAGGCAGAGAATTCCCTGCTAGCACCTTCTCTGTGCCTGGGAAGCACAAGTGTTCACATTGCTTCGCAGAATCGCTTTTGTGCAGAAAACAGTAACACTTGTTCAGAACGAAAGAAAGCACAGAGCCCCAGATTTGCTGTTGTCCTGGAGAGCTTGCAGAGCACTGAGGAAAGGCAGGCAGAGAATTCCCTGCTAGCACCTTCTCTGTGCCTGTTCACTTTTCTTCGCAGAATCGCTTTTGTGCAGAAAACAGTAACACTTGTTCAGAACGAAAGAAAGCACAGAGCCCCAGATTTTATGTTGTCCTGGAGAGCTTGCAGAGCACTGGGGAAAGGCAGGCAGAGAATTCCCTGCTAGCACCTTCTCTGTGCCTGGGAAGCAGTAGTGTTCACTTTGCTTCGCAGAATCGCTTTTGTGCAGAAAACAGTAACACTTGTTCAGAATGAAAGAAAGCACAGAGCCCCAGATTTTATGTTGTCCTGGAGAGCTTGCAGAGCACTGGGGAAAGGCAGGCAGAGAATTCCCTGCTAGCACCTTCTCTGTGCCTGGGAAGCACAAGTGTTCACATTGCTTCGCAGAATCGCTTTTGTGCAGAAAACAATAACACTTGTTCAGAACGAAAGAAAGCACAAAACCCCAGATTTTATGTTGTCCTGGAGAGCTTGCAGAGCACTGGGGAAAGGCAGGCAGAGAATTCCCTGCTAGCACCTTCTCTGTGCCTGGGAAGCACAAGTGTTCACATTGCTTGGCAGAATCGCTTTTGTGCAGAAAACAGTAACACTTGTTCAGAACGAAAGAAAGCACAGAGCCCCAGACTTTATGTTGTCCTGGAGAGCTTGCAGAGCACTGGGGAAAGGCAGGCAGAGAATTCCCTGCTAGCACCTTCTCTGTGCCTGGGAAGCACTAGTGTTCACATTGCTTCGCAGAATCGCTTTTGTGCAGAAAACAGTAACACTTGTTCAGAACGAAAGAAAGCACAGAGCCCCAGATTTTATGTTGTCCTGGAGAGCTTGCAGAGCACTGGGGAAAGGCAGGCAGAGAATTCCCTGCTAGCACCTTCTCTGTGCCTGGGAAGCACAAGTGTTCACATTGCTTCGCAGAATCGCTTTTGTGCAGAAAACAGTAACACTTGTTCAGAACGAAAGAAAGCACAGAGCCCCAGATTTTATGTTGTCCTGGAGAGCTTGCAGAGCACTGGGGAAAGGCAGGCAGAGAATTCCCTGCTAGCACCTTCTCTGTGCCTGTTCACTTTTCTTCGCAGAATCGCTTTTGTGCAGAAAACAGTAACACTTGTTCAGAACGAAAGAAAGCACAGAGCCCCAGATTTTATGTTTTCCTGGAGAGCTTGCAGAGCACTGGGGAAAGGCAGGCAGAGAATTCCCTGCTAGCACCTTCTCTGTGCCTGGGAAGCACAAGTGTTCACATTGCTTCGCAGAATCGCTTTTGTGCAGAAAACAGTAACACTTGTTCAGAACGAAAGAAAGCACAGAGCCCCAGATTTTATGTTGTCCTGGAGAGCTTGCAGAGCACTGGGGAAAGGCAGGCAGAGAATTCCCTGCTAGCACCTTCTCTGTGCCTGGGAAGCACAAGTGTTCACATTGCTTCGCAGAATCGCTTTTGTGCAGAAAACAGTAACACTTGTTCAGAACGAAAGAAAGCACAGAGCCCCAGATTTTATGTTGTCCTGGAGAGCTTGCAGAGCACTGGGGAAAGGCAGGCAGAGAATTCCCTGCTAGCACCTTCTCTGTGCCTGGGAAGCAGAAGTGTTCACATTGCTTCGCAGAATCGCTTTTGTGCAGAAAACAGTAACACTTGTTCAGAACGAAAGAAAGCACAGAGCCCCAGATTTTATGTTGTCCTGGAGAGCTTGCAGAGCACTGGGGAAAGGCAGGCAGAGAATTCCCTGCTAGCACCTTCTCTGTGCCTGGGAAGCACAAGTGTTCACATTGCTTCGCAGAATCGCTTTTGTGCAGAAAACAGTAACACTTGTTCAGAACGAAAGAAAGCACAGAGCCCCAGATTTTATGTTGTCCTGGAGAGCTTGCAGAGCACTGGGGAAAGGCAGGCAGAGAATTCCCTGCTAGCACCTTCTCTGTGCCTGGGAAGCAGAAGTGTTCACATTGCTTCGCAGAATCGCTTTTGTGCAGAAAACAGTAACACTTGTTCAGAATGAAAGAAAGCACAGAACCCCAGATTTTATGTTGTCCTGGAGAGCTTGCAGAGCACTGAGGAAAGGCAGGCACAGAATTCCCTGCTAGCACCTTCTCTGTGCCTGGGAAGCAGAAGTGTTCACATTGCTTCGCAGAATCGCTTTTGTGCAGAAAACAGTAACACTTGTTCAGAACGAAAGAAAGCACAGAGCCCCAGATTTTATGTTGTCCTGGAGAGCTTGCAGAGCACTGGGGAAAGGCAGGCAGAGAATTCCCTGCTAGCACCTTCTCTGTGCCTGTTCACATTGCTTCGCAGAATCGCTTTTGTGCAGAAAACAGTAACACTTGTTCAGAACGAAAGAAAGCACAGAGCCCCAGATTTTATGTTGTCCTGGAGAGCTTGCAGAGCACTGGGGAAAGGCAGGCAGAGAATTCCCTGCTAGCACCTTCTCTGTGCCTGGGAAGCACAAGTGTTCACATTACTTCGCAGAATCGCTTTTGTGCAGAAAACAGTAACACTTGTTCAGAACGAAAGAAAGCACAGAGCCCCAGATTTTATGTTGTCCTGGAGAGCTTGCAGAGCACTGGGGAAAGGCAGGCAGAGAATTCCCTGCTAGCACCTTCTCTGTGCCTGGGAAGCACAAGTGTTCACATTGCTTCGCAGAATCGCTTTTGTGCAGAAAACAGTAACACTTGTTCAGAACGAAAGAAAGCACAGAGCCCCAGATTTGCTGTTGTCCTGGAGAGCTTGCAGAGCACTGAGGAAAGGCAGGCAGAGAATTCCCTGCTAGCACCTTCTCTGTGCCTGTTCACTTTTCTTCGCAGAATCGCTTTTGTGCAGAAAACAGTAACACTTGTTCAGAACGAAAGAAAGCACAGAGCCCCAGATTTTATGTTGTCCTGGAGAGCTTGCAGAGCACTGGGGAAAGGCAGGCAGAGAATTCCCTGCTAGCACCTTCTCTGTGCCTGGGAAGCAGTAGTGTTCACTTTGCTTCGCAGAATCGCTTTTGTGCAGAAAACAGTAACACTTGTTCAGAATGAAAGAAAGCACAGAGCCCCAGATTTTATGTTGTCCTGGAGAGCTTGCAGAGCACTGGGGAAAGGCAGGCAGAGAATTCCCTGCTAGCACCTTCTCTGTGCCTGGGAAGCACAAGTGTTCACATTGCTTCGCAGAATCGCTTTTGTGCAGAAAACAATAACACTTGTTCAGAACGAAAGAAAGCACAAAACCCCAGATTTTATGTTGTCCTGGAGAGCTTGCAGAGCACTGGGGAAAGGCAGGCAGAGAATTCCCTGCTAGCACCTTCTCTGTGCCTGGGAAGCACAAGTGTTCACATTGCTTGGCAGAATCGCTTTTGTGCAGAAAACAGTAACACTTGTTCAGAACGAAAGAAAGCACAGAGCCCCAGACTTTATGTTGTCCTGGAGAGCTTGCAGAGCACTGGGGAAAGGCAGGCAGAGAATTCCCTGCTAGCACCTTCTCTGTGCCTGGGAAGCACTAGTGTTCACATTGCTTCGCAGAATCGCTTTTGTGCAGAAAACAGTAACACTTGTTCAGAACGAAAGAAAGCACAGAGCCCCAGATTTTATGTTGTCCTGGAGAGCTTGCAGAGCACTGGGGAAAGGCAGGCAGAGAATTCCCTGCTAGCACCTTCTCTGTGCCTGGGAAGCACAAGTGTTCACATTGCTTCGCAGAATCGCTTTTGTGCAGAAAACAGTAACACTTGTTCAGAACGAAAGAAAGCACAGAGCCCCAGATTTTATGTTGTCCTGGAGAGCTTGCAGAGCACTGGGGAAAGGCAGGCAGAGAATTCCCTGCTAGCACCTTCTCTGTGCCTGTTCACTTTTCTTCGCAGAATCGCTTTTGTGCAGAAAACAGTAACACTTGTTCAGAACGAAAGAAAGCACAGAGCCCCAGATTTTATGTTTTCCTGGAGAGCTTGCAGAGCACTGGGGAAAGGCAGGCAGAGAATTCCCTGCTAGCACCTTCTCTGTGCCTGGGAAGCACAAGTGTTCACATTGCTTCGCAGAATCGCTTTTGTGCAGAAAACAGTAACACTTGTTCAGAACGAAAGAAAGCACAGAGCCCCAGATTTTATGTTGTCCTGGAGAGCTTGCAGAGCACTGGGGAAAGGCAGGCAGAGAATTCCCTGCTAGCACCTTCTCTGTGCCTGGGAAGCACAAGTGTTCACATTGCTTCGCAGAATCGCTTTTGTGCAGAAAACAGTAACACTTGTTCAGAACGAAAGAAAGCACAGAGCCCCAGATTTTATGTTGTCCTGGAGAGCTTGCAGAGCACTGGGGAAAGGCAGGCAGAGAATTCCCTGCTAGCACCTTCTCTGTGCCTGGGAAGCACAAGTGTTCACATTGCTTCGCAGAATCGCTTTTGTGCAGAAAACAGTAACACTTGTTCAGAACGAAAGAAAGCACAGAGCCCCAGATTTTATGTTGTCCTGGAGAGCTTGCAGAGCACTGGGGAAAGGCAGGCAGAGAATTCCCTGCTAGCACCTTCTCTGTGCCTGGGAAGCACAAGTGTTCACATTGCTTTGCAGAATCGCTTTTGTGCAGAAAACAGTAACACTTGTTCAGAATGAAAGAAAGCACAGAGCCCCAGATTTGCTGTTGTCCTGGAGAGCTTGCAGAGCACTGGGGAAAGGCAGGCAGAGAATTCCCTGCTAGCACCTTCTCTGTGCCTGTTCACATTGCTTCGCAGAATCGCTTTTGTGCAGAAAACAGTAACACTTGTTCAGAACGAAAGAAAGCACAGAGCCCCAGATTTTATGTTGTCCTGGAGAGCTTGCAGAGCACTGGGGAAAGGCAGGCAGAGAATTCCCTGCTAGCACCTTCTCTGTGCCTGGGAAGCACAAGTGTTCACATTGCTTCGCAGAATCGCTTTTGTGCAGAAAACAGTAACACTTGTTCAGAACGAAAGAAAGCACAGAGCCCCAGATTTGCTGTTGTCCTGGAGAGCTTGCAGAGCACTGAGGAAAGGCAGGCAGAGAATTCCCTGCTAGCACCTTCTCTGTGCCTGTTCACTTTTCTTCGCAGAATCGCTTTTGTGCAGAAAACAGTAACACTTGTTCAGAACGAAAGAAAGCACAGAGCCCCAGATTTTATGTTGTCCTGGAGAGCTTGCAGAGCACTGGGGAAAGGCAGGCAGAGAATTCCCTGCTAGCACCTTCTCTGTGCCTGGGAAGCAGTAGTGTTCACTTTGCTTCGCAGAATCGCTTTTGTGCAGAAAACAGTAACACTTGTTCAGAATGAAAGAAAGCACAGAGCCCCAGATTTTATGTTGTCCTGGAGAGCTTGCAGAGCACTGGGGAAAGGCAGGCAGAGAATTCCCTGCTAGCACCTTCTCTGTGCCTGGGAAGCACAAGTGTTCACATTGCTTGGCAGAATCGCTTTTGTGCAGAAAACAGTAACACTTGTTCAGAACGAAAGAAAGCACAGAGCCCCAGACTTTATGTTGTCCTGGAGAGCTTGCAGAGCACTGGGGAAAGGCAGGCAGAGAATTCCCTGCTAGCACCTTCTCTGTGCCTGGGAAGCAGAAGTGTTCACATTGCTTCGCAGAATCGCTTTTGTGCAGAAAACAGTAACACTTGTTCAGAACGAAAGAAAGCACAGAGCCCCAGATTTTATGTTGTCCTGGAGAGCTTGCAGAGCACTGGGGAAAGGCAGGCAGAGAATTCCCTGCTAGCACCTTCTCTGTGCCTGGGAAGCACAAGTGTTCACATTGCTTCGCAGAATCGCTTTTGTGCAGAAAACACTAACACTTGTTCAGAACGAAAGAAAGCACAGAGCCCCAGATTTTATGTTGTCCTGGAGAGCTTGCAGAGCACTGGGGAAAGGCAGGCAGAGAATTCCCTGCTAGCACCTTCTCTGTGCCTGTTCACTTTTCTTCGCAGAATCGCTTTTGTGCAGAAAACAGTAACACTTGTTCAGAACGAAAGAAAGCACAGAGCCCCAGATTTTATGTTGTCCTGGAGAGCTTGCAGAGCACTGGGGAAAGGCAGGCAGAGAATTCCCTGCTAGCACCTTCTCTGTGCCTGGGAAGCACAAGTGTTCACATTGCTTCGCAGAATCGCTTTTGTGCAGAAAACAGTAACACTTGTTCAGAACGAAAGAAAGCACAGAGCCCCAGATTTTATGTTGTCCTGGAGAGCTTGCAGAGCACTGGGGAAAGGCAGGCAGAGAATTCCCTGCTAGCACCTTCTCTGTGCCTGGGAAGCACAAGTGTTCACATTGCTTCGCAGAATCGCTTTTGTGCAGAAAACAGTAACACTTGTTCAGAACGAAAGAAAGCACAGAGCCCCAGATTTTATGTTGTCCTGGAGAGCTTGCAGAGCACTGGGGAAAGGCAGGCAGAGAATTCCCTGCTAGCACCTTCTCTGTGCCTGGGAAGCACAAGTGTTCACATTGCTTTGCAGAATCGCTTTTGTGCAGAAAACAGTAACACTTGTTCAGAACGAAAGAAAGCACAGAGCCCCAGATTTTATGTTGTCCTGGAGAGCTTGCAGAGCACTGGGGAAAGGCAGGCAGAGAATTCCCTGCTAGCACCTTCTCTGTGCCTGGGAAGCACAAGTGTTCACATTACTTCGCAGAATCGCTTTTGTGCAGAAAACAGTAACACTTGTTCAGAACGAAAGAAAGCACAGAGCCCCAGATTTTATGTTGTCCTGGAGAGCTTGCAGAGCACTGGGGAAAGGCAGGCAGAGAATTCCCTGCTAGCACCTTCTCTGTGCCTGGGAAGCACAAGTGTTCACATTGCTTCGCAGAATCGCTTTTGTGCAGAAAACAGTAACACTTGTTCAGAACGAAAGAAAGCACAGAGCCCCAGATTTGCTGTTGTCCTGGAGAGCTTGCAGAGCACTGAGGAAAGGCAGGCAGAGAATTCCCTGCTAGCACCTTCTCTGTGCCTGTTCACTTTTCTTCGCAGAATCGCTTTTGTGCAGAAAACAGTAACACTTGTTCAGAACGAAAGAAAGCACAGAGCCCCAGATTTTATGTTGTCCTGGAGAGCTTGCAGAGCACTGGGGAAAGGCAGGCAGAGAATTCCCTGCTAGCACCTTCTCTGTGCCTGGGAAGCAGTAGTGTTCACTTTGCTTCGCAGAATCGCTTTTGTGCAGAAAACAGTAACACTTGTTCAGAATGAAAGAAAGCACAGAGCCCCAGATTTTATGTTGTCCTGGAGAGCTTGCAGAGCACTGGGGAAAGGCAGGCAGAGAATTCCCTGCTAGCACCTTCTCTGTGCCTGGGAAGCACAAGTGTTCACATTGCTTCGCAGAATCGCTTTTGTGCAGAAAACAATAACACTTGTTCAGAACGAAAGAAAGCACAAAACCCCAGATTTTATGTTGTCCTGGAGAGCTTGCAGAGCACTGGGGAAAGGCAGGCAGAGAATTCCCTGCTAGCACCTTCTCTGTGCCTGGGAAGCACAAGTGTTCACATTGCTTGGCAGAATCGCTTTTGTGCAGAAAACAGTAACACTTGTTCAGAACGAAAGAAAGCACAGAGCCCCAGACTTTATGTTGTCCTGGAGAGCTTGCAGAGCACTGGGGAAAGGCAGGCAGAGAATTCCCTGCTAGCACCTTCTCTGTGCCTGGGAAGCACTAGTGTTCACATTGCTTCGCAGAATCGCTTTTGTGCAGAAAACAGTAACACTTGTTCAGAACGAAAGAAAGCACAGAGCCCCAGATTTTATGTTGTCCTGGAGAGCTTGCAGAGCACTGGGGAAAGGCAGGCAGAGAATTCCCTGCTAGCACCTTCTCTGTGCCTGGGAAGCAGAAGTGTTCACATTGCTTCGCAGAATCGCTTTTGTGCAGAAAACAGTAACACTTGTTCAGAACGAAAGAAAGCACAGAGCCCCAGATTTTATGTTGTCCTGGAGAGCTTGCAGAGCACTGGGGAAAGGCAGGCAGAGAATTCCCTGCTAGCACCTTCTCTGTGCCTGTTCACTTTTCTTCGCAGAATCGCTTTTGTGCAGAAAACAGTAACACTTGTTCAGAACGAAAGAAAGCACAGAGCCCCAGATTTTATGTTTTCCTGGAGAGCTTGCAGAGCACTGGGGAAAGGCAGGCAGAGAATTCCCTGCTAGCACCTTCTCTGTGCCTGGGAAGCACAAGTGTTCACATTGCTTCGCAGAATCGCTTTTGTGCAGAAAACAGTAACACTTGTTCAGAACGAAAGAAAGCACAGAGCCCCAGATTTTATGTTGTCCTGGAGAGCTTGCAGAGCACTGGGGAAAGGCAGGCAGAGAATTCCCTGCTAGCACCTTCTCTGTGCCTGGGAAGCACAAGTGTTCACATTGCTTCGCAGAATCGCTTTTGTGCAGAAAACAGTAACACTTGTTCAGAACGAAAGAAAGCACAGAGCCCCAGATTTTATGTTGTCCTGGAGAGCTTGCAGAGCACTGGGGAAAGGCAGGCAGAGAATTCCCTGCTAGCACCTTCTCTGTGCCTGGGAAGCACAAGTGTTCACATTGCTTCGCAGAATCGCTTTTGTGCAGAAAACAGTAACACTTGTTCAGAACGAAAGAAAGCACAGAGCCCCAGATTTTATGTTGTCCTGGAGAGCTTGCAGAGCACTGGGGAAAGGCAGGCAGAGAATTCCCTGCTAGCACCTTCTCTGTGCCTGGGAAGCACAAGTGTTCACATTGCTTCGCAAAATCGCTTTTGTGCAGAAAACAGTAACACTTGTTCAGAACGAAAGAAAGCACAGAGCCCCAGATTTGCTGTTGTCCTGGAGAGCTTGCAGAGCACTGGGGAAAGGCAGGCAGAGAATTCCCTGCTAGCACCTTCTCTGTGCCTGTTCACATTGCTTCGCAGAATCGCTTTTGTGCAGAAAACAGTAACACTTGTTCAGAACGAAAGAAAGCACAGAGCCCCAGATTTTATGTTGTCCTGGAGAGCTTGCAGAGCACTGGGGAAAGGCAGGCAGAGAATTCCCTGCTAGCACCTTCTCTGTGCCTGGGAAGCACAAGTGTTCACATTGCTTTGCAGAATCGCTTTTGTGCAGAAAACAGTAACACTTGTTCAGAACGAAAGAAAGCACAGAGCCCCAGATTTTATGTTGTCCTGGAGAGCTTGCAGAGCACTGAGGAAAGGCAGGCAGAGAATTCCCTGCTAGCACCTTCTCTGTGCCTGTTCACTTTTCTTCGCAGAATCGCTTTTGTGCAGAAAACAGTAACACTTGTTCAGAACGAAAGAAAGCACAGAGCCCCAGATTTTATGTTGTCCTGGAGAGCTTGCAGAGCACTGGGGAAAGGCAGGCAGAGAATTCCCTGCTAGCACCTTCTCTGTGCCTGGGAAGCAGTAGTGTTCACTTTGCTTCGCAGAATCGCTTTTGTGCAGAAAACAGTAACACTTGTTCAGAATGAAAGAAAGCACAGAGCCCCAGATTTTATGTTGTCCTGGAGAGCTTGCAGAGCACTGGGGAAAGGCAGGCAGAGAATTCCCTGCTAGCACCTTCTCTGTGCCTGGGAAGCACAAGTGTTCACATTGCTTCGCAGAATCGCTTTTGTGCAGAAAACAATAACACTTGTTCAGAACGAAAGAAAGCACAAAACCCCAGATTTTATGTTGTCCTGGAGAGCTTGCAGAGCACTGGGGAAAGGCAGGCAGAGAATTCCCTGCTAGCACCTTCTCTGTGCCTGGGAAGCACAAGTGTTCACATTGCTTGGCAGAATCGCTTTTGTGCAGAAAACAGTAACACTTGTTCAGAACGAAAGAAAGCACAGAGCCCCAGACTTTATGTTGTCCTGGAGAGCTTGCAGAGCACTGGGGAAAGGCAGGCAGAGAATTCCCTGCTAGCACCTTCTCTGTGCCTGGGAAGCAGAAGTGTTCACATTGCTTCGCAGAATCGCTTTTGTGCAGAAAACAGTAACACTTGTTCAGAACGAAAGAAAGCACAGAGCCCCAGATTTTATGTTGTCCTGGAGAGCTTGCAGAGCACTGGGGAAAGGCAGGCAGAGAATTCCCTGCTAGCACCTTCTCTGTGCCTGGGAAGCACAAGTGTTCACATTGCTTCGCAGAATCGCTTTTGTGCAGAAAACACTAACACTTGTTCAGAACGAAAGAAAGCACAGAGCCCCAGATTTTATGTTGTCCTGGAGAGCTTGCAGAGCACTGGGGAAAGGCAGGCAGAGAATTCCCTGCTAGCACCTTCTCTGTGCCTGTTCACTTTTCTTCGCAGAATCGCTTTTGTGCAGAAAACAGTAACACTTGTTCAGAACGAAAGAAAGCACAGAGCCCCAGATTTTATGTTGTCCTGGAGAGCTTGCAGAGCACTGGGGAAAGGCAGGCAGAGAATTCCCTGCTAGCACCTTCTCTGTGCCTGGGAAGCACAAGTGTTCACATTGCTTCGCAGAATCGCTTTTGTGCAGAAAACAGTAACACTTGTTCAGAACGAAAGAAAGCACAGAGCCCCAGATTTTATGTTGTCCTGGAGAGCTTGCAGAGCACTGGGGAAAGGCAGGCAGAGAATTCCCTGCTAGCACCTTCTCTGTGCCTGGGAAGCACAAGTGTTCACATTGCTTCGCAGAATCGCTTTTGTGCAGAAAACAGTAACACTTGTTCAGAACGAAAGAAAGCACAGAGCCCCAGATTTGCTGTTGTCCTGGAGAGCTTGCAGAGCACTGGGGAAAGGCAGGCAGAGAATTCCCTGCTAGCACCTTCTCTGTGCCTGTTCACATTGCTTCGCAGAATCGCTTTTGTGCAGAAAACAGTAACACTTGTTCAGAACGAAAGAAAGCACAGAGCCCCAGATTTTATGTTGTCCTGGAGAGCTTGCAGAGCACTGGGGAAAGGCAGGCAGAGAATTCCCTGCTAGCACCTTCTCTGTGCCTGGGAAGCACAAGTGTTCACATTGCTTCGCAGAATCGCTTTTGTGCAGAAAACAGTAACACTTGTTCAGAACGAAAGAAAGCACAGAGCCCCAGATTTTATGTTGTCCTGGAGAGCTTGCAGAGCACTGGGGAAAGGCAGGCAGACAATTCCCTGCTAGCACCTTCTCTGTGCCTGGGAAGCACAAGTGTTCATATTGCTTCGCAGAATCGCTTTTGTGCAGAAAACAGTAACACTTGTTCAGAACGAAAGAAAGCACAGAGCCCCAGATTTTATGTTGTCCTGGAGAGCTTGCAGAGCACTGGGGAAAGGCAGGCAGACAATTCCCTGCTAGCACCTTCTCTGTGCCTGTTCACATTGCTTCGCAGAATCGCTTTTGTGCAGAAAACAGTAACACTTGTTCAGAACGAAAGAAAGCACAGAGCCCCAGATTTTATGTTGTCCTGGAGAGCTTGCAGAGCACTGGGGAAAGGCAGGCAGAGAATTCCCTGCTAGCACCTTCTCTGTGCCTGGGAAGCACAAGTGTTCACATTGCTTCGCAGAATCGCTTTTGTGCAGAAAACAGTAACACTTGTTCAGAACGAAAGAAAGCACAGAGCCCCAGATTTTATGTTGTCCTGGAGAGCTTGCAGAGCACTGGGGAAAGGCAGGCAGAGAATTCCCTGCTAGCACCTTCTCTGTGCCTGGGAAGCACAAGTGTTCACATTGCTTCGCAGAATCGCTTTTGTGCAGAAAACAGTAACACTTGTTCAGAACGAAAGAAAGCACAGAGCCCCAGATTTTATGTTTTCCTGGAGAGCTTGCAGAGCACTGGGGAAAGGCAGGCAGAGAATTCCCTGCTAGCACCTTCTCTGTGCCTGGGAAGCACAAGTGTTCACATTGCTTCGCAGAATCGCTTTTGTGCAGAAAACAGTAACACTTGTTCAGAACGAAAGAAAGCACAGAGCCCCAGATTTTATGTTGTCCTGGAGAGCTTGCAGAGCACTGGGGAAAGGCAGGCAGAGAATTCCCTGCTAGCACCTTCTCTGTGCCTGGGAAGCACAAGTGTTCACATTGCTTTGCAGAATCGCTTTTGTGCAGAAAACAGTAACACTTGTTCAGAACGAAAGAAAGCACAGAGCCCCAGATTTTATGTTGTCCTGGAGAGCTTGCAGAGCACTGGGGAAAGGCAGGCAGAGAATTCCCTGCTAGCACCTTCTCTGTGCCTGGGAAGCAGAAGTGTTCACATTGCTTCGCAAAATCGCTTTTGTGCAGAAAACAGTAACACTTGTTCAGAACGAAAGAAAGCACAGAGCCCCAGATTTGCTGTTGTCCTGGAGAGCTTGCAGAGCACTGGGGAAAGGCAGGCAGAGAATTCCCTGCTAGCACCTTCTCTGTGCCTGTTCACATTGCTTCGCAGAATCGCTTTTGTGCAGAAAACAGTAACACTTGTTCAGAACGAAAGAAAGCACAGAGCCCCAGATTTTATGTTGTCCTGGAGAGCTTGCAGAGCACTGGGGAAAGGCAGGCAGAGAATTCCCTGCTAGCACCTTCTCTGTGCCTGGGAAGCACAAGTGTTCACATTGCTTTGCAGAATCGCTTTTGTGCAGAAAACACTAACACTTGTTCAGAACGAAAGAAAGCACAGAGCCCCAGATTTTATGTTGTCCTGGAGAGCTTGCAGAGCACTGGGGAAAGGCAGGCAGAGAATTCCCTGCTAGCACCTTCTCTGTGCCTGGGAAGCACAAGTGTTCACATTGCTTCGCAGAATCGCTTTTGTGCAGAAAACAGTAACACTTGTTCAGAACGAAAGAAAGCACAGAGCCCCAGATTTTATGTTGTCCTGGAGAGCTTGCAGAGCACTGGGGAAAGGCAGGCAGAGAATTCCCTGCTAGCACCTTCTCTGTGCCTGGGAAGCACAAGTGTTCACATTGCTTCGCAGAATCGCTTTTGTGCAGAAAACAGTAACACTTGTTCAGAACGAAAGAAAGCACAGAGCCCCAGATTTTATGTTGTCCTGGAGAGCTTGCAGAGCACTGGGGAAAGGCAGGCAGAGAATTCCCTGCTAGCACCTTCTCTGTGCCTGGGAAGCACAAGTGTTCACATTGCTTCGCAGAATCGCTTTTGTGCAGAAAACAGTAACACTTGTTCAGAACGAAAGAAAGCACAGAGCCCCAGATTTTATGTTGTCCTGGAGAGCTTGCAGAGCACTGGGGAAAGGCAGGCAGAGAATTCCCTGCTAGCACCTTCTCTGTGCCTGGGAAGCACAAGTGTTCACATTGCTTCGCAGAATCGCTTTTGTGCAGAAAACAGTAACACTTGTTCAGAACGAAAGAAAGCACAGAGCCCCAGATTTTATGTTGTCCTGGAGAGCTTGCAGAGCACTGGGGAAAGGCAGGCAGAGAATTCCCTGCTAGCACCTTCTCTGTGCCTGGGAAGCAGAAGTGTTCACATTGCTTCGCAGAATCGCTTTTGTGCAGAAAACAGTAACACTTGTTCAGAATGAAAGAAAGCACAGAACCCCAGATTTTATGTTGTCCTGGAGAGCTTGCAGAGCACTGAGGAAAGGCAGGCACAGAATTCCCTGCTAGCACCTTCTCTGTGCCTGGGAAGCAGAAGTGTTCACATTGCTTCGCAGAATCGCTTTTGTGCAGAAAACAGTAACACTTGTTCAGAACGAAAGAAAGCACAGAGCCCCAGATTTTATGTTGTCCTGGAGAGCTTGCAGAGCACTGGGGAAAGGCAGGCAGAGAATTCCCTGCTAGCACCTTCTCTGTGCCTGGGAAGCACAAGTGTTCACATTGCTTCGCAGAATCGCTTTTGTGCAGAAAACAGTAACAGTTGTTCAGAACGAAAGAAAGCACAGAGCCCCAGATTTTATGTTGTCCTGGAGAGCTTGCAGAGCACTGGGGAAAGGCAGGCAGAGAATTCCCTGCTAGCACCTTCTCTGTGCCTGGGAAGCACAAGTGTTCACATTGCTTCGCAGAATCGCTTTTGTGCAGAAAACAGTAACACTTGTTCAGAACGAAAGAAAGCACAGAGCCCCAGATTTTATGTTGTCCTGGAGAGCTTGCAGAGCACTGGGGAAAGGCAGGCAGAGAATTCCCTGCTAGCACCTTCTCTGTGCCTGGGAAGCACAAGTGTTCACATTGCTTCGCAGAATCGCTTTTGTGCAGAAAACAGTAACACTTGTTCAGAACGAAAGAAAGCACAGAGCCCCAGATTTTATGTTTTCCTGGAGAGCTTGCAGAGCACTGGGGAAAGGCAGGCAGAGAATTCCCTGCTAGCACCTTCTCTGTGCCTGGGAAGCACAAGTGTTCACATTGCTTGGCAGAATCGCTTTTGTGCAGAAAACAGTAACACTTGTTCAGAACGAAAGAAAGCACAGAGCCCCAGATTTTATGTTGTCCTGGAGAGCTTGCAGAGCACTGGGGAAAGGCAGGCAGAGAATTCCCTGCTAGCACCTTCTCTGTGCCTGGGAAGCACAAGTGTTCACATTGCTTCGCAGAATCGCTTTTGTGCAGAAAACAGTAACACTTGTTCAGAACGAAAGAAAGCACAGAGCCCCAGATTTTATGTTTTCCTGGAGAGCTTGCAGAGCACTGGGGAAAGGCAGGCAGAGAATTCCCTGCTAGCACCTTCTCTGTGCCTGGAAGCACAAGTGTTCACATTGCTTCGCAGAATCGCTTTTGTGCAGAAAACAGTAACACTTGTTCAGAACGAAAGAAAGCACAGAGCCCCAGATTTTATGTTGTCCTGGAGAGCTTGCAGAGCACTGGGGAAAGGCAGGCAGAGAATTCCCTGCTAGCACCTTCTCTGTGCCTGGGAAGCACAAGTGTTCACATTGCTTTGCAGAATCGCTTTTGTGCAGAAAACAGTAACACTTGTTCAGAACGAAAGAAAGCACAGAGCCCCAGATTTTATGTTGTCCTGGAGAGCTTGCAGAGCACTGGGGAAAGGCAGGCAGAGAATTCCCTGCTAGCACCTTCTCTGTGCCTGGGAAGCACAAGTGTTCACATTGCTTCGCAGAATCGCTTTTGTGCAGAAAACAGTAACACTTGTTCAGAACGAAAGAAAGCACAGAGCCCCAGATTTTATGTTGTCCTGGAGAGCTTGCAGAGCACTGGGGAAAGGCAGGCAGAGAATTCCCTGCTAGCACCTTCTCTGTGCCTGGGAAGCACAAGTGTTCACATTGCTTCGCAGAATCGCTTTTGTGCAGAAAACAGTAACACTTGTTCAGAACGAAAGAAAGCACAGAGCCCCAGATTTTATGTTGTCCTGGAGAGCTTGCAGAGCACTGGGGAAAGGCAGGCAGAGAATTCCCTGCTAGCACCTTCTCTGTGCCTGGGAAGCACAAGTGTTCACATTGCTTCGCAGAATCGCTTTTGTGCAGAAAACAGTAACACTTGTTCAGAACGAAAGAAAGCACAGAGCCCCAGATTTTATGTTGTCCTGGAGAGCTTGCAGAGCACTGGGGAAAGGCAGGCAGAGAATTCCCTGCTAGCACCTTCTCTGTGCCTGGGAAGCACAAGTGTTCACATTGCTTCGCAGAATCGCTTTTGTGCAGAAAACAGTAACACTTGTTCAGAACGAAAGAAAGCACAGAGCCCCAGATTTTATGTTGTCCTGGAGAGCTTGCAGAGCACTGGGGAAAGGCAGGCAGAGAATTCCCTGCTAGCACCTTCTCTGTGCCTGGGAAGCACAAGTGTTCACATTGCTTCGCAGAATCGCTTTTGTGCAGAAAACAGTAACACTTGTTCAGAACGAAAGAAAGCACAGAGCCCCAGATTTTATGTTGTCCTGGAGAGCTTGCAGAGCACTGGGGAAAGGCAGGCAGAGAATTCCCTGCTAGCACCTTCTCTGTGCCTGGGAAGCAGAAGTGTTCACATTGCTTCGCAGAATCGCTTTTGTGCAGAAAACAGTAACACTTGTTCAGAATGAAAGAAAGCACAGAGCCCCAGATTTTATGTTGTCCTGGAGAGCTTGCAGAGCACTGAGGAAAGGCAGGCAGAGAATTCCCTGCTAGCACCTTCTCTGTGCCTGGGAAGCAGAAGTGTTCACATTGCTTCGCAGAATCGCTTTTGTGCAGAAAACAGTAACACTTGTTCAGAACGAAAGAAAGCACAGAGCCCCAGATTTTATGTTGTCCTGGAGAGCTTGCAGAGCACTGGGGAAAGGCAGGCAGAGAATTCCCTGCTAGCACCTTCTCTGTGCCTGGGAAGCACAAGTGTTCACATTGCTTCGCAGAATCGCTTTTGTGCAGAAAACAGTAACAGTTGTTCAGAACGAAAGAAAGCACAGAGCCCCAGATTTTATGTTGTCCTGGAGAGCTTGCAGAGCACTGGGGAAAGGCAGGCAGAGAATTCCCTGCTAGCACCTTCTCTGTGCCTGGGAAGCACAAGTGTTCACATTGCTTCGCAGAATCGCTTTTGTGCAGAAAACAGTAACACTTGTTCAGAACGAAAGAAAGCACAGAGCCCCAGATTTTATGTTGTCCTGGAGAGCTTGCAGAGCACTGGGGAAAGGCAGGCAGAGAATTCCCTGCTAGCACCTTCTCTGTGCCTGGGAAGCACAAGTGTTCACATTGCTTCGCAGAATCGCTTTTGTGCAGAAAACAGTAACACTTGTTCAGAACGAAAGAAAGCACAGAGCCCCAGATTTTATGTTGTCCTGGAGAGCTTGCAGAGCACTGGGGAAAGGCAGGCAGAGAATTCCCTGCTAGCACCTTCTCTGTGCCTGGGAAGCACAAGTGTTCACATTGCTTCGCAGAATCGCTTTTGTGCAGAAAACAGTAACACTTGTTCAGAACGAAAGAAAGCACAGAGCCCCAGATTTTATGTTGTCCTGGAGAGCTTGCAGAGCACTGGGGAAAGGCAGGCAGAGAATTCCCTGCTAGCACCTTCTCTGTGCCTGGGAAGCACAAGTGTTCACATTGCTTCGCAGAATCGCTTTTGTGCAGAAAACAGTAACACTTGTTCAGAACGAAAGAAAGCACAGAGCCCCAGATTTTATGTTGTCCTGGAGAGCTTGCAGAGCACTGGGGAAAGGCAGGCAGAGAATTCCCTGCTAGCACCTTCTCTGTGCCTGTTCACATTGCTTCGCAGAATCGCTTTTGTGCAGAAAACAGTAACACTTGTTCAGAACGAAAGAAAGCACAGAGCCCCAGATTTTATGTTGTCCTGGAGAGCTTGCAGAGCACTGGGGAAAGGCAGGCAGAGAATTCCCTGCTAGCACCTTCTCTGTGCCTGGGAAGCACAAGTGTTCACATTACTTCGCAGAATCGCTTTTGTGCAGAAAACAGTAACAGTTGTTCAGAACGAAAGAAAGCACAGAGCCCCAGATTTTATGTTGTCCTGGAGAGCTTGCAGAGCACTGGGGAAAGGCAGGCAGAGAATTCCCTGCTAGCACCTTCTCTGTGCCTGGGAAGCAGAAGTGTTCACATTGCTTCGCAGAATCGCTTTTGTGCAGAAAACAGTAACACTTGTTCAGAACGAAAGAAAGCACAGAGCCCCAGATTTTATGTTGTCCTGGAGAGCTTGCAGAGCACTGGGGAAAGGCAGGCAGAGAATTCCCTGCTAGCACCTTCTCTGTGCCTGGGAAGCAGAAGTGTTCACATTGCTTGGCAGAATCGCTTTTGTGCAGAAAACAGTAACACTTGTTCAGAACGAAAGAAAGCACAGAGCCCCAGATTTTATGTTGTCCTGGAGAGCTTGCAGAGCACTGGGGAAAGGCAGGCAGAGAATTCCCTGCTAGCACCTTCTCTGTGCCTGGGAAGCACAAGTGTTCACATTGCTTCGCAGAATCGCTTTTGTGCAGAAAACAGTAACAGTTGTTCAGAACGAAAGAAAGCACAGAGCCCCAGATTTTATGTTGTCCTGGAGAGCTTGCAGAGCACTGGGGAAAGGCAGGCAGAGAATTCCCTGCTAGCACCTTCTCTGTGCCTGGGAAGCACAAGTGTTCACATTGCTTCGCAGAATCGCTTTTGTGCAGAAAACAGTAACACTTGTTCAGAACGAAAGAAAGCACAGAGCCCCAGATTTTATGTTGTCCTGGAGAGCTTGCAGAGCACTGGGGAAAGGCAGGCAGAGAATTCCCTGCTAGCACCTTCTCTGTGCCTGGGAAGCACAAGTGTTCACATTGCTTCGCAGAATCGCTTTTGTGCAGAAAACAGTAACACTTGTTCAGAACGAAAGAAAGCACAGAGCCCCAGATTTTATGTTGTCCTGGAGAGCTTGCAGAGCACTGGGGAAAGGCAGGCAGAGAATTCCCTGCTAGCACCTTCTCTGTGCCTGGGAAGCAGAAGTGTTCACATTGCTTCGCAGAATCGCTTTTGTGCAGAAAACAGTAACACTTGTTCAGAACGAAAGAAAGCACAGAGCCCCAGATTTTATGTTGTCCTGGAGAGCTTGCAGAGCACTGGGGAAAGGCAGGCAGAGAATTCCCTGCTAGCACCTTCTCTGTGCCTGGGAAGCACAAGTGTTCACATTGCTTCGCAGAATCGCTTTTGTGCAGAAAACAGTAACAGTTGTTCAGAACGAAAGAAAGCACAGAGCCCCAGATTTTATGTTGTCCTGGAGAGCTTGCAGAGCACTGGGGAAAGGCAGGCAGAGAATTCCCTGCTAGCACCTTCTCTGTGCCTGGGAAGCACAAGTGTTCACATTGCTTCGCAGAATCGCTTTTGTGCAGAAAACAGTAACACTTGTTCAGAACGAAAGAAAGCACAGAGCCCCAGATTTTATGTTGTCCTGGAGAGCTTGCAGAGCACTGGGGAAAGGCAGGCAGAGAATTCCCTGCTAGCACCTTCTCTGTGCCTGGGAAGCAGAAGTGTTCACATTGCTTCGCAGAATCGCTTTTGTGCAGAAAACAGTAACACTTGTTCAGAACGAAAGAAAGCACAGAGCCCCAGATTTTATGTTGTCCTGGAGAGCTTGCAGAGCACTGGGGAAAGGCAGGCAGAGAATTCCCTGCTAGCACCTTCTCTGTGCCTGGGAAGCACAAGTGTTCACATTGCTTCGCAGAATCGCTTTTGTGCAGAAAACAGTAACACTTGTTCAGAACGAAAGAAAGCACAGAGCCCCAGATTTTATGTTGTCCTGGAGAGCTTGCAGAGCACTGGGGAAAGGCAGGCAGAGAATTCCCTGCTAGCACCTTCTCTGTGCCTGGGAAGCACAAGTGTTCACATTGCTTCGCAGAATCGCTTTTGTGCAGAAAACAGTAACACTTGTTCAGAACGAAAGAAAGCACAGAGCCCCAGATTTTATGTTGTCCTGGAGAGCTTGCATAGCACTGGGGAAAGGCAGGCAGAGAATTCCCTGCTAGCACCTTCTCTGTGCCTGGGAAGCACAAGTGTTCACATTGCTTCGCAGAATCGCTTTTGTGCAGAAAACAGTAACACTTGTTCAGAACGAAAGAAAGCACAGAGCCCCAGATTTTATGTTGTCCTGGAGAGCTTGCAGAGCACTGGGGAAAGGCAGGCAGAGAATTCCCTGCTAGCACCTTCTCTGTGCCTGGGAAGCAGAAGTGTTCACATTGCTTGGCAGAATCGCTTTTGTGCAGAAAACAGTAACACTTGTTCAGAACGAAAGAAAGCACAGAGCCCCAGATTTTATGTTGTCCTGGAGAGCTTGCAGAGCACTGAGGAAAGGCAGGCAGAGAATTCCCTGCTAGCACCTTCTCTGTGCCTGGGAAGCAGAAGTGTTCACATTGCTTCGCAGAATCGCTTTTGTGCAGAAAACAGTAACACTTGTTCAGAACGAAAGAAAGCACAGAGCCCCAGATTTTATGTTGTCCTGGAGAGCTTGCAGAGCACTGGGGAAAGGCAGGCAGAGAATTCCCTGCTAGCACCTTCTCTGTGCCTGGGAAGCACAAGTGTTCACATTGCTTCGCAGAATCGCTTTTGTGCAGAAAACAGTAACAGTTGTTCAGAACGAAAGAAAGCACAGAGCCCCAGATTTTATGTTGTCCTGGAGAGCTTGCAGAGCACTGGGGAAAGGCAGGCAGAGAATTCCCTGCTAGCACCTTCTCTGTGCCTGGGAAGCACAAGTGTTCACATTGCTTCGCAGAATCGCTTTTGTGCAGAAAACAGTAACACTTGTTCAGAACGAAAGAAAGCACAGAGCCCCAGATTTTATGTTGTCCTGGAGAGCTTGCAGAGCACTGGGGAAAGGCAGGCAGAGAATTCCCTGCTAGCACCTTCTCTGTGCCTGGGAAGCACAAGTGTTCACATTGCTTCGCAGAATCGCTTTTGTGCAGAAAACAGTAACAGTTGTTCAGAACGAAAGAAAGCACAGAGCCCCAGATTTTATGTTGTCCTGGAGAGCTTGCAGAGCACTGGGGAAAGGCAGGCAGAGAATTCCCTGCTAGCACCTTCTCTGTGCCTGGGAAGCACAAGTGTTCACATTGCTTCGCAGAATCGCTTTTGTGCAGAAAACAGTAACACTTGTTCAGAACGAAAGAAAGCACAGAGCCCCAGATTTTATGTTTTCCTGGAGAGCTTGCAGAGCACTGGGGAAAGGCAGGCAGAGAATTCCCTGCTAGCACCTTCTCTGTGCCTGGGAAGCACAAGTGTTCACATTGCTTCGCAGAATCGCTTTTGTGCAGAAAACAGTAACACTTGTTCAGAACGAAAGAAAGCACAGAGCCCCAGATTTTATGTTGTCCTGGAGAGCTTGCAGAGCACTGGGGAAAGGCAGGCAGAGAATTCCCTGCTAGCACCTTCTCTGTGCCTGTTCACATTGCTTCGCAGAATCGCTTTTGTGCAGAAAACAGTAACACTTGTTCAGAACGAAAGAAAGCACAGAGCCCCAGATTTTATGTTGTCCTGGAGAGCTTGCAGAGCACTGGGGAAAGGCAGGCAGAGAATTCCCTGCTAGCACCTTCTCTGTGCCTGGGAAGCACAAGTGTTCACATTACTTCGCAGAATCGCTTTTGTGCAGAAAAAAGTAACACTTGTTCAGAACGAAAGAAAGCACAGAGCCCCAGATTTTATGTTGTCCTGGAGAGCTTGCAGAGCACTGGGGAAAGGCAGGCAGAGAATTCCCTGCTAGCACCTTCTCTGTGCCTGGGAAGCAGAAGTGTTCACATTGCTTCGCAGAATCGCTTTTGTGCAGAAAACAGTAACACTTGTTCAGAACGAAAGAAAGCACAGAGCCCCAGATTTTATGTTGTCCTGGAGAGCTTGCAGAGCACTGGGGAAAGGCAGGCAGAGAATTCCCTGCTAGCACCTTCTCTGTGCCTGGGAAGCAGAAGTGTTCACATTGCTTGGCAGAATCGCTTTTGTGCAGAAAACAGTAACACTTGTTCAGAACGAAAGAAAGCACAGAGCCCCAGATTTTATGTTGTCCTGGAGAGCTTGCAGAGCACTGGGGAAAGGCAGGCAGAGAATTCCCTGCTAGCACCTTCTCTGTGCCTGGGAAGCAGAAGTGTTCACATTGCTTCGCAGAATCGCTTTTGTGCAGAAAACAGTAACACTTGTTCAGAACGAAAGAAAGCACAGAGCCCCAGATTTTATGTTGTCCTGGAGAGCTTGCAGAGCACTGGGGAAAGGCAGGCAGAGAATTCCCTGCTAGCACCTTCTCTGTGCCTGGGAAGCAGAAGTGTTCACATTGCTTGGCAGAATCGCTTTTGTGCAGAAAACAGTAACACTTGTTCAGAACGAAAGAAAGCACAGAGCCCCAGATTTTATGTTGTCCTGGAGAGCTTGCAGAGCACTGGGGAAAGGCAGGCAGAGAATTCCCTGCTAGCACCTTCTCTGTGCCTGGGAAGCACAAGTGTTCACATTGCTTCGCAGAATCGCTTTTGTGCAGAAAACAGTAACACTTGTTCAGAACGAAAGAAAGCACAGAGCCCCAGATTTTATGTTGTCCTGGAGAGCTTGCAGAGCACTGGGGAAAGGCAGGCAGAGAATTCCCTGCTAGCACCTTCTCTGTGCCTGGGAAGCACAAGTGTTCACATTGCTTCGCAGAATCGCTTTTGTGCAGAAAACAGTAACAGTTGTTCAGAACGAAAGAAAGCACAGAGCCCCAGATTTTATGTTGTCCTGGAGAGCTTGCAGAGCACTGGGGAAAGGCAGGCAGAGAATTCCCTGCTAGCACCTTCTCTGTGCCTGGGAAGCACAAGTGTTCACATTGCTTCGCAGAATCGCTTTTGTGCAGAAAACAGTAACACTTGTTCAGAACGAAAGAAAGCACAGAGCCCCAGATTTTATGTTGTCCTGGAGAGCTTGCAGAGCACTGGGGAAAGGCAGGCAGAGAATTCCCTGCTAGCACCTTCTCTGTGCCTGGGAAGCAGAAGTGTTCACATTGCTTCGCAGAATCGCTTTTGTGCAGAAAACAGTAACACTTGTTCAGAACGAAAGAAAGCACAGAGCCCCAGATTTTATGTTGTCCTGGAGAGCTTGCAGAGCACTGGGGAAAGGCAGGCAGAGAATTCCCTGCTAGCACCTTCTCTGTGCCTGGGAAGCACAAGTGTTCACATTGCTTCGCAGAATCGCTTTTGTGCAGAAAACAGTAACACTTGTTCAGAACGAAAGAAAGCACAGAGCCCCAGATTTTATGTTGTCCTGGAGAGCTTGCAGAGCACTGGGGAAAGGCAGGCAGAGAATTCCCTGCTAGCACCTTCTCTGTGCCTGGGAAGCACAAGTGTTCACATTGCTTCGCAGAATCGCTTTTGTGCAGAAAACAGTAACACTTGTTCAGAACGAAAGAAAGCACAGAGCCCCAGATTTTATGTTGTCCTGGAGAGCTTGCATAGCACTGGGGAAAGGCAGGCAGAGAATTCCCTGCTAGCACCTTCTCTGTGCCTGGGAAGCACAAGTGTTCACATTGCTTCGCAGAATCGCTTTTGTGCAGAAAACAGTAACACTTGTTCAGAACGAAAGAAAGCACAGAGCCCCAGATTTTATGTTGTCCTGGAGAGCTTGCAGAGCACTGGGGAAAGGCAGGCAGAGAATTCCCTGCTAGCACCTTCTCTGTGCCTGGGAAGCAGAAGTGTTCACATTGCTTCGCAGAATCGCTTTTGTGCAGAAAACAGTAACACTTGTTCAGAATGAAAGAAAGCACAGAACCCCAGATTTTATGTTGTCCTGGAGAGCTTGCAGAGCACTGGGGAAAGGCAGGCAGAGAATTCCCTGCTAGCACCTTCTCTGTGCCTGGGAAGCAGAAGTGTTCACATTGCTTCGCAGAATCGCTTTTGTGCAGAAAACAGTAACACTTGTTCAGAACGAAAGAAAGCACAGAGCCCCAGATTTTATGTTGTCCTGGAGAGCTTGCAGAGCACTGGGGAAAGGCAGGCAGAGAATTCCCTGCTAGCACCTTCTCTGTGCCTGGGAAGCACAAGTGTTCACATTGCTTCGCAGAATCGCTTTTGTGCAGAAAACAGTAACACTTGTTCAGAACGAAAGAAAGCACAGAGCCCCAGATTTTATGTTGTCCTGGAGAGCTTGCAGAGCACTGGGGAAAGGCAGGCAGAGAATTCCCTGCTAGCACCTTCTCTGTGCCTGGGAAGCACAAGTGTTCACATTACTTCGCAGAATCGCTTTTGTGCAGAAAACAGTAACACTTGTTCAGAACGAAAGAAAGCACAGAGCCCCAGATTTTATGTTGTCCTGGAGAGCTTGCAGAGCACTGGGGAAAGGCAGGCAGAGAATTCCCTGCTAGCACCTTCTCTGTGCCTGGGAAGCAGTAGTGTTCACTTTGCTTCGCAGAATCGCTTTTGTGCAGAAAACAGTAACACTTGTTCAGAATGAAAGAAAGCACAGAGCCCCAGATTTTATGTTGTCCTGGAGAGCTTGCAGAGCACTGGGGAAAGGCAGGCAGAGAATTCCCTGCTAGCACCTTCTCTGTGCCTGGGAAGCACAAGTGTTCACATTGCTTCGCAGAATCGCTTTTGTGCAGAAAACAATAACACTTGTTCAGAACGAAAGAAAGCACAAAACCCCAGATTTTATGTTGTCCTGGAGAGCTTGCAGAGCACTGGGGAAAGGCAGGCAGAGAATTCCCTGCTAGCACCTTCTCTGTGCCTGGGAAGCACAAGTGTTCACATTGCTTGGCAGAATCGCTTTTGTGCAGAAAACAGTAACACTTGTTCAGAACGAAAGAAAGCACAGAGCCCCAGATTTTATGTTGTGCTGGAGAGCTTGCAGAGCACTGGGGAAAGGCAGGCAGAGAATTCCCTGCTAGCACCTTCTCTGTGCCTGGGAAGCACTAGTGTTCACATTGCTTCGCAGAATCGCTTTTGTGCAGAAAACAGTAACACTTGTTCAGAACGAAAGAAAGCACAGAGCCCCAGATTTTATGTTGTCCTGGAGAGCTTGCAGAGCACTGGGGAAAGGCAGGCAGAGAATTCCCTGCTAGCACCTTCTCTGTGCCTGGGAAGCACACGTGTTCACATTGCTTCGCAGAATCGCTTTTGTGCAGAAAACACTAACACTTGTTCAGAACGAAAGAAAGCACAGAGCCCCAGATTTTATGTTGTCCTGGAGAGCTTGCAGAGCACTGGGGAAAGGCAGGCAGAGAATTCCCTGCTAGCACCTTCTCTGTGCCTGTTCACTTTTCTTCGCAGAATCGCTTTTGTGCAGAAAACAGTAACACTTGTTCAGAACGAAAGAAAGCACAGAGCCCCAGATTTTATGTTGTCCTGGAGAGCTTGCAGAGCACTGGGGAAAGGCAGGCAGAGAATTCCCTGCTAGCACCTTCTCTGTGCCTGGGAAGCACAAGTGTTCACATTGCTTCGCAGAATCGCTTTTGTGCAGAAAACAGTAACACTTGTTCAGAACGAAAGAAAGCACAGAGCCCCAGATTTTATGTTGTCCTGGAGAGCTTGCAGAGCACTGGGGAAAGGCAGGCAGAGAATTCCCTGCTAGCACCTTCTCTGTGCCTGGGAAGCACAAGTGTTCACATTGCTTTGCAGAATCGCTTTTGTGCAGAAAACAGTAACACTTGTTCAGAACGAAAGAAAGCACAGAGCCCCAGATTTTATGTTGTCCTGGAGAGCTTGCAGAGCACTGGGGAAAGGCAGGCAGAGAATTCCCTGCTAGCACCTTCTCTGTGCCTGGGAAGCAGAAGTGTTCACATTGCTTCGCAAATTCGCTTTTGTGCAGAAAACAGTAACACTTGTTCAGAACGAAAGAAAGCACAGAGCCCCAGATTTGCTGTTGTCCTGGAGAGCTTGCAGAGCACTGGGGAAAGGCAGGCAGAGAATTCCCTGCTAGCACCTTCTCTGTGCCTGTTCACATTGCTTCGCAGAATCGCTTTTGTGCAGAAAACAGTAACACTTGTTCAGAACGAAAGAAAGCACAGAGCCCCAGATTTTATGTTGTCCTGGAGAGCTTGCAGAGCACTGGGGAAAGGCAGGCAGAGAATTCCCTGCTAGCACCTTCTCTGTGCCTGGGAAGCACAAGTGTTCACATTGCTTTGCAGAATCGCTTTTGTGCAGAAAACAGTAACACTTGTTCAGAACGAAAGAAAGCACAGAGCCCCAGATTTTATGTTGTCCTGGAGAGCTTGCAGAGCACTGGGGAAAGGCAGGCAGAGAATTCCCTGCTAGCACCTTCTCTGTGCCTGGGAAGCAGAAGTGTTCACATTGCTTCGCAGAATCGCTTTTGTGCAGAAAACAGTAACACTTGTTCAGAACGAAAGAAAGCACAGAGCCCCAGATTTTATGTTGTCCTGGAGAGCTTGCAGAGCACTGGGGAAAGGCAGGCAGAGAATTCCCTGCTAGCACCTTCTCTGTGCCTGGGAAGCAGAAGTGTTCACATTGCTTCGCAGAATCGCTTTTGTGCAGAAAACAGTAACACTTGTTCAGAACGAAAGAAAGCACAGAGCCCCAGATTTTATGTTGTCCTGGAGAGCTTGCAGAGCACTGGGGAAAGGCAGGCAGACAATTCCCTGCTAGCACCTTCTCTGTGCCTGGGAAGCACAAGTGTTCATATTGCTTCGCAGAATCGCTTTTGTGCAGAAAACAGTAACACTTGTTCAGAACGAAAGAAAGCACAGAGCCCCAGATTTTATGTTGTCCTGGAGAGCTTGCAGAGCACTGGGGAAAGGCAGGCAGACAATTCCCTGCTAGCACCTTCTCTGTGCCTGTTCACATTGCTTCGCAGAATCGCTTTTGTGCAGAAAACAGTAACACTTGTTCAGAACGAAAGAAAGCACAGAGCCCCAGATTTTATGTTGTCCTGGAGAGCTTGCAGAGCACTGGGGAAAGGCAGGCAGAGAATTCCCTGCTAGCACCTTCTCTGTGCCTGGGAAGCACAAGTGTTCACATTGCTTCGCAGAATCGCTTTTGTGCAGAAAACAGTAACACTTGTTCAGAACGAAAGAAAGCACAGAGCCCCAGATTTTATGTTGTCCTGGAGAGCTTGCAGAGCACTGGGGAAAGGCAGGCAGAGAATTCCCTGCTAGCACCTTCTCTGTGCCTGGGAAGCACAAGTGTTCACATTGCTTCGCAGAATCGCTTTTGTGCAGAAAACAGTAACACTTGTTCAGAACGAAAGAAAGCACAGAGCCCCAGATTTTATGTTGTCCTGGAGAGCTTGCAGAGCACTGGGGAAAGGCAGGCAGAGAATTCCCTGCTAGCACCTTCTCTGTGCCTGGGAAGCACAAGTGTTCACATTGCTTCGCAGAATCGCTTTTGTGCAGAAAACAGTAACAGTTGTTCAGAACGAAAGAAAGCACAGAGCCCCAGATTTTATGTTTTCCTGGAGAGCTTGCAGAGCACTGGGGAAAGGCAGGCAGAGAATTCCCTGCTAGCACCTTCTCTGTGCCTGGGAAGCACAAGTGTTCACATTGCTTCGCAGAATCGCTTTTGTGCAGAAAACAGTAACACTTGTTCAGAACGAAAGAAAGCACAGAGCCCCAGATTTTATGTTGTCCTGGAGAGCTTGCAGAGCACTGGGGAAAGGCAGGCAGAGAATTCCCTGCTAGCACCTTCTCTGTGCCTGGGAAGCACAAGTGTTCACATTGCTTTGCAGAATCGCTTTTGTGCAGAAAACAGTAACACTTGTTCAGAACGAAAGAAAGCACAGAGCCCCAGATTTTATGTTGTCCTGGAGAGCTTGCAGAGCACTGGGGAAAGGCAGGCAGAGAATTCCCTGCTAGCACCTTCTCTGTGCCTGGGAAGCAGAAGTGTTCACATTGCTTCGCAGAATCGCTTTTGTGCAGAAAACAGTAACACTTGTTCAGAACGAAAGAAAGCACAGAGCCCCAGATTTTATGTTGTCCTGGAGAGCTTGCAGAGCACTGGGGAAAGGCAGGCAGAGAATTCCCTGCTAGCACCTTCTCTGTGCCTGGGAAGCACAAGTGTTCACATTGCTTCGCAG
Source organism: Strix uralensis (assembly GCF_047716275.1). Taxonomy (NCBI): domain Eukaryota; kingdom Metazoa; phylum Chordata; class Aves; order Strigiformes; family Strigidae; genus Strix; species Strix uralensis. Next base: position 138,506 of record NW_027436777.1, on the reverse strand, counting down.
AATCGCTTTTGTGCAGAAAACAGTAACACTTGTTCAGAACGAAAGAAAGCACAGAGCCCCAGATTTTATGTTGTCCTGGAGAGCTTGCAGAGCACTGGGGAAAGGCAGGCAGAGAATTCCCTGCTAGCACCTTCTCTGTGCCTGGGAAGCACAAGTGTTCACATTGCTTCGCAGAATCGCTTTTGTGCAGAAAACAGTAACACTTGTTCAGAACGAAAGAAAGCACAGAGCCCCAGATTTTATGTTGTCCTGGAGAGCTTGCAGAGCACTGGGGAAAGGCAGGCAGAGAATTCCCTGCTAGCACCTTCTCTGTGCCTGGGAAGCACAAGTGTTCACATTGCTTCGCAGAATCGCTTTTGTGCAGAAAACAGTAACACTTGTTCAGAACGAAAGAAAGCACAGAGCCCCAGATTTTATGTTGTCCTGGAGAGCTTGCAGAGCACTGGGGAAAGTCAGGCAGAGAATTCCCTGCTAGCACCTTCTCTGTGCCTGGGAAGCACAAGTGTTCACATTGCTTTGCAGAATCGCTTTTGTGCAGAAAACAGTAACACTTGTTCAGAATGAAAGAAAGCACAGAACCCCAGATTTTATGTTGTCCTGGAGAGCTTGCATAGCACTGGGGAAAGGCAGGCAGAGAATTCCCTGCTAGCACCTTCTCTGTGCCTGGGAAGCACAAGTGTTCACATTGCTTCGCAGAATCGCTTTTGTGCAGAAAACAGTAACACTTGTTCAGAACGAAAGAAAGCACAGAGCCCCAGATTTTATGTTGTCCTGGAGAGCTTGCAGAGCACTGGGGAAAGGCAGGCAGAGAATTCCCTGCTAGCACCTTCTCTGTGCCTGGGAAGCAGAAGTGTTCACATTGCTTCGCAGAATCGCTTTTGTGCAGAAAACAGTAACACTTGTTCAGAATGAAAGAAAGCACAGAACCCCAGATTTTATGTTGTCCTGGAGAGCTTGCAGAGCACTGGGGAAAGGCAGGCAGAGAATTCCCTGCTAGCACCTTCTCTGTGCCTGGGAAGCAGAAGTGTTCACATTGCTTCGCAGAATCGCTTTTGTGCAGAAAACAGTAACACTTGTTCAGAACGAAAGAAAGCACAGAGCCCCAGATTTTATGTTGTCCTGGAGAGCTTGCAGAGCACTGGGGAAAGGCAGGCAGAGAATTCCCTGCTAGCACCTTCTCTGTGCCTGTTCACATTGCTTCGCAGAATCGCTTTTGTGCAGAAAACAGTAACACTTGTTCAGAACGAAAGAAAGCACAGAGCCCCAGATTTTATGTTGTCCTGGAGAGCTTGCAGAGCACTGGGGAAAGGCAGGCAGAGAATTCCCTGCTAGCACCTTCTCTGTGCCTGGGAAGCACAAGTGTTCACATTACTTCGCAGAATCGCTTTTGTGCAGAAAACAGTAACACTTGTTCAGAACGAAAGAAAGCACAGAGCCCCAGATTTTATGTTGTCCTGGAGAGCTTGCAGAGCACTGGGGAAAGGCAGGCAGAGAATTCCCTGCTAGCACCTTCTCTGTGCCTGGGAAGCAGTAGTGTTCACTTTGCTTCGCAGAATCGCTTTTGTGCAGAAAACAGTAACACTTCTTCAGAATGAAAGAAAGCACAGAGCCCCAGATTTTATGTTGTCCTGGAGAGCTTGCAGAGCACTGGGGAAAGGCAGGCAGAGAATTCCCTGCTAGCACCTTCTCTGTGCCTGGGAAGCACAAGTGTTCACATTGCTTCGCAGAATCGCTTTTGTGCAGAAAACAATAACACTTGTTCAGAACGAAAGAAAGCACAAAACCCCAGATTTTATGTTGTCCTGGAGAGCTTGCAGAGCACTGGGGAAAGGCAGGCAGAGAATTCCCTGCTAGCACCTTCTCTGTGCCTGGGAAGCACAAGTGTTCACATTGCTTGGCAGAATCGCTTTTGTGCAGAAAACAGTAACACTTGTTCAGAACGAAAGAAAGCACAGAGCCCCAGATTTTATGTTGTGCTGGAGAGCTTGCAGAGCACTGGGGAAAGGCAGGCAGAGAATTCCCTGCTAGCACCTTCTCTGTGCCTGGGAAGCACTAGTGTTCACATTGCTTCGCAGAATCGCTTTTGTGCAGAAAACAGTAACACTTGTTCAGAACGAAAGAAAGCACAGAGCCCCAGATTTTATGTTGTCCTGGAGAGCTTGCAGAGCACTGGGGAAAGGCAGGCAGAGAATTCCCTGCTAGCACCTTCTCTGTGCCTGGGAAGCACAAGTGTTCACATTGCTTCGCAGAATCGCTTTTGTGCAGAAAACACTAACACTTGTTCAGAACGAAAGAAAGCACAGAGCCCCAGATTTTATGTTGTCCTGGAGAGCTTGCAGAGCACTGGGGAAAGGCAGGCAGAGAATTCCCTGCTAGCACCTTCTCTGTGCCTGTTCACTTTTCTTCGCAGAATCGCTTTTGTGCAGAAAACAGTAACACTTGTTCAGAACGAAAGAAAGCACAGAGCCCCAGATTTTATGTTGTCCTGGAGAGCTTGCAGAGCACTGGGGAAAGGCAGGCAGAGAATTCCCTGCTAGCACCTTCTCTGTGCCTGGGAAGCACAAGTGTTCACATTGCTTCGCAGAATCGCTTTTGTGCAGAAAACAGTAACACTTGTTCAGAACGAAAGAAAGCACAGAGCCCCAGATTTTATGTTGTCCTGGAGAGCTTGCAGAGCACTGGGGAAAGGCAGGCAGAGAATTCCCTGCTAGCACCTTCTCTGTGCCTGGGAAGCACAAGTGTTCACATTGCTTTGCAGAATCGCTTTTGTGCAGAAAACAGTAACACTTGTTCAGAACGAAAGAAAGCACAGAGCCCCAGATTTTATGTTGTCCTGGAGAGCTTGCAGAGCACTGGGGAAAGGCAGGCAGAGAATTCCCTGCTAGCACCTTCTCTGTGCCTGGGAAGCAGAAGTGTTCACATTGCTTCGCAAATTCGCTTTTGTGCAGAAAACAGTAACACTTGTTCAGAACGAAAGAAAGCACAGAGCCCCAGATTTGCTGTTGTCCTGGAGAGCTTGCAGAGCACTGGGGAAAGGCAGGCAGAGAATTCCCTGCTAGCACCTTCTCTGTGCCTGTTCACATTGCTTCGCAGAATCGCTTTTGTGCAGAAAACAGTAACACTTGTTCAGAACGAAAGAAAGCACAGAGCCCCAGATTTTATGTTGTCCTGGAGAGCTTGCAGAGCACTGGGGAAAGGCAGGCAGAGAATTCCCTGCTAGCACCTTCTCTGTGCCTGGGAAGCACAAGTGTTCACATTGCTTTGCAGAATCGCTTTTGTGCAGAAAACAGTAACAGTTGTTCAGAACGAAAGAAAGCACAGAGCCCCAGATTTTATGTTGTCCTGGAGAGCTTGCAGAGCACTGGGGAAAGGCAGGCAGAGAATTCCCTGCTAGCACCTTCTCTGTGCCTGGGAAGCAGAAGTGTTCACATTGCTTCGCAGAATCGCTTTTGTGCAGAAAACAGTAACAGTTGTTCAGAACGAAAGAAAGCACAGAGCCCCAGATTTTATGTTGTCCTGGAGAGCTTGCAGAGCACTGGGGAAAGGCAGGCAGAGAATTCCCTGCTAGCACCTTCTCTGTGCCTGGGAAGCAGAAGTGTTCACATTGCTTCGCAGAATCGCTTTTGTGCAGAAAACAGTAACACTTGTTCAGAACGAAAGAAAGCACAGAGCCCCAGATTTTATGTTGTCCTGGAGAGCTTGCAGAGCACTGGGGAAAGGCAGGCAGACAATTCCCTGCTAGCACCTTCTCTGTGCCTGGGAAGCACAAGTGTTCATATTGCTTCGCAGAATCGCTTTTGTGCAGAAAACAGTAACACTTGTTCAGAACGAAAGAAAGCACAGAGCCCCAGATTTTATGTTGTCCTGGAGAGCTTGCAGAGCACTGGGGAAAGGCAGGCAGACAATTCCCTGCTAGCACCTTCTCTGTGCCTGTTCACATTGCTTCGCAGAATCGCTTTTGTGCAGAAAACAGTAACACTTGTTCAGAACGAAAGAAAGCACAGAGCCCCAGATTTTATGTTGTCCTGGAGAGCTTGCAGAGCACTGGGGAAAGGCAGGCAGAGAATTCCCTGCTAGCACCTTCTCTGTGCCTGGGAAGCACAAGTGTTCACATTGCTTCGCAGAATCGCTTTTGTGCAGAAAACAGTAACACTTGTTCAGAACGAAAGAAAGCACAGAGCCCCAGATTTTATGTTGTCCTGGAGAGCTTGCAGAGCACTGGGGAAAGGCAGGCAGAGAATTCCCTGCTAGCACCTTCTCTGTGCCTGGGAAGCACAAGTGTTCACATTGCTTCGCAGAATCGCTTTTGTGCAGAAAACAGTAACACTTGTTCAGAACGAAAGAAAGCACAGAGCCCCAGATTTTATGTTGTCCTGGAGAGCTTGCAGAGCACTGGGGAAAGGCAGGCAGAGAATTCCCTGCTAGCACCTTCTCTGTGCCTGGGAAGCACAAGTGTTCACATTGCTTCGCAGAATCGCTTTTGTGCAGAAAACAGTAACAGTTGTTCAGAACGAAAGAAAGCACAGAGCCCCAGATTTTATGTTTTCCTGGAGAGCTTGCAGAGCACTGGGGAAAGGCAGGCAGAGAATTCCCTGCTAGCACCTTCTCTGTGCCTGGGAAGCACAAGTGTTCACATTGCTTCGCAGAATCGCTTTTGTGCAGAAAACAGTAACACTTGTTCAGAACGAAAGAAAGCACAGAGCCCCAGATTTTATGTTGTCCTGGAGAGCTTGCAGAGCACTGGGGAAAGGCAGGCAGAGAATTCCCTGCTAGCACCTTCTCTGTGCCTGGGAAGCACAAGTGTTCACATTGCTTTGCAGAATCGCTTTTGTGCAGAAAACAGTAACACTTGTTCAGAACGAAAGAAAGCACAGAGCCCCAGATTTTATGTTGTCCTGGAGAGCTTGCAGAGCACTGGGGAAAGGCAGGCAGAGAATTCCCTGCTAGCACCTTCTCTGTGCCTGGGAAGCAGAAGTGTTCACATTGCTTCGCAGAATCGCTTTTGTGCAGAAAACAGTAACACTTGTTCAGAACGAAAGAAAGCACAGAGCCCCAGATTTTATGTTGTCCTGGAGAGCTTGCAGAGCACTGGGGAAAGGCAGGCAGAGAATTCCCTGCTAGCACCTTCTCTGTGCCTGGGAAGCACAAGTGTTCACATTGCTTCGCAGAATCGCTTTTGTGCAGAAAACAGTAACACTTGTTCAGAACGAAAGAAAGCACAGAGCCCCAGATTTTATGTTGTCCTGGAGAGCTTGCAGAGCACTGGGGAAAGGCAGGCAGAGAATTCCCTGCTAGCACCTTCTCTGTGCCTGGGAAGCACAAGTGTTCACATTGCTTCGCAGAATCGCTTTTGTGCAGAAAACAGTAACACTTGTTCAGAACGAAAGAAAGCACAGAGCCCCAGATTTTATGTTGTCCTGGAGAGCTTGCAGAGCACTGGGGAAAGGCAGGCAGAGAATTCCCTGCTAGCACCTTCTCTGTGCCTGGGAAGCAGAAGTGTTCACATTGCTTCGCAGAATCGCTTTTGTGCAGAAAACAGTAACACTTGTTCAGAATGAAAGAAAGCACAGAACCCCAGATTTTATGTTGTCCTGGAGAGCTTGCAGAGCACTGGGGAAAGGCAGGCAGAGAATTCCCTGCTAGCACCTTCTCTGTGCCTGGGAAGCAGAAGTGTTCACATTGCTTCACAGAATCGCTTTTGTGCAGAAAACAGTAACACTTGTTCAGAACGAAAGAAAGCACAGAGCCCCAGATTTTATGTTGTCCTGGAGAGCTTGCAGAGCACTGGGGAAAGGCAGGCAGAGAATTCCCTGCTAGCACCTTCTCTGTGCCTGTTCACATTGCTTCGCAGAATCGCTTTTGTGCAGAAAACAGTAACACTTGTTCAGAACGAAAGAAAGCACAGAGCCCCAGATTTTATGTTGTCCTGGAGAGCTTGCAGAGCACTGGGGAAAGGCAGGCAGAGAATTCCCTGCTAGCACCTTCTCTGTGCCTGGGAAGCACAAGTGTTCACATTACTTCGCAGAATCGCTTTTGTGCAGAAAACAGTAACACTTGTTCAGAACGAAAGAAAGCACAGAGCCCCAGATTTTATGTTGTCCTGGAGAGCTTGCAGAGCACTGGGGAAAGGCAGGCAGAGAATTCCCTGCTAGCACCTTCTCTGTGCCTGGGAAGCAGAAGTCTTCACATTGCTTCGCAGAATCGCTTTTGTGCAGAAAACAGTAACACTTGTTCAGAACGAAAGAAAGCACAGAGCCCCAGATTTGCTGTTGTCCTGGAGAGCTTGCAGAGCACTGAGGAAAGGCAGGCAGAGAATTCCCTGCTAGCACCTTCTCTGTGCCTGGGAAGCACAAGTGTTCACATTGCTTCGCAGAATCGCTTTTGTGCAGAAAACACTAACACTTGTTCAGAACGAAAGAAAGCACAGAGCCCCAGATTTTATGTTGTCCTGGAGAGCTTGCAGAGCACTGGGGAAAGGCAGGCAGAGAATTCCCTGCTAGCACCTTCTCTGTGCCTGTTCACTTTTCTTCGCAGAATCGCTTTTGTGCAGAAAACAGTAACACTTGTTCAGAACGAAAGAAAGCACAGAGCCCCAGATTTTATGTTGTCCTGGAGAGCTTGCAGAGCACTGGGGAAAGGCAGGCAGAGAATTCCCTGCTAGCACCTTCTCTGTGCCTGGGAAGCACAAGTGTTCACATTGCTTCGCAGAATCGCTTTTGTGCAGAAAACAGTAACACTTGTTCAGAACGAAAGAAAGCACAGAGCCCCAGATTTTATGTTGTCCTGGAGAGCTTGCAGAGCACTGGGGAAAGGCAGGCAGAGAATTCCCTGCTAGCACCTTCTCTGTGCCTGGGAAGCACAAGTGTTCACATTGCTTCGCAGAATTGCTTTTGTGCAGAAAACAGTAACACTTGTTCAGAACGAAAGAAAGCACAGAGCCCCAGATTTTATGTTGTCCTGGAGAGCTTGCAGAGCACTGGGGAAAGGCAGGCAGAGAATTCCCTGCTAGCACCTTCTCTGTGCCTGGGAAGCACAAGTGTTCACATTGCTTTGCAGAATCGCTTTTGTGCAGAAAACAGTAACACTTGTTCAGAACGAAAGAAAGCACAGAGCCCCAGATTTTATGTTGTCCTGGAGAGCTTGCAGAGCACTGGGGAAAGGCAGGCAGAGAATTCCCTGCTAGCACCTTCTCTGTGCCTGGGAAGCAGAAGTGTTCACATTGCTTCGCAAAATCGCTTTTGTGCAGAAAACAGTAACACTTGTTCAGAACGAAAGAAAGCACAGAGCCCCAGATTTGCTGTTGTCCTGGAGAGCTTGCAGAGCACTGGGGAAAGGCAGGCAGAGAATTCCCTGCTAGCACCTTCTCTGTGCCTGTTCACATTGCTTCGCAGAATCGCTTTTGTGCAGAAAACAGTAACACTTGTTCAGAACGAAAGAAAGCACAGAGCCCCAGATTTTATGTTGTCCTGGAGAGCTTGCAGAGCACTGGGGAAAGGCAGGCAGAGAATTCCCTGCTAGCACCTTCTCTGTGCCTGGGAAGCACAAGTGTTCACATTGCTTCGCAGAATCGCTTTTGTGCAGAAAACAGTAACACTTGTTCAGAACGAAAGAAAGCACAGAGCCCCAGATTTTATGTTGTCCTGGAGAGCTTGCAGAGCACTGGGGAAAGGCAGGCAGAGAATTCCCTGCTAGCACCTTCTCTGTGCCTGGGAAGCACAAGTGTTCATATTGCTTCGCAGAATCGCTTTTGTGCAGAAAACAGTAACACTTGTTCAGAACGAAAGAAAGCACAGAGCCCCAGATTTTATGTTGTCCTGGAGAGCTTGCAGAGCACTGGGGAAAGGCAGGCAGACAATTCCCTGCTAGCACCTTCTCTGTGCCTGTTCACATTGCTTCGCAGAATCGCTTTTGTGCAGAAAACAGTAACACTTGTTCAGAACGAAAGAAAGCACAGAGCCCCAGATTTTATGTTGTCCTGGAGAGCTTGCAGAGCACTGGGGAAAGGCAGGCAGAGAATTCCCTGCTAGCACCTTTTCTGTGCCTGGGAAGCACAAGTGTTCACATTGCTTCGCAGAATCGCTTTTGTGCAGAAAACAGTAACAGTTGTTCAGAACGAAAGAAAGCACAGAGCCCCAGATTTTATGTTGTCCTGGAGAGCTTGCAGAGCACTGGGGAAAGGCAGGCAGAGAATTCCCTGCTAGCACCTTCTCTGTGCCTGGGAAGCAGAAGTGTTCACATTGCTTCGCAGAATCGCTTTTGTGCAGAAAACAGTAACACTTGTTCAGAACGAAAGAAAGCACAGAGCCCCAGATTTTATGTTGTCCTGGAGAGCTTGCAGAGCACTGGGGAAAGGCAGGCAGAGAATTCCCTGCTAGCACCTTCTCTGTGCCTGGGAAGCACAAGTGTTCACATTGCTTCGCAGAATCGCTTTTGTGCAGAAAACAGTAACACTTGTTCAGAACGAAAGAAAGCACAGAGCCCCAGATTTTATGTTGTCCTGGAGAGCTTGCAGAGCACTGGGGAAAGGCAGGCAGAGAATTCCCTGCTAGCACCTTCTCTGTGCCTGGGAAGCAGAAGTGTTCACATTGCTTCGCAAAATCGCTTTTGTGCAGAAAACAGTAACACTTGTTCAGAACGAAAGAAAGCACAGAGCCCCAGATTTTATGTTGTCCTGGAGAGCTTGCAGAGCACTGGGGAAAGGCAGGCAGAGAATTCCCTGCTAGCACCTTCTCTGTGCCTGGGAAGCAGAAGTGTTCACATTGCTTCGCAGAATCGCTTTTGTGCAGAAAACAGTAACACTTGTTCAGAACGAAAGAAAGCACAGAGCCCCAGATTTTATGTTGTCCTGGAGAGCTTGCAGAGCACTGGGGAAAGGCAGGCAGAGAATTCCCTGCTAGCACCTTCTCTGTGCCTGGGAAGCACAAGTGTTCACATTGCTTTGCAGAATCGCTTTTGTGCAGAAAACAGTAACACTTGTTCAGAACGAAAGAAAGCACAGAGCCCCAGATTTTATGTTGTCCTGGAGAGCTTGCAGAGCACTGGGGAAAGGCAGGCAGAGAATTCCCTGCTAGCACCTTCTCTGTGCCTGGGAAGCAGAAGTGTTCACATTGCTTCGCAGAATCGCTTTTGTGCAGAAAACAGTAACACTTGTTCAGAACGAAAGAAAGCACAGAGCCCCAGATTTTATGTTGTCCTGGAGAGCTTGCAGAGCACTGGGGAAAGGCAGGCAGAGAATTCCCTGCTAGCACCTTCTCTGTGCCTGGGAAGCAGAAGTGTTCACATTGCTTCGCAGAATCGCTTTTGTGCAGAAAACAGTAACACTTGTTCAGAACGAAAGAAAGCACAGAGCCCCAGATTTTATGTTGTCCTGGAGAGCTTGCAGAGCACTGGGGAAAGGCAGGCAGAGAATTCCCTGCTAGCACCTTCTCTGTGCCTGGGAAGCACAAGTGTTCACATTGCTTCGCAGAATCGCTTTTGTGCAGAAAACAGTAACACTTGTTCAGAACGAAAGAAAGCACAGAGCCCCAGATTTTATGTTGTCCTGGAGAGCTTGCAGAGCACTGGGGAAAGGCAGGCAGAGAATTCCCTGCTAGCACCTTCTCTGTGCCTGGGAAGCACAAGTGTTCACATTGCTTCGCAGAATCGCTTTTGTGCAGAAAACAGTAACAGTTGTTCAGAACGAAAGAAAGCACAGAGCCCCAGATTTTATGTTGTCCTGGAGAGCTTGCAGAGCACTGGGGAAAGGCAGGCAGAGAATTCCCTGCTAGCACCTTCTCTGTGCCTGGGAAGCACAAGTGTTCACATTGCTTCGCAGAATCGCTTTTGTGCAGAAAACAGTAACACTTGTTCAGAACGAAAGAAAGCACAGAGCCCCAGATTTTATGTTGTCCTGGAGAGCTTGCAGAGCACTGGGGAAAGGCAGGCAGAGAATTCCCTGCTAGCACCTTCTCTGTGCCTGGGAAGCACAAGTGTTCACATTGCTTCGCAGAATCGCTTTTGTGCAGAAAACAGTAACAGTTGTTCAGAACGAAAGAAAGCACAGAGCCCCAGATTTTATGTTGTCCTGGAGAGCTTGCAGAGCACTGGGGAAAGGCAGGCAGAGAATTCCCTGCTAGCACCTTCTCTGTGCCTGGGAAGCAGAAGTGTTCACATTGCTTCGCAGAATCGCTTTTGTGCAGAAAACAGTAACACTTGTTCAGAATGAAAGAAAGCACAGAACCCCAGATTTTATGTTGTCCTGGAGAGCTTGCAGAGCACTGAGGAAAGGCAGGCACAGAATTCCCTGCTAGCACCTTCTCTGTGCCTGGGAAGCAGAAGTGTTCACATTGCTTCGCAGAATCGCTTTTGTGCAGAAAACAGTAACACTTGTTCAGAACGAAAGAAAGCACAGAGCCCCAGATTTTATGTTGTCCTGGAGAGCTTGCAGAGCACTGGGGAAAGGCAGGCAGAGAATTCCCTGCTAGCACCTTCTCTGTGCCTGGGAAGCACAAGTGTTCACATTGCTTCGCAGAATCGCTTTTGTGCAGAAAACAGTAACAGTTGTTCAGAACGAAAGAAAGCACAGAGCCCCAGATTTTATGTTGTCCTGGAGAGCTTGCAGAGCACTGGGGAAAGGCAGGCAGAGAATTCCCTGCTAGCACCTTCTCTGTGCCTGGGAAGCACAAGTGTTCACATTGCTTCGCAGAATCGCTTTTGTGCAGAAAACAGTAACACTTGTTCAGAACGAAAGAAAGCACAGAGCCCCAGATTTTATGTTGTCCTGGAGAGCTTGCAGAGCACTGGGGAAAGGCAGGCAGAGAATTCCCTGCTAGCACCTTCTCTGTGCCTGGGAAGCAGAAGTGTTCACATTGCTTCGCAGAATCGCTTTTGTGCAGAAAACAGTAACACTTGTTCAGAACGAAAGAAAGCACAGAGCCCCAGATTTTATGTTGTCCTGGAGAGCTTGCAGAGCACTGGGGAAAGGCAGGCAGAGAATTCCCTGCTAGCACCTTCTCTGTGCCTGGGAAGCAGAAGTGTTCACATTGCTTCGCAGAATCGCTTTTGTGCAGAAAACAGTAACAGTTGTTCAGAACGAAAGAAAGCACAGAGCCCCAGATTTTATGTTGTCCTGGAGAGCTTGCAGAGCACTGGGGAAAGGCAGGCAGAGAATTCCCTGCTAGCACCTTCTCTGTGCCTGGGAAGCAGAAGTGTTCACATTGCTTCGCAGAATCGCTTTTGTGCAGAAAACAGTAACACTTGTTCAGAATGAAAGAAAGCACAGAACCCCAGATTTTATGTTGTCCTGGAGAGCTTGCAGAGCACTGAGGAAAGGCAGGCAGAGAATTCCCTGCTAGCACCTTCTCTGTGCCTGGGAAGCACAAGTGTTCACATTGCTTCGCAGAATCGCTTTTGTGCAGAAAACAGTAACACTTGTTCAGAACGAAAGAAAGCACAGAGCCCCAGATTTTATGTTGTCCTGGAGAGCTTGCAGAGCACTGGGGAAAGGCAGGCAGAGAATTCCCTGCTAGCACCTTCTCTGTGCCTGTTCACATTGCTTCGCAGAATCGCTTTTGTGCAGAAAACAGTAACACTTGTTCAGAACGAAAGAAAGCACAGAGCCCCAGATTTTATGTTGTCCTGGAGAGCTTGCAGAGCACTGGGGAAAGGCAGGCAGAGAATTCCCTGCTAGCACCTTCTCTGTGCCTGGGAAGCAGAAGTGTTCACATTGCTTCGCAGAATCGCTTTTGTGCAGAAAACAGTAACACTTGTTCAGAACGAAAGAAAGCACAGAGCCCCAGATTTTATGTTGTCCTGGAGAGCTTGCAGAGCACTGGGGAAAGGCAGGCAGAGAATTCCCTGCTAGCACCTTCTCTGTGCCTGGGAAGCAGAAGTGTTCACATTGCTTGGCAGAATCGCTTTTGTGCAGAAAACAGTAACAGTTGTTCAGAACGAAAGAAAGCACAGAGCCCCAGATTTTATGTTGTCCTGGAGAGCTTGCAGAGCACTGGGGAAAGGCAGGCAGAGAATTCCCTGCTAGCACCTTCTCTGTGCCTGGGAAGCACAAGTGTTCACATTGCTTCGCAGAATCGCTTTTGTGCAGAAAACAGTAACACTTGTTCAGAACGAAAGAAAGCACAGAGCCCCAGATTTTATGTTGTCCTGGAGAGCTTGCAGAGCACTGGGGAAAGGCAGGCAGAGAATTCCCTGCTAGCACCTTCTCTGTGCCTGGGAAGCAGAAGTGTTCACATTGCTTCGCAGAATCGCTTTTGTGCAGAAAACAGTAACAGTTGTTCAGAACGAAAGAAAGCACAGAGCCCCAGATTTTATGTTGTCCTGGAGAGCTTGCAGAGCACTGGGGAAAGGCAGGCAGAGAATTCCCTGCTAGCACCTTCTCTGTGCCTGGGAAGCACAAGTGTTCACATTGCTTCGCAGAATCGCTTTTGTGCAGAAAACAGTAACACTTGTTCAGAACGAAAGAAAGCACAGAGCCCCAGATTTTATGTTGTCCTGGAGAGCTTGCAGAGCACTGGGGAAAGGCAGGCAGAGAATTCCCTGCTAGCACCTTCTCTGTGCCTGGGAAGCAGAAGTGTTCACATTGCTTCGCAGAATCGCTTTTGTGCAGAAAACAGTAACACTTGTTCAGAACGAAAGAAAGCACAGAGCCCCAGATTTTATGTTGTCCTGGAGAGCTTGCAGAGCACTGGGGAAAGGCAGGCAGAGAATTCCCTGCTAGCACCTTCTCTGTGCCTGGGAAGCACAAGTGTTCACATTGCTTCGCAGAATCGCTTTTGTGCAGAAAACAGTAACAGTTGTTCAGAACGAAAGAAAGCACAGAGCCCCAGATTTTATGTTGTCCTGGAGAGCTTGCAGAGCACTGGGGAAAGGCAGGCAGAGAATTCCCTGCTAGCACCTTCTCTGTGCCTGGGAAGCACAAGTGTTCACATTGCTTCGCAGAATCGCTTTTGTGCAGAAAACAGTAACACTTGTTCAGAACGAAAGAAAGCACAGAGCCCCAGATTTTATGTTGTCCTGGAGAGCTTGCAGAGCACTGGGGAAAGGCAGGCAGAGAATTCCCTGCTAGCACCTTCTCTGTGCCTGGGAAGCAGAAGTGTTCACATTGCTTCGCAGAATCGCTTTTGTGCAGAAAACAGTAACACTTGTTCAGAACGAAAGAAAGCACAGAGCCCCAGATTTTATGTTGTCCTGGAGAGCTTGCAGAGCACTGGGGAAAGGCAGGCAGAGAATTCCCTGCTAGCACCTTCTCTGTGCCTGGGAAGCACAAGTGTTCACATTGCTTCGCAGAATCGCTTTTGTGCAGAAAACAGTAACACTTGTTCAGAACGAAAGAAAGCACAGAGCCCCAGATTTTATGTTGTCCTGGAGAGCTTGCAGAGCACTGGGGAAAGGCAGGCAGAGAATTCCCTGCTAGCACCTTCTCTGTGCCTGGGAAGCACAAGTGTTCACATTGCTTCGCAGAATCGCTTTTGTGCAGAAAACAGTAACACTTGTTCAGAACGAAAGAAAGCACAGAGCCCCAGATTTTATGTTGTCCTGGAGAGCTTGCAGAGCACTGGGGAAAGGCAGGCAGAGAATTCCCTGCTAGCACCTTCTCTGTGCCTGGGAAGCACAAGTGTTCACATTACTTCGCAGAATCGCTTTTGTGCAGAAAACAGTAACACTTGTTCAGAACGAAAGAAAGCACAGAGCCCCAGATTTTATGTTGTCCTGGAGAGCTTGCAGAGCACTGGGGAAAGGCAGGCAGAGAATTCCCTGCTAGCACCTTCTCTGTGCCTGGGAAGCACAAGTGTTCACATTGCTTCGCAGAATCGCTTTTGTGCAGAAAACAGTAACACTTGTTCAGAACGAAAGAAAGCACAGAGCCCCAGATTTGCTGTTGTCCTGGAGAGCTTGCAGAGCACTGGGGAAAGGCAGGCAGAGAATTCCCTGCTAGCACCTTCTCTGTGCCTGTTCACTTTTCTTCGCAGAATCGCTTTTGTGCAGAAAACAGTAACATTTGTTCAGAACGAAAGAAAGCACAGAGCCCCAGATTTTATGTTGTCCTGGAGAGCTTGCAGAGCACTGGGGAAAGGCAGGCAGAGAATTCCCTGCTAGCACCTTCTCTGTGCCTGGGAAGCAGTAGTGTTCACTTTGCTTCGCAGAATCGCTTTTGTGCAGAAAACAGTAACACTTGTTCAGAATGAAAGAAAGCACAGAGCCCCAGATTTTATGTTGTCCTGGAGAGCTTGCAGAGCACTGGGGAAAGGCAGGCAGAGAATTCCCTGCTAGCACCTTCTCTGTGCCTGGGAAGCACAAGTGTTCACATTGCTTCGCAGAATCGCTTTTGTGCAGAAAACACTAACACTTGTTCAGAACGAAAGAAAGCACAGAGCCCCAGATTTTATGTTGTCCTGGAGAGCTTGCAGAGCACTGGGGAAAGGCAGGCAGAGAATTCCCTGCTAGCACCTTCTCTGTGCCTGGGAAGCACAAGTGTTCACATTGCTTGGCAGAATCGCTTTTGTGCAGAAAACAGTAACACTTGTTCAGAACGAAAGAAAGCACAGAGCCCCAGACTTTATGTTGTCCTGGAGAGCTTGCAGAGCACTGGGGAAAGGCAGGCAGAGAATTCCCTGCTAGCACCTTCTCTGTGCCTGGGAAGCACTAGTGTTCACATTGCTTCGCAGAATCGCTTTTGTGCAGAAAACAGTAACACTTGTTCAGAACGAAAGAAAGCACAGAGCCCCAGATTTTATGTTGTCCTGGAGAGCTTGCAGAGCACTGGGGAAAGGCAGGCAGAGAATTCCCTGCTAGCACCTTCTCTGTGCCTGGGAAGCAGAAGTGTTCACATTGCTTCGCAGAATCGCTTTTGTGCAGAAAACAGTAACAGTTGTTCAGAACGAAAGAAAGCACAGAGCCCCAGATTTTATGTTGTCCTGGAGAGCTTGCAGAGCACTGGGGAAAGGCAGGCAGAGAATTCCCTGCTAGCACCTTCTCTGTGCCTGGGAAGCAGAAGTGTTCACATTGCTTCGCAGAATCGCTTTTGTGCAGAAAACAGTAACACTTGTTCAGAACGAAAGAAAGCACAGAGCCCCAGATTTTATGTTGTCCTGGAGAGCTTGCAGAGCACTGGGGAAAGGCAGGCAGAGAATTCCCTGCTAGCACCTTCTCTGTGCCTGGGAAGCAGAAGTGTTCACATTGCTTCGCAGAATCGCTTTTGTGCAGAAAACAGTAACAGTTGTTCAGAACGAAAGAAAGCACAGAGCCCCAGATTTTATGTTGTCCTGGAGAGCTTGCAGAGCACTGGGGAAAGGCAGGCAGAGAATTCCCTGCTAGCACCTTCTCTGTGCCTGGGAAGCAGAAGTGTTCACATTGCTTCGCAGAATCGCTTTTGTGCAGAAAACAGTAACACTTGTTCAGAATGAAAGAAAGCACAGAACCCCAGATTTTATGTTGTCCTGGAGAGCTTGCAGAGCACTGAGGAAAGGCAGGCACAGAATTCCCTGCTAGCACCTTCTCTGTGCCTGGGAAGCAGAAGTGTTCACATTGCTTCGCAGAATCGCTTTTGTGCAGAAAACAGTAACACTTGTTCAGAACGAAAGAAAGCACAGAGCCCCAGATTTTATGTTGTCCTGGAGAGCTTGCAGAGCACTGGGGAAAGGCAGGCAGAGAATTCCCTGCTAGCACCTTCTCTGTGCCTGTTCACATTGCTTCGCAGAATCGCTTTTGTGCAGAAAACAGTAACACTTGTTCAGAACGAAAGAAAGCACAGAGCCCCAGATTTTATGTTGTCCTGGAGAGCTTGCAGAGCACTGGGGAAAGGCAGGCAGAGAATTCCCTGCTAGCACCTTCTCTGTGCCTGGGAAGCACAAGTGTTCACATTACTTCGCAGAATCGCTTTTGTGCAGAAAAAAGTAACACTTGTTCAGAACGAAAGAAAGCACAGAGCCCCAGATTTTATGTTGTCCTGGAGAGCTTGCAGAGCACTGGGGAAAGGCAGGCAGAGAATTCCCTGCTAGCACCTTCTCTGTGCCTGGGAAGCACAAGTGTTCACATTGCTTCGCAGAATCGCTTTTGTGCAGAAAACAGTAACACTTGTTCAGAACGAAAGAAAGCACAGAGCCCCAGATTTTATGTTGTCCTGGAGAGCTTGCAGAGCACTGGGGAAAGGCAGGCAGAGAATTCCCTGCTAGCACCTTCTCTGTGCCTGGGAAGCAGAAGTGTTCACATTGCTTGGCAGAATCGCTTTTGTGCAGAAAACAGTAACAGTTGTTCAGAACGAAAGAAAGCACAGAGCCCCAGATTTTATGTTGTCCTGGAGAGCTTGCAGAGCACTGGGGAAAGGCAGGCAGAGAATTCCCTGCTAGCACCTTCTCTGTGCCTGGGAAGCACAAGTGTTCACATTGCTTCGCAGAATCGCTTTTGTGCAGAAAACAGTAACACTTGTTCAGAACGAAAGAAAGCACAGAGCCCCAGATTTTATGTTGTCCTGGAGAGCTTGCAGAGCACTGGGGAAAGGCAGGCAGAGAATTCCCTGCTAGCACCTTCTCTGTGCCTGGGAAGCAGAAGTGTTCACATTGCTTCGCAGAATCGCTTTTGTGCAGAAAACAGTAACAGTTGTTCAGAACGAAAGAAAGCACAGAGCCCCAGATTTTATGTTGTCCTGGAGAGCTTGCAGAGCACTGGGGAAAGGCAGGCAGAGAATTCCCTGCTAGCACCTTCTCTGTGCCTGGGAAGCACAAGTGTTCACATTGCTTCGCAGAATCGCTTTTGTGCAGAAAACAGTAACACTTGTTCAGAACGAAAGAAAGCACAGAGCCCCAGATTTTATGTTGTCCTGGAGAGCTTGCAGAGCACTGGGGAAAGGCAGGCAGAGAATTCCCTGCTAGCACCTTCTCTGTGCCTGGGAAGCAGAAGTGTTCACATTGCTTCGCAGAATCGCTTTTGTGCAGAAAACAGTAACAGTTGTTCAGAACGAAAGAAAGCACAGAGCCCCAGATTTTATGTTGTCCTGGAGAGCTTGCAGAGCACTGGGGAAAGGCAGGCAGAGAATTCCCTGCTAGCACCTTCTCTGTGCCTGGGAAGCAGAAGTGTTCACATTGCTTCGCAGAATCGCTTTTGTGCAGAAAACAGTAACAGTTGTTCAGAACGAAAGAAAGCACAGAGCCCCAGATTTTATGTTGTCCTGGAGAGCTTGCAGAGCACTGGGGAAAGGCAGGCAGAGAATTCCCTGCTAGCACCTTCTCTGTGCCTGGGAAGCAGAAGTGTTCACATTGCTTCGCAGAATCGCTTTTGTGCAGAAAACAGTAACACTTGTTCAGAACGAAAGAAAGCACAGAGCCCCAGATTTTATGTTGTCCTGGAGAGCTTGCAGAGCACTGGGGAAAGGCAGGCAGAGAATTCCCTGCTAGCACCTTCTCTGTGCCTGGGAAGCAGAAGTGTTCACATTGCTTCGCAGAATCGCTTTTGTGCAGAAAACAGTAACACTTGTTCAGAACGAAAGAAAGCACAGAGCCCCAGATTTTATGTTGTCCTGGAGAGCTTGCAGAGCACTGGGGAAAGGCAGGCAGAGAATTCCCTGCTAGCACCTTCTCTGTGCCTGGGAAGCACAAGTGTTCACATTGCTTCGCAGAATCGCTTTTGTGCAGAAAACAGTAACACTTGTTCAGAACGAAAGAAAGCACAGAGCCCCAGATTTTATGTTGTCCTGGAGAGCTTGCAGAGCACTGGGGAAAGGCAGGCAGAGAATTCCCTGCTAGCACCTTCTCTGTGCCTGGGAAGCACAAGTGTTCACATTGCTTCGCAGAATCGCTTTTGTGCAGAAAACAGTAACACTTGTTCAGAACGAAAGAAAGCACAGAGCCCCAGATTTTATGTTGTCCTGGAGAGCTTGCAGAGCACTGGGGAAAGGCAGGCAGAGAATTCCCTGCTAGCACCTTCTCTGTGCCTGGGAAGCACAAGTGTTCACATTGCTTCGCAGAATCGCTTTTGTGCAGAAAACAGTAACACTTGTTCAGAACGAAAGAAAGCACAGAGCCCCAGATTTTATGTTGTCCTGGAGAGCTTGCAGAGCACTGGGGAAAGGCAGGCAGAGAATTCCCTGCTAGCACCTTCTCTGTGCCTGGGAAGCACAAGTGTTCACATTACTTCGCAGAATCGCTTTTGTGCAGAAAACAGTAACACTTGTTCAGAACGAAAGAAAGCACAGAGCCCCAGATTTTATGTTGTCCTGGAGAGCTTGCAGAGCACTGGGGAAAGGCAGGCAGAGAATTCCCTGCTAGCACCTTCTCTGTGCCTGTTCACTTTTCTTCGCAGAATCGCTTTTGTGCAGAAAACAGTAACACTTGTTCAGAACGAAAGAAAGCACAGAGCCCCAGATTTTATGTTGTCCTGGAGAGCTTGCAGAGCACTGGGGAAAGGCAGGCAGAGAATTCCCTGCTAGCACCTTCTCTGTGCCTGGGAAGCAGTAGTGTTCACTTTGCTTCGCAGAATCGCTTTTGTGCAGAAAACAGTAACACTTGTTCAGAACGAAAGAAAGCACAGAGCCCCAGATTTTATGTTGTCCTGGAGAGCTTGCAGAGCACTGGGGAAAGGCAGGCAGAGAATTCCCTGCTAGCACCTTCTCTGTGCCTGTTCACTTTTCTTCGCAGAATCGCTTTTGTGCAGAAAACAGTAACACTTGTTCAGAACGAAAGAAAGCACAGAGCCCCAGATTTTATGTTGTCCTGGAGAGCTTGCAGAGCACTGGGGAAAGGCAGGCAGAGAATTCCCTGCTAGCACCTTCTCTGTGCCTGGGAAGCACAAGTGTTCACATTGCTTCGCAGAATCGCTTTTGTGCAGAAAACAGTAACACTTGTTCAGAACGAAAGAAAGCACAGAGCCCCAGATTTTATGTTGTCCTGGAGAGCTTGCAGAGCACTGGGGAAAGGCAGGCAGAGAATTCCCTGCTAGCACCTTCTCTGTGCCTGGGAAGCACAAGTGTTCACATTGCTTCGCAGAATCGCTTTTGTGCAGAAAACAGTAACACTTGTTCAGAACGAAAGAAAGCACAGAGCCCCAGATTTTATGTTGTCCTGGAGAGCTTGCAGAGCACTGGGGAAAGGCAGGCAGAGAATTCCCTGCTAGCACCTTCTCTGTGCCTGGGAAGCACAAGTGTTCACATTGCTTCGCAGAATCGCTTTTGTGCAGAAAACAGTAACACTTGTTCAGAACGAAAGAAAGCACAGAGCCCCAGATTTTATGTTGTCCTGGAGAGCTTGCAGAGCACTGGGGAAAGGCAGGCAGAGAATTCCCTGCTAGCACCTTCTCTGTGCCTGGGAAGCAGAAGTGTTCACATTGCTTCGCAAAATCGCTTTTGTGCAGAAAACAGTAACACTTGTTCAGAACGAAAGAAAGCACAGAGCCCCAGATTTGCTGTTGTCCTGGAGAGCTTGCAGAGCACTGGGGAAAGGCAGGCAGAGAATTCCCTGCTAGCACCTTCTCTGTGCCTGTTCACATTGCTTCGCAGAATCGCTTTTGTGCAGAAAACAGTAACACTTGTTCAGAACGAAAGAAAGCACAGAGCCCCAGATTTTATGTTGTCCTGGAGAGCTTGCAGAGCACTGGGGAAAGGCAGGCAGAGAATTCCCTGCTAGCACCTTCTCTGTGCCTGGGAAGCACAAGTGTTCACATTGCTTTGCAGAATCGCTTTTGTGCAGAAAACAGTAACACTTGTTCAGAACGAAAGAAAGCACAGAGCCCCAGATTTTATGTTGTCCTGGAGAGCTTGCAGAGCACTGGGGAAAGGCAGGCAGAGAATTCCCTGCTAGCACCTTCTCTGTGCCTGGGAAGCAGAAGTGTTCACATTGCTTCGCAGAATCGCTTTTGTGCAGAAAACAGTAACACTTGTTCAGAACGAAAGAAAGCACAGAGCCCCAGATTTTATGTTGTCCTGGAGAGCTTGCAGAGCACTGGGGAAAGGCAGGCAGAGAATTCCCTGCTAGCACCTTCTCTGTGCCTGGGAAGCAGAAGTGTTCACATTGCTTCGCAGAATCGCTTTTGTGCAGAAAACAGTAACACTTGTTCAGAACGAAAGAAAGCACAGAGCCCCAGATTTTATGTTGTCCTGGAGAGCTTGCAGAGCACTGGGGAAAGGCAGGCAGACAATTCCCTGCTAGCACCTTCTCTGTGCCTGTTCACATTGCTTCGCAGAATCGCTTTTGTGCAGAAAACAGTAACACTTGTTCAGAACGAAAGAAAGCACAGAGCCCCAGATTTTATGTTGTCCTGGAGAGCTTGCAGAGCACTGGGGAAAGGCAGGCAGACAATTCCCTGCTAGCACCTTCTCTGTGCCTGGGAAGCACAAGTGTTCACATTGCTTCGCAGAATCGCTTTTGTGCAGAAAACAGTAACACTTGTTCAGAACGAAAGAAAGCACAGAGCCCCAGATTTTATGTTGTCCTGGAGAGCTTGCAGAGCACTGGGGAAAGGCAGGCAGAGAATTCCCTGCTAGCACCTTCTCTGTGCCTGGGAAGCACAAGTGTTCACATTGCTTCGCAGAATCGCTTTTGTGCAGAAAACAGTAACACTTGTTCAGAACGAAAGAAAGCACAGAGCCCCAGATTTTATGTTGTCCTGGAGAGCTTGCAGAGCACTGGGGAAAGGCAGGCAGAGAATTCCCTGCTAGCACCTTCTCTGTGCCTGGGAAGCACAAGTGTTCACATTGCTTCGCAGAATCGCTTTTGTGCAGAAAACAGTAACAGTTGTTCAGAACGAAAGAAAGCACAGAGCCCCAGATTTTATGTTGTCCTGGAGAGCTTGCAGAGCACTGGGGAAAGGCAGGCAGAGAATTCCCTGCTAGCACCTTCTCTGTGCCTGGGAAGCACAAGTGTTCACATTGCTTCGCAGAATCGCTTTTGTGCAGAAAACAGTAACACTTGTTCAGAACGAAAGAAAGCACAGAGCCCCAGATTTTATGTTGTCCTGGAGAGCTTGCAGAGCACTGGGGAAAGGCAGGCAGAGAATTCCCTGCTAGCACCTTCTCTGTGCCTGGGAAGCACAAGTGTTCACATTGCTTCGCAGAATCGCTTTTGTGCAGAAAACAGTAACACTTGTTCAGAACGAAAGAAAGCACAGAGCCCCAGATTTTATGTTGTCCTGGAGAGCTTGCAGAGCACTGGGGAAAGGCAGGCAGAGAATTCCCTGCTAGCACCTTCTCTGTGCCTGGGAAGCAGAAGTGTTCACATTGCTTCGCAGAATCGCTTTTGTGCAGAAAACAGTAACACTTGTTCAGAACGAAAGAAAGCACAGAGCCCCAGATTTTATGTTGTCCTGGAGAGCTTGCAGAGCACTGGGGAAAGGCAGGCAGAGAATTCCCTGCTAGCACCTTCTCTGTGCCTGGGAAGCAGAAGTGTTCACATTGCTTCGCAGAATCGCTTTTGTGCAGAAAACAGTAACACTTGTTCAGAACGAAAGAAAGCACAGAGCCCCAGATTTTATGTTGTCCTGGAGAGCTTGCAGAGCACTGGGGAAAGGCAGGCAGAGAATTCCCTGCTAGCACCTTCTCTGTGCCTGGGAAGCACAAGTGTTCACATTGCTTCGCAGAATCGCTTTTGTGCAGAAAACAGTAACACTTGTTCAGAATGAAAGAAAGCACAGAACCCCAGATTTTATGTTGTCCTGGAGAGCTTGCAGAGCACTGAGGAAAGGCAGGCACAGAATTCCCTGCTAGCACCTTCTCTGTGCCTGGGAAGCAGAAGTGTTCACATTGCTTCACAGAATCGCTTTTGTGCAGAAAACAGTAACACTTGTTCAGAACGAAAGAAAGCACAGAGCCCCAGATTTTATGTTGTCCTGGAGAGCTTGCAGAGCACTGGGGAAAGGCAGGCAGAGAATTCCCTGCTAGCACCTTCTCTGTGCCTGTTCACATTGCTTCGCAGAATCGCTTTTGTGCAGAAAACAGTAACACTTGTTCAGAACGAAAGAAAGCACAGAGCCCCAGATTTTATGTTGTCCTGGAGAGCTTGCAGAGCACTGGGGAAAGGCAGGCAGAGAATTCCCTGCTAGCACCTTCTCTGTGCCTGGGAAGCACAAGTGTTCACATTACTTCGCAGAATCGCTTTTGTGCAGAAAACAGTAACACTTGTTCAGAACGAAAGAAAGCACAGAGCCCCAGATTTTATGTTGTCCTGGAGAGCTTGCAGAGCACTGGGGAAAGGCAGGCAGAGAATTCCCTGCTAGCACCTTCTCTGTGCCTGGGAAGCAGAAGTCTTCACATTGCTTCGCAGAATCGCTTTTGTGCAGAAAACAGTAACACTTGTTCAGAACGAAAGAAAGCACAGAGCCCCAGATTTGCTGTTGTCCTGGAGAGCTTGCAGAGCACTGAGGAAAGGCAGGCAGAGAATTCCCTGCTAGCACCTTCTCTGTGCCTGTTCACTTTTCTTCGCAGAATCGCTTTTGTGCAGAAAACAGTAACACTTGTTCAGAACGAAAGAAAGCACAGAGCCCCAGATTTTATGTTGTCCTGGAGAGCTTGCAGAGCACTGGGGAAAGGCAGGCAGAGAATTCCCTGCTAGCACCTTCTCTGTGCCTGGGAAGCAGAAGTGTTCACATTGCTTCGCAGAATCGCTTTTGTGCAGAAAACAGTAACACTTGTTCAGAACGAAAGAAAGCACAGAGCCCCAGATTTTATGTTGTCCTGGAGAGCTTGCAGAGCACTGGGGAAAGGCAGGCAGAGAATTCCCTGCTAGCACCTTCTCTGTGCCTGGGAAGCACAAGTGTTCACATTGCTTCGCAGAATCGCTTTTGTGCAGAAAACAGTAACACTTGTTCAGAACGAAAGAAAGCACAGAGCCCCAGATTTTATGTTGTCCTGGAGAGCTTGCAGAGCACTGGGGAAAGGCAGGCAGAGAATTCCCTGCTAGCACCTTCTCTGTGCCTGGGAAGCACAAGTGTTCACATTGCTTTGCAGAATCGCTTTTGTGCAGAAAACAGTAACACTTGTTCAGAACGAAAGAAAGCACAGAGCCCCAGATTTTATGTTGTCCTGGAGAGCTTGCAGAGCACTGGGGAAAGGCAGGCAGAGAATTCCCTGCTAGCACCTTCTCTGTGCCTGGGAAGCAGAAGGGTTCACATTGCTTCGCAAAATCGCTTTTGTGCAGAAAACAGTAACACTTGTTCAGAACGAAAGAAAGCACAGAGCCCCAGATTTGCTGTTGTCCTGGAGAGCTTGCAGAGCACTGGGGAAAGGCAGGCAGAGAATTCCCTGCTAGCACCTTCTCTGTGCCTGGGAAGCACAAGTGTTCACATTGCTTTGCAGAATCGCTTTTGTGCAGAAAACAGTAACACTTGTTCAGAACGAAAGAAAGCACAGAGCCCCAGATTTTATGTTGTCCTGGAGAGCTTGCAGAGCACTGGGGAAAGGCAGGCAGAGAATTCCCTGCTAGCACCTTCTCTGTGCCTGGGAAGCAGAAGTGTTCACATTGCTTCGCAGAATCGCTTTTGTGCAGAAAACAGTAACACTTGTTCAGAACGAAAGAAAGCACAGAGCCCCAGATTTTATGTTGTCCTGGAGAGCTTGCAGAGCACTGGGGAAAGGCAGGCAGACAATTCCCTGCTAGCACCTTCTCTGTGCCTGGGAAGCACAAGTGTTCATATTGCTTCGCAGAATCGCTTTTGTGCAGAAAACAGTAACACTTGTTCAGAACGAAAGAAAGCACAGAGCCCCAGATTTTATGTTGTCCTGGAGAGCTTGCAGAGCACTGGGGAAAGGCAGGCAGACAATTCCCTGCTAGCACCTTCTCTGTGCCTGTTCACATTGCTTCGCAGAATCGCTTTTGTGCAGAAAACAGTAACACTTGTTCAGAACGAAAGAAAGCACAGAGCCCCAGATTTTATGTTGTCCTGGAGAGCTTGCAGAGCACTGGGGAAAGGCAGGCAGAGAATTCCCTGCTAGCACCTTCTCTGTGCCTGGGAAGCAGAAGTGTTCACTTTTCTTCGCAGAATCGCTTTTGTGCAGAAAACAGTAACACTTGTTCAGAACGAAAGAAAGCACAGAGCCCCAGATTTTATGTTGTCCTGGAGAGCTTGCAGAGCACTGGGGAAAGGCAGGCAGAGAATTCCCTGCTAGCACCTTCTCTGTGCCTGGGAAGCACAAGTGTTCACATTGCTTCGCAGAATCGCTTTTGTGCAGAAAACAGTAACACTTGTTCAGAACGAAAGAAAGCACAGAGCCCCAGATTTTATGTTGTCCTGGAGAGCTTGCAGAGCACTGGGGAAAGGCAGGCAGAGAATTCCCTGCTAGCACCTTCTCTGTGCCTGGGAAGCACAAGTGTTCACATTGCTTCGCAGAATCGCTTTTGTGCAGAAAACAGTAACACTTGTTCAGAACGAAAGAAAGCACAGAGCCCCAGATTTTATGTTGTCCTGGAGAGCTTGCAGAGCACTGGGGAAAGGCAGGCAGAGAATTCCCTGCTAGCACCTTCTCTGTGCCTGGGAAGCACAAGTGTTCACATTGCTTTGCAGAATCGCTTTTGTGCAGAAAACAGTAACACTTGTTCAGAACGAAAGAAAGCACAGAGCCCCAGATTTTATGTTGTCCTGGAGAGCTTGCAGAGCACTGGGGAAAGGCAGGCAGAGAATTCCCTGCTAGCACCTTCTCTGTGCCTGGGAAGCACAAGTGTTCACATTGCTTCGCAGAATCGCTTTTGTGCAGAAAACAGTAACACTTGTTCAGAACGAAAGAAAGCACAGAGCCCCAGATTTTATGTTGTCCTGGAGAGCTTGCAGAGCACTGGGGAAAGGCAGGCAGAGAATTCCCTGCTAGCACCTTCTCTGTGCCTGGGAAGCACAAGTGTTCACATTACTTCGCAGAATCGCTTTTGTGCAGAAAACAGTAACACTTGTTCAGAACGAAAGAAAGCACAGAGCCCCAGATTTTATGTTGTCCTGGAGAGCTTGCAGAGCACTGGGGAAAGGCAGGCAGAGAATTCCCTGCTAGCACCTTCTCTGTGCCTGGGAAGCACAAGTGTTCACATTGCTTCGCAGAATCGCTTTTGTGCAGAAAACAGTAACACTTGTTCAGAACGAAAGAAAGCACAGAGCCCCAGATTTGCTGTTGTCCTGGAGAGCTTGCAGAGCACTGGGGAAAGGCAGGCAGAGAATTCCCTGCTAGCACCTTCTCTGTGCCTGTTCACTTTTCTTCGCAGAATCGCTTTTGTGCAGAAAACAGTAACACTTGTTCAGAACGAAAGAAAGCACAGAGCCCCAGATTTTATGTTGTCCTGGAGAGCTTGCAGAGCACTGGGGAAAGGCAGGCAGAGAATTCCCTGCTAGCACCTTCTCTGTGCCTGGGAAGCAGTAGTGTTCACTTTGCTTCGCAGAATCGCTTTTGTGCAGAAAACAGTAACACTTGTTCAGAACGAAAGAAAGCACAGAGCCCCAGATTTTATGTTGTCCTGGAGAGCTTGCAGAGCACTGGGGAAAGGCAGGCAGAGAATTCCCTGCTAGCACCTTCTCTGTGCCTGTTCACTTTTCTTCGCAGAATCGCTTTTGTGCAGAAAACAGTAACACTTGTTCAGAACGAAAGAAAGCACAGAGCCCCAGATTTTATGTTGTCCTGGAGAGCTTGCAGAGCACTGGGGAAAGGCAGGCAGAGAATTCCCTGCTAGCACCTTCTCTGTGCCTGGGAAGCACAAGTGTTCACATTGCTTCGCAGAATCGCTTTTGTGCAGAAAACAGTAACACTTGTTCAGAACGAAAGAAAGCACAGAGCCCCAGATTTTATGTTGTCCTGGAGAGCTTGCAGAGCACTGGGGAAAGGCAGGCAGAGAATTCCCTGCTAGCACCTTCTCTGTGCCTGGGAAGCACAAGTGTTCACATTGCTTCGCAGAATCGCTTTTGTGCAGAAAACAGTAACACTTGTTCAGAACGAAAGAAAGCACAGAGCCCCAGATTTTATGTTGTCCTGGAGAGCTTGCAGAGCACTGGGGAAAGGCAGGCAGAGAATTCCCTGCTAGCACCTTCTCTGTGCCTGGGAAGCACAAGTGTTCACATTGCTTTGCAGAATCGCTTTTGTGCAGAAAACAGTAACACTTGTTCAGAACGAAAGAAAGCACAGAGCCCCAGATTTTATGTTGTCCTGGAGAGCTTGCAGAGCACTGGGGAAAG
Organism: Strix uralensis; assembly: GCF_047716275.1. Classification (NCBI taxonomy): domain Eukaryota; kingdom Metazoa; phylum Chordata; class Aves; order Strigiformes; family Strigidae; genus Strix; species Strix uralensis. Next base: position 112,388 of record NW_027436777.1, on the reverse strand, counting down.
GCAGGCAGAGAATTCCCTGCTAGCACCTTCTCTGTGCCTGGGAAGCAGAAGTGTTCACATTGCTTCGCAAAATCGCTTTTGTGCAGAAAACAGTAACACTTGTTCAGAACGAAAGAAAGCACAGAGCCCCAGATTTTATGTTGTCCTGGAGAGCTTGCAGAGCACTGGGGAAAGGCAGGCAGAGAATTCCCTGCTAGCACCTTCTCTGTGCCTGGGAAGCACAAGTGTTCACATTGCTTTGCAGAATCGCTTTTGTGCAGAAAACAGTAACACTTGTTCAGAACGAAAGAAAGCACAGAGCCCCAGATTTTATGTTGTCCTGGAGAGCTTGCAGAGCACTGGGGAAAGGCAGGCAGAGAATTCCCTGCTAGCACCTTCTCTGTGCCTGGGAAGCACAAGTGTTCACATTGCTTCGCAGAATCGCTTTTGTGCAGAAAACAGTAACACTTGTTCAGAACGAAAGAAAGCACAGAGCCCCAGATTTTATGTTGTCCTGGAGAGCTTGCAGAGCACTGGGGAAAGGCAGGCAGAGAATTCCCTGCTAGCACCTTCTCTGTGCCTGGGAAGCACAAGTGTTCACATTACTTCGCAGAATCGCTTTTGTGCAGAAAACAGTAACACTTGTTCAGAACGAAAGAAAGCACAGAGCCCCAGATTTTATGTTGTCCTGGAGAGCTTGCAGAGCACTGGGGAAAGGCAGGCAGAGAATTCCCTGCTAGCACCTTCTCTGTGCCTGGGAAGCACAAGTGTTCACATTGCTTCGCAGAATCGCTTTTGTGCAGAAAACAGTAACACTTGTTCAGAACGAAAGAAAGCACAGAGCCCCAGATTTGCTGTTGTCCTGGAGAGCTTGCAGAGCACTGGGGAAAGGCAGGCAGAGAATTCCCTGCTAGCACCTTCTCTGTGCCTGTTCACTTTTCTTCGCAGAATCGCTTTTGTGCAGAAAACAGTAACACTTGTTCAGAACGAAGGAAAGCACAGAGCCCCAGATTTTATGTTGTCCTGGAGAGCTTGCAGAGCACTGGGGAAAGGCAGGCAGAGAATTCCCTGCTAGCACCTTCTCTGTGCCTGGGAAGCAGTAGTGTTCACTTTGCTTCGCAGAATCGCTTTTGTGCAGAAAACAGTAACACTTGTTCAGAACGAAAGAAAGCACAGAGCCCCAGATTTTATGTTGTCCTGGAGAGCTTGCAGAGCACTGGGGAAAGGCAGGCAGAGAATTCCCTGCTAGCACCTTCTCTGTGCCTGTTCACTTTTCTTCGCAGAATCGCTTTTGTGCAGAAAACAGTAACACTTGTTCAGAACGAAAGAAAGCACAGAGCCCCAGATTTTATGTTGTCCTGGAGAGCTTGCAGAGCACTGGGGAAAGGCAGGCAGAGAATTCCCTGCTAGCACCTTCTCTGTGCCTGGGAAGCACAAGTGTTCACATTGCTTCGCAGAATCGCTTTTGTGCAGAAAACAGTAACACTTGTTCAGAACGAAAGAAAGCACAGAGCCCCAGATTTTATGTTGTCCTGGAGAGCTTGCAGAGCACTGGGGAAAGGCAGGCAGAGAATTCCCTGCTAGCACCTTCTCTGTGCCTGGGAAGCACAAGTGTTCACATTGCTTCGCAGAATCGCTTTTGTGCAGAAAACAGTAACACTTGTTCAGAACGAAAGAAAGCACAGAGCCCCAGATTTTATGTTGTCCTGGAGAGCTTGCAGAGCACTGGGGAAAGGCAGGCAGAGAATTCCCTGCTAGCACCTTCTCTGTGCCTGGGAAGCACAAGTGTTCACATTGCTTTGCAGAATCGCTTTTGTGCAGAAAACAGTAACACTTGTTCAGAACGAAAGAAAGCACAGAGCCCCAGATTTTATGTTGTCCTGGAGAGCTTGCAGAGCACTGGGGAAAGGCAGGCAGAGAATTCCCTGCTAGCACCTTCTCTGTGCCTGGGAAGCAGAAGTGTTCACATTGCTTCGCAAAATCGCTTTTGTGCAGAAAACAGTAACACTTGTTCAGAACGAAAGAAAGCACAGAGCCCCAGATTTGCTGTTGTCCTGGAGAGCTTGCAGAGCACTGGGGAAAGGCAGGCAGAGAATTCCCTGCTAGCACCTTCTCTGTGCCTGTTCACATTGCTTCGCAGAATCGCTTTTGTGCAGAAAACAGTAACACTTGTTCAGAACGAAAGAAAGCACAGAGCCCCAGATTTTATGTTGTCCTGGAGAGCTTGCAGAGCACTGGGGAAAGGCAGGCAGAGAATTCCCTGCTAGCACCTTCTCTGTGCCTGGGAAGCACAAGTGTTCACATTGCTTTGCAGAATCGCTTTTGTGCAGAAAACAGTAACACTTGTTCAGAACGAAAGAAAGCACAGAGCCCCAGATTTTATGTTGTCCTGGAGAGCTTGCAGAGCACTGGGGAAAGGCAGGCAGAGAATTCCCTGCTAGCACCTTCTCTGTGCCTGGGAAGCAGAAGTGTTCACATTGCTTCGCAGAATCGCTTTTGTGCAGAAAACAGTAACACTTGTTCAGAACGAAAGAAAGCACAGAGCCCCAGATTTTATGTTGTCCTGGAGAGCTTGCAGAGCACTGGGGAAAGGCAGGCAGACAATTCCCTGCTAGCACCTTCTCTGTGCCTGGGAAGCAGAAGTGTTCACATTGCTTCGCAGAATCGCTTTTGTGCAGAAAACAGTAACACTTGTTCAGAACGAAAGAAAGCACAGAGCCCCAGATTTTATGTTGTCCTGGAGAGCTTGCAGAGCACTGGGGAAAGGCAGGCAGACAATTCCCTGCTAGCACCTTCTCTGTGCCTGTTCACATTGCTTCGCAGAATCGCTTTTGTGCAGAAAACAGTAACACTTGTTCAGAACGAAAGAAAGCACAGAGCCCCAGATTTTATGTTGTCCTGGAGAGCTTGCAGAGCACTGGGGAAAGGCAGGCAGAGAATTCCCTGCTAGCACCTTCTCTGTGCCTGGGAAGCACAAGTGTTCACATTGCTTCGCAGAATCGCTTTTGTGCAGAAAACAGTAACACTTGTTCAGAACGAAAGAAAGCACAGAGCCCCAGATTTTATGTTGTCCTGGAGAGCTTGCAGAGCACTGGGGAAAGGCAGGCAGAGAATTCCCTGCTAGCACCTTCTCTGTGCCTGGGAAGCACAAGTGTTCACATTGCTTCGCAGAATCGCTTTTGTGCAGAAAACAGTAACACTTGTTCAGAACGAAAGAAAGCACAGAGCCCCAGATTTTATGTTGTCCTGGAGAGCTTGCAGAGCACTGGGGAAAGGCAGGCAGAGAATTCCCTGCTAGCACCTTCTCTGTGCCTGGGAAGCACAAGTGTTCACATTGCTTCGCAGAATCGCTTTTGTGCAGAAAACAGTAACAGTTGTTCAGAACGAAAGAAAGCACAGAGCCCCAGATTTTATGTTGTCCTGGAGAGCTTGCAGAGCACTGGGGAAAGGCAGGCAGAGAATTCCCTGCTAGCACCTTCTCTGTGCCTGGGAAGCACAAGTGTTCACATTGCTTCGCAGAATCGCTTTTGTGCAGAAAACAGTAACACTTGTTCAGAACGAAAGAAAGCACAGAGCCCCAGATTTTATGTTGTCCTGGAGAGCTTGCAGAGCACTGGGGAAAGGCAGGCAGAGAATTCCCTGCTAGCACCTTCTCTGTGCCTGGGAAGCACAAGTGTTCACATTGCTTTGCAGAATCGCTTTTGTGCAGAAAACAGTAACACTTGTTCAGAACGAAAGAAAGCACAGAGCCCCAGATTTTATGTTGTCCTGGAGAGCTTGCAGAGCACTGGGGAAAGGCAGGCAGAGAATTCCCTGCTAGCACCTTCTCTGTGCCTGGGAAGCAGAAGTGTTCACATTGCTTCGCAGAATCGCTTTTGTGCAGAAAACAGTAACACTTGTTCAGAACGAAAGAAAGCACAGAGCCCCAGATTTTATGTTGTCCTGGAGAGCTTGCAGAGCACTGGGGAAAGGCAGGCAGAGAATTCCCTGCTAGCACCTTCTCTGTGCCTGGGAAGCACAAGTGTTCACATTGCTTCGCAGAATCGCTTTTGTGCAGAAAACAGTAACACTTGTTCAGAACGAAAGAAAGCACAGAGCCCCAGATTTTATGTTGTCCTGGAGAGCTTGCAGAGCACTGGGGAAAGGCAGGCAGAGAATTCCCTGCTAGCACCTTCTCTGTGCCTGGGAAGCAGAAGTGTTCACATTGCTTCGCAGAATCGCTTTTGTGCAGAAAACAGTAACACTTGTTCAGAACGAAAGAAAGCACAGAGCCCCAGATTTTATGTTGTCCTGGAGAGCTTGCAGAGCACTGGGGAAAGGCAGGCAGAGAATTCCCTGCTAGCACCTTCTCTGTGCCTGGGAAGCACAAGTGTTCACATTGCTTCGCAGAATCGCTTTTGTGCAGAAAACAGTAACACTTGTTCAGAATGAAAGAAAGCACAGAACCCCAGATTTTATGTTGTCCTGGAGAGCTTGCAGAGCACTGAGGAAAGGCAGGCACAGAATTCCCTGCTAGCACCTTCTCTGTGCCTGGGAAGCAGAAGTGTTCACATTGCTTCACAGAATCGCTTTTGTGCAGAAAACAGTAACACTTGTTCAGAACGAAAGAAAGCACAGAGCCCCAGATTTTATGTTGTCCTGGAGAGCTTGCAGAGCACTGGGGAAAGGCAGGCAGAGAATTCCCTGCTAGCACCTTCTCTGTGCCTGTTCACATTGCTTCGCAGAATCGCTTTTGTGCAGAAAACAGTAACACTTGTTCAGAACGAAAGAAAGCACAGAGCCCCAGATTTTATGTTGTCCTGGAGAGCTTGCAGAGCACTGGGGAAAGGCAGGCAGAGAATTCCCTGCTAGCACCTTCTCTGTGCCTGGGAAGCACAAGTGTTCACATTACTTCGCAGAATCGCTTTTGTGCAGAAAACAGTAACACTTGTTCAGAACGAAAGAAAGCACAGAGCCCCAGATTTTATGTTGTCCTGGAGAGCTTGCAGAGCACTGGGGAAAGGCAGGCAGAGAATTCCCTGCTAGCACCTTCTCTGTGCCTGGGAAGCAGAAGTCTTCACATTGCTTCGCAGAATCGCTTTTGTGCAGAAAACAGTAACACTTGTTCAGAACGAAAGAAAGCACAGAGCCCCAGATTTGCTGTTGTCCTGGAGAGCTTGCAGAGCACTGAGGAAAGGCAGGCAGAGAATTCCCTGCTAGCACCTTCTCTGTGCCTGTTCACTTTTCTTCGCAGAATCGCTTTTGTGCAGAAAACAGTAACACTTGTTCAGAACGAAAGAAAGCACAGAGCCCCAGATTTTATGTTGTCCTGGAGAGCTTGGAGAGCACTGGGGAAAGGCAGGCAGAGAATTCCCTGCTAGCACCTTCTCTGTGCCTGGGAAGCAGAAGTGTTCACATTGCTTCGCAGAATCGCTTTTGTGCAGAAAACAGTAACACTTGTTCAGAACGAAAGAAAGCACAGAGCCCCAGATTTTATGTTGTCCTGGAGAGCTTGCAGAGCACTGGGGAAAGGCAGGCAGAGAATTCCCTGCTAGCACCTTCTCTGTGCCTGGGAAGCACAAGTGTTCACATTGCTTCGCAGAATCGCTTTTGTGCAGAAAACAGTAACACTTGTTCAGAACGAAAGAAAGCACAGAGCCCCAGATTTTATGTTGTCCTGGAGAGCTTGCAGAGCACTGGGGAAAGGCAGGCAGAGAATTCCCTGCTAGCACCTTCTCTGTGCCTGGGAAGCACAAGTGTTCACATTGCTTCGCAGAATCGCTTTTGTGCAGAAAACAGTAACACTTGTTCAGAACGAAAGAAAGCACAGAGCCCCAGATTTGCTGTTGTCCTGGAGAGCTTGCAGAGCACTGGGGAAAGGCAGGCAGAGAATTCCCTGCTAGCACCTTCTCTGTGCCTGTTCACTTTTCTTCGCAGAATCGCTTTTGTGCAGAAAACAGTAACACTTGTTCAGAACGAAAGAAAGCACAGAGCCCCAGATTTTATGTTGTCCTGGAGAGCTTGCAGAGCACTGGGGAAAGGCAGGCAGAGAATTCCCTGCTAGCACCTTCTCTGTGCCTGGGAAGCAGTAGTGTTCACTTTGCTTCGCAGAATCGCTTTTGTGCAGAAAACAGTAACACTTGTTCAGAACGAAAGAAAGCACAGAGCCCCAGATTTTATGTTGTCCTGGAGAGCTTGCAGAGCACTGGGGAAAGGCAGGCAGAGAATTCCCTGCTAGCACCTTCTCTGTGCCTGTTCACTTTTCTTCGCAGAATCGCTTTTGTGCAGAAAACAGTAACACTTGTTCAGAACGAAAGAAAGCACAGAGCCCCAGATTTTATGTTGTCCTGGAGAGCTTGCAGAGCACTGGGGAAAGGCAGGCAGAGAATTCCCTGCTAGCACCTTCTCTGTGCCTGGGAAGCACAAGTGTTCACATTGCTTCGCAGAATCGCTTTTGTGCAGAAAACAGTAACACTTGTTCAGAACGAAAGAAAGCACAGAGCCCCAGATTTTATGTTGTCCTGGAGAGCTTGCAGAGCACTGGGGAAAGGCAGGCAGAGAATTCCCTGCTAGCACCTTCTCTGTGCCTGGGAAGCACAAGTGTTCACATTGCTTCGCAGAATCGCTTTTGTGCAGAAAACAGTAACACTTGTTCAGAACGAAAGAAAGCACAGAGCCCCAGATTTTATGTTGTCCTGGAGAGCTTGCAGAGCACTGGGGAAAGGCAGGCAGAGAATTCCCTGCTAGCACCTTCTCTGTGCCTGGGAAGCACAAGTGTTCACATTGCTTTGCAGAATCGCTTTTGTGCAGAAAACAGTAACACTTGTTCAGAACGAAAGAAAGCACAGAGCCCCAGATTTTATGTTGTCCTGGAGAGCTTGCAGAGCACTGGGGAAAGGCAGGCAGAGAATTCCCTGCTAGCACCTTCTCTGTGCCTGGGAAGCAGAAGTGTTCACATTGCTTCGCAAAATCGCTTTTGTGCAGAAAACAGTAACACTTGTTCAGAACGAAAGAAAGCACAGAGCCCCAGATTTTATGTTGTCCTGGAGAGCTTGCAGAGCACTGGGGAAAGGCAGGCAGAGAATTCCCTGCTAGCACCTTCTCTGTGCCTGGGAAGCACAAGTGTTCACATTGCTTTGCAGAATCGCTTTTGTGCAGAAAACAGTAACACTTGTTCAGAACGAAAGAAAGCACAGAGCCCCAGATTTTATGTTGTCCTGGAGAGCTTGCAGAGCACTGGGGAAAGGCAGGCAGAGAATTCCCTGCTAGCACCTTCTCTGTGCCTGGGAAGCACAAGTGTTCACATTGCTTCGCAGAATCGCTTTTGTGCAGAAAACAGTAACACTTGTTCAGAACGAAAGAAAGCACAGAGCCCCAGATTTTATGTTGTCCTGGAGAGCTTGCAGAGCACTGGGGAAAGGCAGGCAGAGAATTCCCTGCTAGCACCTTCTCTGTGCCTGGGAAGCACAAGTGTTCACATTACTTCGCAGAATCGCTTTTGTGCAGAAAACAGTAACACTTGTTCAGAACGAAAGAAAGCACAGAGCCCCAGATTTTATGTTGTCCTGGAGAGCTTGCAGAGCACTGGGGAAAGGCAGGCAGAGAATTCCCTGCTAGCACCTTCTCTGTGCCTGGGAAGCACAAGTGTTCACATTGCTTCGCAGAATCGCTTTTGTGCAGAAAACAGTAACACTTGTTCAGAACGAAAGAAAGCACAGAGCCCCAGATTTGCTGTTGTCCTGGAGAGCTTGCAGAGCACTGGGGAAAGGCAGGCAGAGAATTCCCTGCTAGCACCTTCTCTGTGCCTGTTCACTTTTCTTCGCAGAATCGCTTTTGTGCAGAAAACAGTAACACTTGTTCAGAACGAAAGAAAGCACAGAGCCCCAGATTTTATGTTGTCCTGGAGAGCTTGCAGAGCACTGGGGAAAGGCAGGCAGAGAATTCCCTGCTAGCACCTTCTCTGTGCCTGGGAAGCAGTAGTGTTCACTTTGCTTCGCAGAATCGCTTTTGTGCAGAAAACAGTAACACTTGTTCAGAACGAAAGAAAGCACAGAGCCCCAGATTTTATGTTGTCCTGGAGAGCTTGCAGAGCACTGGGGAAAGGCAGGCAGAGAATTCCCTGCTAGCACCTTCTCTGTGCCTGTTCACTTTTCTTCGCAGAATCGCTTTTGTGCAGAAAACAGTAACACTTGTTCAGAACGAAAGAAAGCACAGAGCCCCAGATTTTATGTTGTCCTGGAGAGCTTGCAGAGCACTGGGGAAAGGCAGGCAGAGAATTCCCTGCTAGCACCTTCTCTGTGCCTGGGAAGCACAAGTGTTCACATTGCTTCGCAGAATCGCTTTTGTGCAGAAAACAGTAACACTTGTTCAGAACGAAAGAAAGCACAGAGCCCCAGATTTTATGTTGTCCTGGAGAGCTTGCAGAGCACTGGGGAAAGGCAGGCAGAGAATTCCCTGCTAGCACCTTCTCTGTGCCTGGGAAGCACAAGTGTTCACATTGCTTCGCAGAATCGCTTTTGTGCAGAAAACAGTAACACTTGTTCAGAACGAAAGAAAGCACAGAGCCCCAGATTTTATGTTGTCCTGGAGAGCTTGCAGAGCACTGGGGAAAGGCAGGCAGAGAATTCCCTGCTAGCACCTTCTCTGTGCCTGGGAAGCACAAGTGTTCACATTGCTTTGCAGAATCGCTTTTGTGCAGAAAACAGTAACACTTGTTCAGAACGAAAGAAAGCACAGAGCCCCAGATTTTATGTTGTCCTGGAGAGCTTGCAGAGCACTGGGGAAAGGCAGGCAGAGAATTCCCTGCTAGCACCTTCTCTGTGCCTGGGAAGCAGAAGTGTTCACATTGCTTCGCAAAATCGCTTTTGTGCAGAAAACAGTAACACTTGTTCAGAACGAAAGAAAGCACAGAGCCCCAGATTTGCTGTTGTCCTGGAGAGCTTGCAGAGCACTGGGGAAAGGCAGGCAGAGAATTCCCTGCTAGCACCTTCTCTGTGCCTGTTCACATTGCTTCGCAGAATCGCTTTTGTGCAGAAAACAGTAACACTTGTTCAGAACGAAAGAAAGCACAGAGCCCCAGATTTTATGTTGTCCTGGAGAGCTTGCAGAGCACTGGGGAAAGGCAGGCAGAGAATTCCCTGCTAGCACCTTCTCTGTGCCTGGGAAGCACAAGTGTTCACATTGCTTTGCAGAATCGCTTTTGTGCAGAAAACAGTAACACTTGTTCAGAACGAAAGAAAGCACAGAGCCCCAGATTTTATGTTGTCCTGGAGAGCTTGCAGAGCACTGGGGAAAGGCAGGCAGAGAATTCCCTGCTAGCACCTTCTCTGTGCCTGGGAAGCAGAAGTGTTCACATTGCTTCGCAGAATCGCTTTTGTGCAGAAAACAGTAACACTTGTTCAGAACGAAAGAAAGCACAGAGCCCCAGATTTTATGTTGTCCTGGAGAGCTTGCAGAGCACTGGGGAAAGGCAGGCAGACAATTCCCTGCTAGCACCTTCTCTGTGCCTGGGAAGCAGAAGTGTTCACATTGCTTCGCAGAATCGCTTTTGTGCAGAAAACAGTAACACTTGTTCAGAACGAAAGAAAGCACAGAGCCCCAGATTTTATGTTGTCCTGGAGAGCTTGCAGAGCACTGGGGAAAGGCAGGCAGACAATTCCCTGCTAGCACCTTCTCTGTGCCTGTTCACATTGCTTCGCAGAATCGCTTTTGTGCAGAAAACAGTAACACTTGTTCAGAACGAAAGAAAGCACAGAGCCCCAGATTTTATGTTGTCCTGGAGAGCTTGCAGAGCACTGGGGAAAGGCAGGCAGAGAATTCCCTGCTAGCACCTTCTCTGTGCCTGGGAAGCACAAGTGTTCACATTGCTTCGCAGAATCGCTTTTGTGCAGAAAACAGTAACACTTGTTCAGAACGAAAGAAAGCACAGAGCCCCAGATTTTATGTTGTCCTGGAGAGCTTGCAGAGCACTGGGGAAAGGCAGGCAGAGAATTCCCTGCTAGCACCTTCTCTGTGCCTGGGAAGCACAAGTGTTCACATTGCTTCGCAGAATCGCTTTTGTGCAGAAAACAGTAACACTTGTTCAGAACGAAAGAAAGCACAGAGCCCCAGATTTTATGTTGTCCTGGAGAGCTTGCAGAGCACTGGGGAAAGGCAGGCAGAGAATTCCCTGCTAGCACCTTCTCTGTGCCTGGGAAGCACAAGTGTTCACATTGCTTCGCAGAATCGCTTTTGTGCAGAAAACAGTAACAGTTGTTCAGAACGAAAGAAAGCACAGAGCCCCAGATTTTATGTTGTCCTGGAGAGCTTGCAGAGCACTGGGGAAAGGCAGGCAGAGAATTCCCTGCTAGCACCTTCTCTGTGCCTGGGAAGCACAAGTGTTCACATTGCTTCGCAGAATCGCTTTTGTGCAGAAAACAGTAACACTTGTTCAGAACGAAAGAAAGCACAGAGCCCCAGATTTTATGTTGTCCTGGAGAGCTTGCAGAGCACTGGGGAAAGGCAGGCAGAGAATTCCCTGCTAGCACCTTCTCTGTGCCTGGGAAGCACAAGTGTTCACATTGCTTTGCAGAATCGCTTTTGTGCAGAAAACAGTAACACTTGTTCAGAACGAAAGAAAGCACAGAGCCCCAGATTTTATGTTGTCCTGGAGAGCTTGCAGAGCACTGGGGAAAGGCAGGCAGAGAATTCCCTGCTAGCACCTTCTCTGTGCCTGGGAAGCAGAAGTGTTCACATTGCTTCGCAGAATCGCTTTTGTGCAGAAAACAGTAACACTTGTTCAGAACGAAAGAAAGCACAGAGCCCCAGATTTTATGTTGTCCTGGAGAGCTTGCAGAGCACTGGGGAAAGGCAGGCAGAGAATTCCCTGCTAGCACCTTCTCTGTGCCTGGGAAGCACAAGTGTTCACATTGCTTCGCAGAATCGCTTTTGTGCAGAAAACAGTAACACTTGTTCAGAACGAAAGAAAGCACAGAGCCCCAGATTTTATGTTGTCCTGGAGAGCTTGCAGAGCACTGGGGAAAGGCAGGCAGAGAATTCCCTGCTAGCACCTTCTCTGTGCCTGGGAAGCAGAAGTGTTCACATTGCTTCGCAGAATCGCTTTTGTGCAGAAAACAGTAACACTTGTTCAGAACGAAAGAAAGCACAGAGCCCCAGATTTTATGTTGTCCTGGAGAGCTTGCAGAGCACTGGGGAAAGGCAGGCAGAGAATTCCCTGCTAGCACCTTCTCTGTGCCTGGGAAGCACAAGTGTTCACATTGCTTCGCAGAATCGCTTTTGTGCAGAAAACAGTAACACTTGTTCAGAATGAAAGAAAGCACAGAACCCCAGATTTTATGTTGTCCTGGAGAGCTTGCAGAGCACTGAGGAAAGGCAGGCACAGAATTCCCTGCTAGCACCTTCTCTGTGCCTGGGAAGCAGAAGTGTTCACATTGCTTCACAGAATCGCTTTTGTGCAGAAAACAGTAACACTTGTTCAGAACGAAAGAAAGCACAGAGCCCCAGATTTTATGTTGTCCTGGAGAGCTTGCAGAGCACTGGGGAAAGGCAGGCAGAGAATTCCCTGCTAGCACCTTCTCTGTGCCTGTTCACATTGCTTCGCAGAATCGCTTTTGTGCAGAAAACAGTAACACTTGTTCAGAACGAAAGAAAGCACAGAGCCCCAGATTTTATGTTGTCCTGGAGAGCTTGCAGAGCACTGGGGAAAGGCAGGCAGAGAATTCCCTGCTAGCACCTTCTCTGTGCCTGGGAAGCACAAGTGTTCACATTACTTCGCAGAATCGCTTTTGTGCAGAAAACAGTAACACTTGTTCAGAACGAAAGAAAGCACAGAGCCCCAGATTTTATGTTGTCCTGGAGAGCTTGCAGAGCACTGGGGAAAGGCAGGCAGAGAATTCCCTGCTAGCACCTTCTCTGTGCCTGGGAAGCAGAAGTCTTCACATTGCTTCGCAGAATCGCTTTTGTGCAGAAAACAGTAACACTTGTTCAGAACGAAAGAAAGCACAGAGCCCCAGATTTGCTGTTGTCCTGGAGAGCTTGCAGAGCACTGAGGAAAGGCAGGCAGAGAATTCCCTGCTAGCACCTTCTCTGTGCCTGTTCACTTTTCTTCGCAGAATCGCTTTTGTGCAGAAAACAGTAACACTTGTTCAGAACGAAAGAAAGCACAGAGCCCCAGATTTTATGTTGTCCTGGAGAGCTTGGAGAGCACTGGGGAAAGGCAGGCAGAGAATTCCCTGCTAGCACCTTCTCTGTGCCTGGGAAGCAGAAGTGTTCACATTGCTTCGCAGAATCGCTTTTGTGCAGAAAACAGTAACACTTGTTCAGAACGAAAGAAAGCACAGAGCCCCAGATTTTATGTTGTCCTGGAGAGCTTGCAGAGCACTGGGGAAAGGCAGGCAGAGAATTCCCTGCTAGCACCTTCTCTGTGCCTGGGAAGCACAAGTGTTCACATTGCTTCGCAGAATCGCTTTTGTGCAGAAAACAGTAACACTTGTTCAGAACGAAAGAAAGCACAGAGCCCCAGATTTTATGTTGTCCTGGAGAGCTTGCAGAGCACTGGGGAAAGGCAGGCAGAGAATTCCCTGCTAGCACCTTCTCTGTGCCTGGGAAGCACAAGTGTTCACATTGCTTTGCAGAATCGCTTTTGTGCAGAAAACAGTAACACTTGTTCAGAACGAAAGAAAGCACAGAGCCCCAGATTTTATGTTGTCCTGGAGAGCTTGCAGAGCACTGGGGAAAGGCAGGCAGAGAATTCCCTGCTAGCACCTTCTCTGTGCCTGGGAAGCAGAAGTGTTCACATTGCTTCGCAAAATCGCTTTTGTGCAGAAAACAGTAACACTTGTTCAGAACGAAAGAAAGCACAGAGCCCCAGATTTGCTGTTGTCCTGGAGAGCTTGCAGAGCACTGGGGAAAGGCAGGCAGAGAATTCCCTGCTAGCACCTTCTCTGTGCCTGTTCACATTGCTTCGCAGAATCGCTTTTGTGCAGAAAACAGTAACACTTGTTCAGAACGAAAGAAAGCACAGAGCCCCAGATTTTATGTTGTCCTGGAGAGCTTGCAGAGCACTGGGGAAAGGCAGGCAGAGAATTCCCTGCTAGCACCTTCTCTGTGCCTGGGAAGCACAAGTGTTCACATTGCTTCGCAGAATCGCTTTTGTGCAGAAAACAGTAACACTTGTTCAGAACGAAAGAAAGCACAGAGCCCCAGATTTTATGTTGTCCTGGAGAGCTTGCAGAGCACTGGGGAAAGGCAGGCAGAGAATTCCCTGCTAGCACCTTCTCTGTGCCTGGGAAGCACAAGTGTTCACATTGCTTCGCAGAATCGCTTTTGTGCAGAAAACAGTAACACTTGTTCAGAACGAAAGAAAGCACAGAGCCCCAGATTTTATGTTGTCCTGGAGAGCTTGCAGAGCACTGGGGAAAGGCAGGCAGAGAATTCCCTGCTAGCACCTTCTCTGTGCCTGGGAAGCACAAGTGTTCACATTGCTTTGCAGAATCGCTTTTGTGCAGAAAACAGTAACACTTGTTCAGAACGAAAGAAAGCACAGAGCCCCAGATTTTATGTTGTCCTGGAGAGCTTGCAGAGCACTGGGGAAAGGCAGGCAGAGAATTCCCTGCTAGCACCTTCTCTGTGCCTGGGAAGCACAAGTGTTCACATTGCTTCGCAGAATCGCTTTTGTGCAGAAAACAGTAACACTTGTTCAGAACGAAAGAAAGCACAGAGCCCCAGATTTTATGTTGTCCTGGAGAGCTTGCAGAGCACTGGGGAAAGGCAGGCAGAGAATTCCCTGCTAGCACCTTCTCTGTGCCTGGGAAGCACAAGTGTTCACATTGCTTCGCAGAATCGCTTTTGTGCAGAAAACAGTAACACTTGTTCAGAACGAAAGAAAGCACAGAGCCCCAGATTTTATGTTGTCCTGGAGAGCTTGCAGAGCACTGGGGAAAGGCAGGCAGAGAATTCCCTGCTAGCACCTTCTCTGTGCCTGGGAAGCACAAGTGTTCACATTGCTTCGCAGAATCGCTTTTGTGCAGAAAACAGTAACACTTGTTCAGAACGAAAGAAAGCACAGAGCCCCAGATTTTATGTTGTCCTGGAGAGCTTGCAGAGCACTGGGGAAAGGCAGGCAGAGAATTCCCTGCTAGCACCTTCTCTGTGCCTGGGAAGCAGAAGTGTTCACATTGCTTCGCAGAATCGCTTTTGTGCAGAAAACAGTAACACTTGTTCAGAACGAAAGAAAGCACAGAGCCCCAGATTTTATGTTGTCCTGGAGAGCTTGCAGAGCACTGGGGAAAGGCAGGCAGAGAATTCCCTGCTAGCACCTTCTCTGTGCCTGGGAAGCACAAGTGTTCACATTGCTTCGCAGAATCGCTTTTGTGCAGAAAACAGTAACACTTGTTCAGAATGAAAGAAAGCACAGAACCCCAGATTTTATGTTGTCCTGGAGAGCTTGCAGAGCACTGAGGAAAGGCAGGCACAGAATTCCCTGCTAGCACCTTCTCTGTGCCTGGGAAGCAGAAGTGTTCACATTGCTTCACAGAATCGCTTTTGTGCAGAAAACAGTAACACTTGTTCAGAACGAAAGAAAGCACAGAGCCCCAGATTTTATGTTGTCCTGGAGAGCTTGCAGAGCACTGGGGAAAGGCAGGCAGAGAATTCCCTGCTAGCACCTTCTCTGTGCCTGTTCACATTGCTTCGCAGAATCGCTTTTGTGCAGAAAACAGTAACACTTGTTCAGAACGAAAGAAAGCACAGAGCCCCAGATTTTATGTTGTCCTGGAGAGCTTGCAGAGCACTGGGGAAAGGCAGGCAGAGAATTCCCTGCTAGCACCTTCTCTGTGCCTGGGAAGCACAAGTGTTCACATTACTTCGCAGAATCGCTTTTGTGCAGAAAACAGTAACACTTGTTCAGAACGAAAGAAAGCACAGAGCCCCAGATTTTATGTTGTCCTGGAGAGCTTGCAGAGCACTGGGGAAAGGCAGGCAGAGAATTCCCTGCTAGCACCTTCTCTGTGCCTGGGAAGCAGAAGTCTTCACATTGCTTCGCAGAATCGCTTTTGTGCAGAAAACAGTAACACTTGTTCAGAACGAAAGAAAGCACAGAGCCCCAGATTTGCTGTTGTCCTGGAGAGCTTGCAGAGCACTGAGGAAAGGCAGGCAGAGAATTCCCTGCTAGCACCTTCTCTGTGCCTGTTCACTTTTCTTCGCAGAATCGCTTTTGTGCAGAAAACAGTAACACTTGTTCAGAACGAAAGAAAGCACAGAGCCCCAGATTTTATGTTGTCCTGGAGAGCTTGCAGAGCACTGGGGAAAGGCAGGCAGAGAATTCCCTGCTAGCACCTTCTCTGTGCCTGGGAAGCAGAAGTGTTCACATTGCTTCGCAGAATCGCTTTTGTGCAGAAAACAGTAACACTTGTTCAGAACGAAAGAAAGCACAGAGCCCCAGATTTTATGTTGTCCTGGAGAGCTTGCAGAGCACTGGGGAAAGGCAGGCAGAGAATTCCCTGCTAGCACCTTCTCTGTGCCTGGGAAGCACAAGTGTTCACATTGCTTCGCAGAATCGCTTTTGTGCAGAAAACAGTAACACTTGTTCAGAACGAAAGAAAGCACAGAGCCCCAGATTTTATGTTGTCCTGGAGAGCTTGCAGAGCACTGGGGAAAGGCAGGCAGAGAATTCCCTGCTAGCACCTTCTCTGTGCCTGGGAAGCACAAGTGTTCACATTGCTTTGCAGAATCGCTTTTGTGCAGAAAACAGTAACACTTGTTCAGAACGAAAGAAAGCACAGAGCCCCAGATTTTATGTTGTCCTGGAGAGCTTGCAGAGCACTGGGGAAAGGCAGGCAGAGAATTCCCTGCTAGCACCTTCTCTGTGCCTGGGAAGCAGAAGTGTTCACATTGCTTCGCAAAATCGCTTTTGTGCAGAAAACAGTAACACTTGTTCAGAACGAAAGAAAGCACAGAGCCCCAGATTTGCTGTTGTCCTGGAGAGCTTGCAGAGCACTGGGGAAAGGCAGGCAGAGAATTCCCTGCTAGCACCTTCTCTGTGCCTGTTCACATTGCTTCGCAGAATCGCTTTTGTGCAGAAAACAGTAACACTTGTTCAGAACGAAAGAAAGCACAGAGCCCCAGATTTTATGTTGTCCTGGAGAGCTTGCAGAGCACTGGGGAAAGGCAGGCAGAGAATTCCCTGCTAGCACCTTCTCTGTGCCTGGGAAGCACAAGTGTTCACATTGCTTTGCAGAATCGCTTTTGTGCAGAAAACAGTAACACTTGTTCAGAACGAAAGAAAGCACAGAGCCCCAGATTTTATGTTGTCCTGGAGAGCTTGCAGAGCACTGGGGAAAGGCAGGCAGAGAATTCCCTGCTAGCACCTTCTCTGTGCCTGGGAAGCAGAAGTGTTCACATTGCTTCGCAGAATCGCTTTTGTGCAGAAAACAGTAACACTTGTTCAGAACGAAAGAAAGCACAGAGCCCCAGATTTTATGTTGTCCTGGAGAGCTTGCAGAGCACTGGGGAAAGGCAGGCAGACAATTCCCTGCTAGCACCTTCTCTGTGCCTGGGAAGCACAAGTGTTCATATTGCTTCGCAGAATCGCTTTTGTGCAGAAAACAGTAACACTTGTTCAGAACGAAAGAAAGCACAGAGCCCCAGATTTTATGTTGTCCTGGAGAGCTTGCAGAGCACTGGGGAAAGGCAGGCAGAGAATTCCCTGCTAGCACCTTCTCTGTGCCTGTTCACATTGCTTCGCAGAATCGCTTTTGTGCAGAAAACAGTAACACTTGTTCAGAACGAAAGAAAGCACAGAGCCCCAGATTTTATGTTGTCCTGGAGAGCTTGCAGAGCACTGGGGAAAGGCAGGCAGAGAATTCCCTGCTAGCACCTTCTCTGTGCCTGGGAAGCAGAAGTGTTCACATTGCTTCGCAGAATCGCTTTTGTGCAGAAAACAGTAACACTTGTTCAGAACGAAAGAAAGCACAGAGCCCCAGATTTTATGTTGTCCTGGAGAGCTTGCAGAGCACTGGGGAAAGGCAGGCAGAGAATTCCCTGCTAGCACCTTCTCTGTGCCTGGGAAGCACAAGTGTTCACATTGCTTCGCAGAATCGCTTTTGTGCAGAAAACAGTAACACTTGTTCAGAACGAAAGAAAGCACAGAGCCCCAGATTTTATGTTGTCCTGGAGAGCTTGCAGAGCACTGGGGAAAGGCAGGCAGAGAATTCCCTGCTAGCACCTTCTCTGTGCCTGGGAAGCACAAGTGTTCACATTGCTTTGCAGAATCGCTTTTGTGCAGAAAACAGTAACACTTGTTCAGAACGAAAGAAAGCACAGAGCCCCAGATTTTATGTTGTCCTGGAGAGCTTGCAGAGCACTGGGGAAAGGCAGGCAGAGAATTCCCTGCTAGCACCTTCTCTGTGCCTGGGAAGCACAAGTGTTCACATTGCTTTGCAGAATCGCTTTTGTGCAGAAAACAGTAACACTTGTTCAGAACGAAAGAAAGCACAGAGCCCCAGATTTGCTGTTGTCCTGGAGAGCTTGCAGAGCACTGGGGAAAGGCAGGCAGAGAATTCCCTGCTAGCACCTTCTCTGTGCCTGTTCACATTGCTTCGCAGAATCGCTTTTGTGCAGAAAACAGTAACACTTGTTCAGAACGAAAGAAAGCACAGAGCCCCAGATTTTATGTTGTCCTGGAGAGCTTGCAGAGCACTGGGGAAAGGCAGGCAGAGAATTCCCTGCTAGCACCTTCTCTGTGCCTGGGAAGCACAAGTGTTCACATTGCTTTGCAGAATCGCTTTTGTGCAGAAAACAGTAACACTTGTTCAGAACGAAAGAAAGCACAGAGCCCCAGATTTTATGTGGTCCTGGAGAGCTTGCAGAGCACTGGGGAAAGGCAGGCAGAGAATTCCCTGCTAGCACCTTCTCTGTGCCTGGGAAGCACAAGTGTTCACATTGCTTCGCAGAATCGCTTTTGTGCAGAAAACAGTAACACTTGTTCAGAACGAAAGAAAGCACAGAGCCCCAGATTTTATGTTGTCCTGGAGAGCTTGCAGAGCACTGGGGAAAGGCAGGCAGAGAATTCCCTGCTAGCACCTTCTCTGTGCCTGGGAAGCAGAAGTGTTCACATTGCTTCGCAGAATCGCTTTTGTGCAGAAAACAGTAACACTTGTTCAGAACGAAAGAAAGCACAGAGCCCCAGATTTTATGTTGTCCTGGAGAGCTTGCAGAGCACTGGGGAAAGGCAGGCAGACAATTCCCTGCTAGCACCTTCTCTGTGCCTGGGAAGCACAAGTGTTCATATTGCTTCGCAGAATCGCTTTTGTGCAGAAAACAGTAACACTTGTTCAGAACGAAAGAAAGCACAGAGCCCCAGATTTTATGTTGTCCTGGAGAGCTTGCAGAGCACTGGGGAAAGGCAGGCAGACAATTCCCTGCTAGCACCTTCTCTGTGCCTGTTCACATTGCTTCGCAGAATCGCTTTTGTGCAGAAAACAGTAACACTTGTTCAGAACGAAAGAAAGCACAGAGCCCCAGATTTTATGTTGTCCTGGAGAGCTTGCAGAGCACTGGGGAAAGGCAGGCAGAGAATTCCCTGCTAGCACCTTCTCTGTGCCTGGGAAGCACAAGTGTTCACATTGCTTCGCAGAATCGCTTTTGTGCAGAAAACAGTAACACTTGTTCAGAATGAAAGAAAGCACAGAACCCCAGATTTTATGTTGTCCTGGAGAGCTTGCAGAGCACTGAGGAAAGGCAGGCACAGAATTCCCTGCTAGCACCTTCTCTGTGCCTGGGAAGCAGAAGTGTTCACATTGCTTCACAGAATCGCTTTTGTGCAGAAAACAGTAACACTTGTTCAGAACGAAAGAAAGCACAGAGCCCCAGATTTTATGTTGTCCTGGAGAGCTTGCAGAGCACTGGGGAAAGGCAGGCAGAGAATTCCCTGCTAGCACCTTCTCTGTGCCTGTTCACATTGCTTCGCAGAATCGCTTTTGTGCAGAAAACAGTAACACTTGTTCAGAACGAAAGAAAGCACAGAGCCCCAGATTTTATGTTGTCCTGGAGAGCTTGCAGAGCACTGGGGAAAGGCAGGCAGAGAATTCCCTGCTAGCACCTTCTCTGTGCCTGGGAAGCACAAGTGTTCACATTACTTCGCAGAATCGCTTTTGTGCAGAAAACAGTAACACTTGTTCAGAACGAAAGAAAGCACAGAGCCCCAGATTTTATGTTGTCCTGGAGAGCTTGCAGAGCACTGGGGAAAGGCAGGCAGAGAATTCCCTGCTAGCACCTTCTCTGTGCCTGGGAAGCAGAAGTCTTCACATTGCTTCGCAGAATCGCTTTTGTGCAGAAAACAGTAACACTTGTTCAGAACGAAAGAAAGCACAGAGCCCCAGATTTGCTGTTGTCCTGGAGAGCTTGCAGAGCACTGAGGAAAGGCAGGCAGAGAATTCCCTGCTAGCACCTTCTCTGTGCCTGTTCACTTTTCTTCGCAGAATCGCTTTTGTGCAGAAAACAGTAACACTTGTTCAGAACGAAAGAAAGCACAGAGCCCCAGATTTTATGTTGTCCTGGAGAGCTTGCAGAGCACTGGGGAAAGGCAGGCAGAGAATTCCCTGCTAGCACCTTCTCTGTGCCTGGGAAGCACAAGTGTTCACATTGCTTCGCAGAATCGCTTTTGTGCAGAAAACAGTAACACTTGTTCAGAACGAAAGAAAGCACAGAGCCCCAGATTTTATGTTGTCCTGGAGAGCTTGCAGAGCACTGGGGAAAGGCAGGCAGAGAATTCCCTGCTAGCACCTTCTCTGTGCCTGTTCACATTGCTTCGCAGAATCGCTTTTGTGCAGAAAACAGTAACACTTGTTCAGAACGAAAGAAAGCACAGAGCCCCAGATTTTATGTTGTCCTGGAGAGCTTGCAGAGCACTGGGGAAAGGCAGGCAGAGAATTCCCTGCTAGCACCTTCTCTGTGCCTGGGAAGCACAAGTGTTCACATTACTTCGCAGAATCGCTTTTGTGCAGAAAACAGTAACACTTGTTCAGAACGAAAGAAAGCACAGAGCCCCAGATTTTATGTTGTCCTGGAGAGCTTGCAGAGCACTGGGG
Organism: Strix uralensis; assembly: GCF_047716275.1. NCBI lineage: Eukaryota > Metazoa > Chordata > Aves > Strigiformes > Strigidae > Strix > Strix uralensis. The sequence continues at coordinate 92,346 of NW_027436777.1, read as the reverse complement.
AAAGGCAGGCAGAGAATTCCCTGCTAGCACCTTCTCTGTGCCTGGGAAGCAGAAGTCTTCACATTGCTTCGCAGAATCGCTTTTGTGCAGAAAACAGTAACACTTGTTCAGAACGAAAGAAAGCACAGAGCCCCAGATTTGCTGTTGTCCTGGAGAGCTTGCAGAGCACTGAGGAAAGGCAGGCAGAGAATTCCCTGCTAGCACCTTCTCTGTGCCTGTTCACTTTTCTTCGCAGAATCGCTTTTGTGCAGAAAACAGTAACACTTGTTCAGAACGAAAGAAAGCACAGAGCCCCAGATTTTATGTTGTCCTGGAGAGCTTGCAGAGCACTGGGGAAAGGCAGGCAGAGAATTCCCTGCTAGCACCTTCTCTGTGCCTGGGAAGCACAAGTGTTCACATTGCTTCGCAGAATCGCTTTTGTGCAGAAAACAGTAACACTTGTTCAGAACGAAAGAAAGCACAGAGCCCCAGATTTTATGTTGTCCTGGAGAGCTTGCAGAGCACTGGGGAAAGGCAGGCAGAGAATTCCCTGCTAGCACCTTCTCTGTGCCTGGGAAGCACAAGTGTTCACATTGCTTCGCAGAATCGCTTTTGTGCAGAAAACAGTAACACTTGTTCAGAACGAAAGAAAGCACAGAGCCCCAGATTTTATGTTGTCCTGGAGAGCTTGCAGAGCACTGGGGAAAGGCAGGCAGAGAATTCCCTGCTAGCACCTTCTCTGTGCCTGGGAAGCACAAGTGTTCACATTGCTTTGCAGAATCGCTTTTGTGCAGAAAACAGTAACACTTGTTCAGAACGAAAGAAAGCACAGAGCCCCAGATTTTATGTTGTCCTGGAGAGCTTGCAGAGCACTGGGGAAAGGCAGGCAGAGAATTCCCTGCTAGCACCTTCTCTGTGCCTGGGAAGCAGAAGTGTTCACATTGCTTCGCAAAATCGCTTTTGTGCAGAAAACAGTAACACTTGTTCAGAACGAAAGAAAGCACAGAGCCCCAGATTTGCTGTTGTCCTGGAGAGCTTGCAGAGCACTGGGGAAAGGCAGGCAGAGAATTCCCTGCTAGCACCTTCTCTGTGCCTGTTCACATTGCTTCGCAGAATCGCTTTTGTGCAGAAAACAGTAACACTTGTTCAGAACGAAAGAAAGCACAGAGCCCCAGATTTTATGTTGTCCTGGAGAGCTTGCAGAGCACTGGGGAAAGGCAGGCAGAGAATTCCCTGCTAGCACCTTCTCTGTGCCTGGGAAGCACAAGTGTTCACATTGCTTTGCAGAATCGCTTTTGTGCAGAAAACAGTAACACTTGTTCAGAACGAAAGAAAGCACAGAGCCCCAGATTTTATGTTGTCCTGGAGAGCTTGCAGAGCACTGGGGAAAGGCAGGCAGAGAATTCCCTGCTAGCACCTTCTCTGTGCCTGGGAAGCAGAAGTGTTCACATTGCTTCGCAGAATCGCTTTTGTGCAGAAAACAGTAACACTTGTTCAGAACGAAAGAAAGCACAGAGCCCCAGATTTTATGTTGTCCTGGAGAGCTTGCAGAGCACTGGGGAAAGGCAGGCAGAGAATTCCCTGCTAGCACCTTCTCTGTGCCTGGGAAGCACAAGTGTTCACATTGCTTCGCAGAATCGCTTTTGTGCAGAAAACAGTAACACTTGTTCAGAACGAAAGAAAGCACAGAGCCCCAGATTTTATGTTGTCCTGGAGAGCTTGCAGAGCACTGGGGAAAGGCAGGCAGACAATTCCCTGCTAGCACCTTCTCTGTGCCTGGGAAGCACAAGTGTTCATATTGCTTCGCAGAATCGCTTTTGTGCAGAAAACAGTAACACTTGTTCAGAACGAAAGAAAGCACAGAGCCCCAGATTTTATGTTGTCCTGGAGAGCTTGCAGAGCACTGGGGAAAGGCAGGCAGAGAATTCCCTGCTAGCACCTTCTCTGTGCCTGTTCACATTGCTTCGCAGAATCGCTTTTGTGCAGAAAACAGTAACACTTGTTCAGAACGAAAGAAAGCACAGAGCCCCAGATTTTATGTTGTCCTGGAGAGCTTGCAGAGCACTGGGGAAAGGCAGGCAGACAATTCCCTGCTAGCACCTTCTCTGTGCCTGGGAAGCACAAGTGTTCACATTGCTTCGCAGAATCGCTTTTGTGCAGAAAACAGTAACACTTGTTCAGAACGAAAGAAAGCACAGAGCCCCAGATTTTATGTTGTCCTGGAGAGCTTGCAGAGCACTGGGGAAAGGCAGGCAGAGAATTCCCTGCTAGCACCTTCTCTGTGCCTGGGAAGCACAAGTGTTCACATTGCTTCGCAGAATCGCTTTTGTGCAGAAAACAGTAACACTTGTTCAGAACGAAAGAAAGCACAGAGCCCCAGATTTTATGTTTTCCTGGAGAGCTTGCAGAGCACTGGGGAAAGGCAGGCAGAGAATTCCCTGCTAGCACCTTCTCTGTGCCTGGGAAGCACAAGTGTTCACATTGCTTCGCAGAATCGCTTTTGTGCAGAAAACAGTAACACTTGTTCAGAACGAAAGAAAGCACAGAGCCCCAGATTTTATGTTGTCCTGGAGAGCTTGCAGAGCACTGGGGAAAGGCAGGCAGAGAATTCCCTGCTAGCACCTTCTCTGTGCCTGGGAAGCACAAGTGTTCACATTGCTTTGCAGAATCGCTTTTGTGCAGAAAACAGTAACACTTGTTCAGAACGAAAGAAAGCACAGAGCCCCAGATTTTATGTTGTCCTGGAGAGCTTGCAGAGCACTGGGGAAAGGCAGGCAGAGAATTCCCTGCTAGCACCTTCTCTGTGCCTGGGAAGCACAAGTGTTCACATTGCTTTGCAGAATCGCTTTTGTGCAGAAAACAGTAACACTTGTTCAGAACGAAAGAAAGCACAGAGCCCCAGATTTGCTGTTGTCCTGGAGAGCTTGCAGAGCACTGGGGAAAGGCAGGCAGAGAATTCCCTGCTAGCACCTTCTCTGTGCCTGTTCACATTGCTTCGCAGAATCGCTTTTGTGCAGAAAACAGTAACACTTGTTCAGAACGAAAGAAAGCACAGAGCCCCAGATTTTATGTTGTCCTGGAGAGCTTGCAGAGCACTGGGGAAAGGCAGGCAGAGAATTCCCTGCTAGCACCTTCTCTGTGCCTGGGAAGCACAAGTGTTCACATTGCTTTGCAGAATCGCTTTTGTGCAGAAAACAGTAACACTTGTTCAGAACGAAAGAAAGCACAGAGCCCCAGATTTTATGTGGTCCTGGAGAGCTTGCAGAGCACTGGGGAAAGGCAGGCAGAGAATTCCCTGCTAGCACCTTCTCTGTGCCTGGGAAGCACAAGTGTTCACATTGCTTTGCAGAATCGCTTTTGTGCAGAAAACAGTAACACTTGTTCAGAACGAAAGAAAGCACAGAGCCCCAGATTTGCTGTTGTCCTGGAGAGCTTGCAGAGCACTGGGGAAAGGCAGGCAGAGAATTCCCTGCTAGCACCTTCTCTGTGCCTGGGAAGCAGAAGTGTTCACATTGCTTCGCAGAATCGCTTTTGTGCAGAAAACAGTAACACTTGTTCAGAACGAAAGAAAGCACAGAGCCCCAGATTTTATGTTGTCCTGGAGAGCTTGCAGAGCACTGGGGAAAGGCAGGCAGACAATTCCCTGCTAGCACCTTCTCTGTGCCTGGGAAGCACAAGTGTTCATATTGCTTCGCAGAATCGCTTTTGTGCAGAAAACAGTAACACTTGTTCAGAACGAAAGAAAGCACAGAGCCCCAGATTTTATGTTGTCCTGGAGAGCTTGCAGAGCACTGGGGAAAGGCAGGCAGACAATTCCCTGCTAGCACCTTCTCTGTGCCTGTTCACATTGCTTCGCAGAATCGCTTTTGTGCAGAAAACAGTAACACTTGTTCAGAACGAAAGAAAGCACAGAGCCCCAGATTTTATGTTGTCCTGGAGAGCTTGCAGAGCACTGGGGAAAGGCAGGCAGAGAATTCCCTGCTAGCACCTTCTCTGTGCCTGGGAAGCACAAGTGTTCACATTGCTTCGCAGAATCGCTTTTGTGCAGAAAACAGTAACACTTGTTCAGAACGAAAGAAAGCACAGAGCCCCAGATTTTATGTTGTCCTGGAGAGCTTGCAGAGCACTGGGGAAAGGCAGGCAGAGAATTCCCTGCTAGCACCTTCTCTGTGCCTGGGAAGCACAAGTGTTCACATTGCTTCGCAGAATCGCTTTTGTGCAGAAAACAGTAACACTTGTTCAGAACGAAAGAAAGCACAGAGCCCCAGATTTTATGTTGTCCTGGAGAGCTTGCAGAGCACTGGGGAAAGGCAGGCAGAGAATTCCCTGCTAGCACCTTCTCTGTGCCTGGGAAGCACAAGTGTTCACATTGCTTCGCAGAATCGCTTTTGTGCAGAAAACAGTAACACTTGTTCAGAACGAAAGAAAGCACAGAGCCCCAGATTTTATGTTGTCCTGGAGAGCTTGCAGAGCACTGGGGAAAGGCAGGCAGAGAATTCCCTGCTAGCACCTTCTCTGTGCCTGGGAAGCACAAGTGTTCACATTGCTTCGCAGAATCGCTTTTGTGCAGAAAACAGTAACACTTGTTCAGAACGAAAGAAAGCACAGAGCCCCAGATTTTATGTTGTCCTGGAGAGCTTGCAGAGCACTGGGGAAAGGCAGGCAGAGAATTCCCTGCTAGCACCTTCTCTGTGCCTGGGAAGCACAAGTGTTCACATTGCTTTGCAGAATCGCTTTTGTGCAGAAAACAGTAACACTTGTTCAGAACGAAAGAAAGCACAGAGCCCCAGATTTTATGTTGTCCTGGAGAGCTTGCAGAGCACTGGGGAAAGGCAGGCAGAGAATTCCCTGCTAGCACCTTCTCTGTGCCTGGGAAGCACAAGTGTTCACATTGCTTTGCAGAATCGCTTTTGTGCAGAAAACAGTAACACTTGTTCAGAACGAAAGAAAGCACAGAGCCCCAGATTTGCTGTTGTCCTGGAGAGCTTGCAGAGCACTGGGGAAAGGCAGGCAGAGAATTCCCTGCTAGCACCTTCTCTGTGCCTGTTCACATTGCTTCGCAGAATCGCTTTTGTGCAGAAAACAGTAACACTTGTTCAGAACGAAAGAAAGCACAGAGCCCCAGATTTTATGTTGTCCTGGAGAGCTTGCAGAGCACTGGGGAAAGGCAGGCAGAGAATTCCCTGCTAGCACCTTCTCTGTGCCTGGGAAGCACAAGTGTTCACATTGCTTTGCAGAATCGCTTTTGTGCAGAAAACAGTAACACTTGTTCAGAACGAAAGAAAGCACAGAGCCCCAGATTTTATGTGGTCCTGGAGAGCTTGCAGAGCACTGGGGAAAGGCAGGCAGAGAATTCCCTGCTAGCACCTTCTCTGTGCCTGGGAAGCACAAGTGTTCACATTGCTTTGCAGAATCGCTTTTGTGCAGAAAACAGTAACACTTGTTCAGAACGAAAGAAAGCACAGAGCCCCAGATTTGCTGTTGTCCTGGAGAGCTTGCAGAGCACTGGGGAAAGGCAGGCAGAGAATTCCCTGCTAGCACCTTCTCTGTGCCTGGGAAGCAGAAGTGTTCACATTGCTTCGCAGAATCGCTTTTGTGCAGAAAACAGTAACACTTGTTCAGAACGAAAGAAAGCACAGAGCCCCAGATTTTATGTTGTCCTGGAGAGCTTGCAGAGCACTGGGGAAAGGCAGGCAGACAATTCCCTGCTAGCACCTTCTCTGTGCCTGGGAAGCACAAGTGTTCATATTGCTTCGCAGAATCGCTTTTGTGCAGAAAACAGTAACACTTGTTCAGAACGAAAGAAAGCACAGAGCCCCAGATTTTATGTTGTCCTGGAGAGCTTGCAGAGCACTGGGGAAAGGCAGGCAGACAATTCCCTGCTAGCACCTTCTCTGTGCCTGTTCACATTGCTTCGCAGAATCGCTTTTGTGCAGAAAACAGTAACACTTGTTCAGAACGAAAGAAAGCACAGAGCCCCAGATTTTATGTTGTCCTGGAGAGCTTGCAGAGCACTGGGGAAAGGCAGGCAGAGAATTCCCTGCTAGCACCTTCTCTGTGCCTGGGAAGCACAAGTGTTCACATTGCTTTGCAGAATCGCTTTTGTGCAGAAAACAGTAACACTTGTTCAGAACGAAAGAAAGCACAGAGCCCCAGATTTTATGTTGTCCTGGAGAGCTTGCAGAGCACTGGGGAAAGGCAGGCAGAGAATTCCCTGCTAGCACCTTCTCTGTGCCTGGGAAGCACAAGTGTTCACATTGCTTCGCAGAATCGCTTTTGTGCAGAAAACAGTAACACTTGTTCAGAACGAAAGAAAGCACAGAGCCCCAGATTTTATGTTGTCCTGGAGAGCTTGCAGAGCACTGGGGAAAGGCAGGCAGAGAATTCCCTGCTAGCACCTTCTCTGTGCCTGGGAAGCAGAAGTGTTCACATTGCTTCGCAGAATCGCTTTTGTGCAGAAAACAGTAACAGTTGTTCAGAACGAAAGAAAGCACAGAGCCCCAGATTTTATGTTGTCCTGGAGAGCTTGCAGAGCACTGGGGAAAGGCAGGCAGAGAATTCCCTGCTAGCACCTTCTCTGTGCCTGGGAAGCAGAAGTGTTCACATTGCTTCGCAGAATCGCTTTTGTGCAGAAAACAGTAACACTTGTTCAGAACGAAAGAAAGCACAGAGCCCCAGATTTTATGTTGTCCTGGAGAGCTTGCAGAGCACTGGGGAAAGGCAGGCAGAGAATTCCCTGCTAGCACCTTCTCTGTGCCTGGGAAGCAGAAGTGTTCACATTGCTTCGCAGAATCGCTTTTGTGCAGAAAACAGTAACACTTGTTCAGAACGAAAGAAAGCACAGAGCCCCAGATTTTATGTTGTCCTGGAGAGCTTGCAGAGCACTGGGGAAAGGCAGGCAGACAATTCCCTGCTAGCACCTTCTCTGTGCCTGTTCACATTGCTTCGCAGAATCGCTTTTGTGCAGAAAACAGTAACACTTGTTCAGAACGAAAGAAAGCACAGAACCCCAGATTTTATGTTGTCCTGGAGAGCTTGCAGAGCACTGGGGAAAGGCAGGCAGACAATTCCCTGCTAGCACCTTCTCTGTGCCTTTTCACTTTTCTTCGCAGAATCGCTTTTGTGCAGAAAACAGTAACACTTGTTCAGAACGAAAGAAAGCACAGAGCCCCAGATTTTATGTTGTCCTGGAGAGCTTGCAGAGCACTGGGGAAAGGCAGGCAGAGAATTCCCTGCTAGCACCTTCTCTGTGCCTGGGAAGCACAAGTGTTCACATTGCTTCGCAGAATCGCTTTTGTGCAGAAAACAGTAACACTTGTTCAGAACGAAAGAAAGCACAGAGCCCCAGATTTTATGTTGTCCTGGAGAGCTTGCAGAGCACTGGGGAAAGGCAGGCAGAGAATTCCCTGCTAGCACCTTCTCTGTGCCTGGGAAGCAGAAGTGTTCACATTGCTTCGCAGAATCGCTTTTGTGCAGAAAACAGTAACACTTGTTCAGAACGAAAGAAAGCACAGAGCCCCAGATTTTATGTTGTCCTGGAGAGCTTGCAGAGCACTGGGGAAAGGCAGGCAGACAATTCCCTGCTAGCACCTTCTCTGTGCCTGGGAAGCACAAGTGTTCACATTGCTTCGCAGAATCGCTTTTGTGCAGAAAACAGTAACACTTGTTCAGAACGAAAGAAAGCACAGAGCCCCAGATTTTATGTTGTCCTGGAGAGCTTGCAGAGCACTGGGGAAAGGCAGGCAGAGAATTCCCTGCTAGCACCTTCTCTGTGCCTGGGAAGCAGAAGTGTTCACATTGCTTCGCAGAATCGCTTTTGTGCATAAAACAGTAACACTTGTTCGGAATGAAAGAAAGCACAGAACCCCAGATTTTATGTTGTCCTGGAGAGCTTGCAGAGCACTGAGGAAAGGCAGGCAGAGAATTCCCTGCTAGCACCTTCTCTGTGCCTGGGAAGCAGAAGTGTTCACATTGCTTCGCAGAATCGCTTTTGTGCAGAAAACAGTAACACTTGTTCAGAACGAAAGAAAGCACAGAGCCCCAGATTTGCTGTTGTCCTGGAGAGCTTGCAGAGCACTGGGGAAAGGCAGGCAGAGAATTCCCTGCTAGCACCTTCTCTGTGCCTGTTCACATTGCTTCGCAGAATCGCTTTTGTGCAGAAAACAGTAACACTTGTTCAGAACGAAAGAAAGCACAGAGCCCCAGATTTTATGTTGTCCTGGAGAGCTTGCAGAGCACTGGGGAAAGGCAGGCAGAGAATTCCCTGCTAGCACCTTCTCTGTGCCTGGGAAGCACAAGTGTTCACATTGCTTCGCAGAATCGCTTTTGTGCAGAAAACAGTAACACTTGTTCAGAACGAAAGAAAGCACAGAGCCCCAGATTTGCTGTTGTCCTGGAGAGCTTGCAGAGCACTGAGGAAAGGCAGGCAGAGAATTCCCTGCTAGCACCTTATCTGTGCCTTTTCACTTTTCTTCGCAGAATCGCTTTTGTGCAGAAAACAGTAACACTTGTTCAGAACGAAAGAAAGCACAGAGCCCCAGATTTTATGTTGTCCTGGAGAGCTTGCAGAGCACTGGGGAAAGGCAGGCAGAGAATTCCCTGCTAGCACCTTCTCTGTGCCTGGGAAGCACAAGTGTTCACATTGCTTCGCAGAATCGCTTTTGTGCAGAAAACAGTAACACTTGTTCAGAATGAAAGAAAGCACAGAGCCCCAGATTTTATGTTGTCCTGGAGAGCTTGCAGAGCACTGGGGAAAGGCAGGCAGAGAATTCCCTGCTAGCACCTTCTCTGTGCCTGGGAAGCACAAGTGTTCACATTGCTTCGCAGAATCGCTTTTGTGCAGAAAACAATAACACTTGTTCAGAACGAAAGAAAGCACAAAACCCCAGATTTTATGTTGTCCTGGAGAGCTTGCAGAGCACTGGGGAAAGGCAGGCAGACAATTCCCTGCTAGCACCTTCTCTGTGCCTGGGAAGCACAAGTGTTCATATTGCTTCGCAGAATCGCTTTTGTGCAGAAAACAGTAACACTTGTTCAGAACGAAAGAAAGCACAGAGCCCCAGATTTTATGTTGTCCTGGAGAGCTTGCAGAGCACTGGGGAAAGGCAGGCAGAGAATTCCCTGCTAGCACCTTCTCTGTGCCTGGGAAGCACAAGTGTTCACATTGCTTCGCAGAATCGCTTTTGTGCAGAAAACAGTAACACTTGTTCAGAACGAAAGAAAGCACAGAGCCCCAGATTTTATGTTGTCCTGGAGAGCTTGCAGAGCACTGGGGAAAGGCAGGCAGAGAATTCCCTGCTAGCACCTTCTCTGTGCCTGGGAAGCACAAGTGTTCACATTGCTTCGCAGAATCGCTTTTGTGCAGAAAACAGTAACACTTGTTCAGAACGAAAGAAAGCACAGAGCCCCAGATTTTATGTTGTCCTGGAGAGCTTGCAGAGCACTGGGGAAAGGCAGGCAGAGAATTCCCTGCTAGCACCTTCTCTGTGCCTGTTCACATTGCTTCGCAGAATCGCTTTTGTGCAGAAAACAGTAACACTTGTTCAGAACGAAAGAAAGCACAGAGCCCCAGATTTTATGTTGTCCTGGAGAGCTTGCAGAGCACTGGGGAAAGGCAGGCAGAGAATTCCCTGCTAGCACCTTCTCTGTGCCTGGGAAGCACAAGTGTTCACATTGCTTCGCAGAATCGCTTTTGTGCAGAAAACAGTAACACTTGTTCAGAACGAAAGAAAGCACAGAGCCCCAGATTTTATGTTGTCCTGGAGAGCTTGCAGAGCACTGGGGAAAGGCAGGCAGAGAATTCCCTGCTAGCACCTTCTCTGTGCCTGGGAAGCAGAAGTGTTCACATTGCTTCGCAGAATCGCTTTTGTGCAGAAAACAGTAACACTTGTTCAGAACGAAAGAAAGCACAGAGCCCCAGATTTTATGTTGTCCTGGAGAGCTTGCAGAGCACTGGGGAAAGGCAGGCAGAGAATTCCCTGCTAGCACCTTCTCTGTGCCTGGGAAGCACAAGTGTTCACATTGCTTCGCAGAATCGCTTTTGTGCAGAAAACAGTAACACTTGTTCAGAACGAAAGAAAGCACAGAGCCCCAGATTTTATGTTGTCCTGGAGAGCTTGCAGAGCACTGGGGAAAGGCAGGCAGAGAATTCCCTGCTAGCACCTTCTCTGTGCCTGGGAAGCAGAAGTGTTCACATTGCTTCGCAGAATCGCTTTTGTGCAGAAAACAGTAACACTTGTTCAGAACGAAAGAAAGCACAGAGCCCCAGATTTTATGTTGTCCTGGAGAGCTTGCAGAGCACTGGGGAAAGGCAGGCAGAGAATTCCCTGCTAGCACCTTCTCTGTGCCTGGGAAGCAGAAGTGTTCACATTGCTTCGCAGAATCGCTTTTGTGCAGAAAACAGTAACACTTGTTCAGAACGAAAGAAAGCACAGAGCCCCAGATTTTATGTTGTCCTGGAGAGCTTGCAGAGCACTGGGGAAAGGCAGGCAGAGAATTCCCTGCTAGCACCTTCTCTGTGCCTGGGAAGCACAAGTGTTCATATTGCTTCGCAGAATCGCTTTTGTGCAGAAAACAGTAACACTTGTTCAGAACGAAAGAAAGCACAGAGCCCCAGATTTTATGTTGTCCTGGAGAGCTTGCAGAGCACTGGGGAAAGGCAGGCAGACAATTCCCTGCTAGCACCTTCTCTGTGCCTGTTCACATTGCTTCGCAGAATCGCTTTTGTGCAGAAAACAGTAACACTTGTTCAGAACGAAAGAAAGCACAGAACCCCAGATTTTATGTTGTCCTGGAGAGCTTGCAGAGCACTGGGGAAAGGCAGGCAGACAATTCCCTGCTAGCACCTTCTCTGTGCCTTTTCACTTTTCTTCGCAGAATCGCTTTTGTGCAGAAAACAGTAACACTTGTTCAGAACGAAAGAAAGCACAGAGCCCCAGATTTTATGTTGTCCTGGAGAGCTTGCAGAGCACTGGGGAAAGGCAGGCAGAGAATTCCCTGCTAGCACCTTCTCTGTGCCTGGGAAGCACAAGTGTTCACATTGCTTCGCAGAATCGCTTTTGTGCAGAAAACAGTAACACTTGTTCAGAACGAAAGAAAGCACAGAGCCCCAGATTTTATGTTGTCCTGGAGAGCTTGCAGAGCACTGGGGAAAGGCAGGCAGAGAATTCCCTGCTAGCACCTTCTCTGTGCCTGGGAAGCAGAAGTGTTCACATTGCTTCGCAGAATCGCTTTTGTGCAGAAAACAGTAACACTTGTTCAGAACGAAAGAAAGCACAGAGCCCCAGATTTTATGTTGTCCTGGAGAGCTTGCAGAGCACTGGGGAAAGGCAGGCAGAGAATTCCCTGCTAGCACCTTCTCTGTGCCTGGGAAGCACAAGTGTTCACATTGCTTCGCAGAATCGCTTTTGTGCAGAAAACAGTAACACTTGTTCAGAACGAAAGAAAGCACAGAGCCCCAGATTTTATGTTGTCCTGGAGAGCTTGCAGAGCACTGGGGAAAGGCAGGCAGAGAATTCCCTGCTAGCACCTTCTCTGTGCCTGGGAAGCAGAAGTGTTCACATTGCTTCGCAGAATCGCTTTTGTGCAGAAAACAGTAACACTTGTTCGGAATGAAAGAAAGCACAGAACCCCAGATTTTATGTTGTCCTGGAGAGCTTGCAGAGCACTGAGGAAAGGCAGGCAGAGAATTCCCTGCTAGCACCTTCTCTGTGCCTGGGAAGCAGAAGTGTTCACATTGCTTCGCAGAATCGCTTTTGTGCAGAAAACAGTAACACTTGTTCAGAACGAAAGAAAGCACAGAGCCCCAGATTTGCTGTTGTCCTGGAGAGCTTGCAGAGCACTGGGGAAAGGCAGGCAGAGAATTCCCTGCTAGCACCTTCTCTGTGCCTGTTCACATTGCTTCGCAGAATCGCTTTTGTGCAGAAAACAGTAACACTTGTTCAGAACGAAAGAAAGCACAGAGCCCCAGATTTTATGTTGTCCTGGAGAGCTTGCAGAGCACTGGGGAAAGGCAGGCAGAGAATTCCCTGCTAGCACCTTCTCTGTGCCTGGGAAGCACAAGTGTTCACATTGCTTCGCAGAATCGCTTTTGTGCAGAAAACAGTAACACTTGTTCAGAACGAAAGAAAGCACAGAGCCCCAGATTTTATGTTGTCCTGGAGAGCTTGCAGAGCACTGGGGAAAGGCAGGCAGAGAATTCCCTGCTAGCACCTTCTCTGTGCCTGGGAAGCACAAGTGTTCACATTGCTTCGCAGAATCGCTTTTGTGCAGAAAACAGTAACACTTGTTCAGAACGAAAGAAAGCACAGAGCCCCAGATTTTATGTTGTCCTGGAGAGCTTGCAGAGCACTGGGGAAAGGCAGGCAGAGAATTCCCTGCTAGCACCTTCTCTGTGCCTGGGAAGCACAAGTGTTCACATTGCTTCGCAGAATCGCTTTTGTGCAGAAAACAGTAACACTTGTTCAGAATGAAAGAAAGCACAGAGCCCCAGATTTTATGTTGTCCTGGAGAACTTGCAGAGCACTGGGGAAAGGCAGGCAGAGAATTCCCTGCTAGCACCTTCTCTGTGCCTGGGAAGCACAAGTGTTCACATTGCTTCGCAGAATCGCTTTTGTGCAGAAAACAGTAACACTTGTTCAGAACGAAAGAAAGCACAGAGCCCCAGATTTTATGTTGTCCTGGAGAGCTTGCAGAGCACTGGGGAAAGGCAGGCAGAGAATTCCCTGCTAGCACCTTCTCTGTGCCTGGGAAGCACAAGTGTTCACATTGCTTCGCAGAATCGCTTTTGTGCAGAAAACAGTAACACTTGTTCAGAACGAAAGAAAGCACAGAGCCCCAGATTTGCTGTTGTCCTGGAGAGCTTGCAGAGCACTGGGGAAAGGCAGGCAGAGAATTCCCTGCTAGCACCTTCTCTGTGCCTGTTCACATTGCTTCGCAGAATCGCTTTTGTGCAGAAAACAGTAACACTTGTTCAGAACGAAAGAAAGCACAGAGCCCCAGATTTTATGTTGTCCTGGAGAGCTTGCAGAGCACTGGGGAAAGGCAGGCAGAGAATTCCCTGCTAGCACCTTCTCTGTGCCTGGGAAGCACAAGTGTTCACATTGCTTTGCAGAATCGCTTTTGTGCAGAAAACAGTAACACTTGTTCAGAACGAAAGAAAGCACAGAGCCCCAGATTTTATGTGGTCCTGGAGAGCTTGCAGAGCACTGGGGAAAGGCAGGCAGAGAATTCCCTGCTAGCACCTTCTCTGTGCCTGGGAAGCAGAAGTGTTCACATTGCTTCGCAGAATCGCTTTTGTGCAGAAAACAGTAACACTTGTTCAGAACGAAAGAAAGCACAGAGCCCCAGATTTTATGTTGTCCTGGAGAGCTTGCAGAGCACTGGGGAAAGGCAGGCAGAGAATTCCCTGCTAGCACCTTCTCTGTGCCTGGGAAGCAGAAGTGTTCACATTGCTTCGCAGAATCGCTTTTGTGCAGAAAACAGTAACACTTGTTCAGAACGAAAGAAAGCACAGAGCCCCAGATTTTATGTTGTCCTGGAGAGCTTGCAGAGCACTGGGGAAAGGCAGGCAGACAATTCCCTGCTAGCACCTTCTCTGTGCCTGGGAAGCACAAGTGTTCATATTGCTTCGCAGAATCGCTTTTGTGCAGAAAACAGTAACACTTGTTCAGAACGAAAGAAAGCACAGAGCCCCAGATTTTATGTTGTCCTGGAGAGCTTGCAGAGCACTGGGGAAAGGCAGGCAGACAATTCCCTGCTAGCACCTTCTCTGTGCCTGTTCACATTGCTTCGCAGAATCGCTTTTGTGCAGAAAACAGTAACACTTGTTCAGAACGAAAGAAAGCACAGAGCCCCAGATTTTATGTTGTCCTGGAGAGCTTGCAGAGCACTGGGGAAAGGCAGGCAGAGAATTCCCTGCTAGCACCTTCTCTGTGCCTGGGAAGCACAAGTGTTCACATTGCTTCGCAGAATCGCTTTTGTGCAGAAAACAGTAACACTTGTTCAGAACGAAAGAAAGCACAGAGCCCCAGATTTTATGTTGTCCTGGAGAGCTTGCAGAGCACTGGGGAAAGGCAGGCAGAGAATTCCCTGCTAGCACCTTCTCTGTGCCTGGGAAGCACAAGTGTTCACATTGCTTCGCAGAATCGCTTTTGTGCAGAAAACAGTAACACTTGTTCAGAACGAAAGAAAGCACAGAGCCCCAGATTTTATGTTGTCCTGGAGAGCTTGCAGAGCACTGGGGAAAGGCAGGCAGAGAATTCCCTGCTAGCACCTTCTCTGTGCCTGGGAAGCAGAAGTGTTCACATTGCTTCGCAGAATCGCTTTTGTGCAGAAAACAGTAACAGTTGTTCAGAACGAAAGAAAGCACAGAGCCCCAGATTTTATGTTGTCCTGGAGAGCTTGCAGAGCACTGGGGAAAGGCAGGCAGAGAATTCCCTGCTAGCACCTTCTCTGTGCCTGGGAAGCAGAAGTGTTCACATTGCTTCGCAGAATCGCTTTTGTGCAGAAAACAGTAACACTTGTTCAGAACGAAAGAAAGCACAGAGCCCCAGATTTTATGTTGTCCTGGAGAGCTTGCAGAGCACTGGGGAAAGGCAGGCAGAGAATTCCCTGCTAGCACCTTCTCTGTGCCTGGGAAGCAGAAGTGTTCACATTGCTTCGCAGAATCGCTTTTGTGCAGAAAACAGTAACAGTTGTTCAGAACGAAAGAAAGCACAGAGCCCCAGATTTTATGTTGTCCTGGAGAGCTTGCAGAGCACTGGGGAAAGGCAGGCAGAGAATTCCCTGCTAGCACCTTCTCTGTGCCTGGGAAGCAGAAGTGTTCACATTGCTTCGCAGAATCGCTTTTGTGCAGAAAACAGTAACACTTGTTCAGAACGAAAGAAAGCACAGAGCCCCAGATTTTATGTTGTCCTGGAGAGCTTGCAGAGCACTGGGGAAAGGCAGGCAGAGAATTCCCTGCTAGCACCTTCTCTGTGCCTGGGAAGCACAAGTGTTCACATTGCTTCGCAGAATCGCTTTTGTGCAGAAAACAGTAACAGTTGTTCAGAACGAAAGAAAGCACAGAGCCCCAGATTTTATGTTGTCCTGGAGAGCTTGCAGAGCACTGGGGAAAGGCAGGCAGAGAATTCCCTGCTAGCACCTTCTCTGTGCCTGGGAAGCAGAAGTGTTCACATTGCTTCGCAGAATCGCTTTTGTGCAGAAAACAGTAACACTTGTTCGGAATGAAAGAAAGCACAGAACCCCAGATTTTATGTTGTCCTGGAGAGCTTGCAGAGCACTGAGGAAAGGCAGGCAGAGAATTCCCTGCTAGCACCTTCTCTGTGCCTGGGAAGCACAAGTGTTCACATTGCTTCGCAGAATCGCTTTTGTGCAGAAAACAGTAACACTTGTTCAGAACGAAAGAAAGCACAGAGCCCCAGATTTTATGTTGTCCTGGAGAGCTTGCAGAGCACTGGGGAAAGGCAGGCAGAGAATTCCCTGCTAGCACCTTCTCTGTGCCTGTTCACATTGCTTCGCAGAATCGCTTTTGTGCAGAAAACAGTAACACTTGTTCAGAACGAAAGAAAGCACAGAGCCCCAGATTTTATGTTGTCCTGGAGAGCTTGCAGAGCACTGGGGAAAGGCAGGCAGAGAATTCCCTGCTAGCACCTTCTCTGTGCCTGGGAAGCACAAGTGTTCACATTACTTCGCAGAATCGCTTTTGTGCAGAAAACAGTAACACTTGTTCAGAACGAAAGAAAGCACAGAGCCCCAGATTTTATGTTGTCCTGGAGAGCTTGCAGAGCACTGGGGAAAGGCAGGCAGAGAATTCCCTGCTAGCACCTTCTCTGTGCCTGGGAAGCACAAGTGTTCACATTGCTTCGCAGAATCGCTTTTGTGCAGAAAACAGTAACAGTTGTTCAGAACGAAAGAAAGCACAGAGCCCCAGATTTGCTGTTGTCCTGGAGAGCTTGCAGAGCACTGAGGAAAGGCAGGCAGAGAATTCCCTGCTAGCACCTTCTCTGTGCCTTTTCACTTTTCTTCGCAGAATCGCTTTTGTGCAGAAAACAGTAACACTTGTTCAGAACGAAAGAAAGCACAGAGCCCCAGATTTTATGTTGTCCTGGAGAGCTTGCAGAGCACTGGGGAAAGGCAGGCAGAGAATTCCCTGCTAGCACCTTCTCTGTGCCCGGGAAGCACAAGTGTTCACATTGCTTCGCAGAATCGCTTTTGTGCAGAAAACAGTAACACTTGTTCAGAATGAAAGAAAGCACAGAGCCCCAGATTTTATGTTGTCCTGGAGAGCTTGCAGAGCACTGGGGAAAGGCAGGCAGAGAATTCCCTGCTAGCACCTTCTCTGTGCCTGGGAAGCACAAGTGTTCACATTGCTTCGCAGAATCGCTTTTGTGCAGAAAACAATAACACTTGTTCAGAACGAAAGAAAGCACAGAACCCCAGATTTTATGTTGTCCTGGAGAGCTTGCAGAGCACTGGGGAAAGGCAGGCAGAGAATTCCCTGCTAGCACCTTCTCTGTGCCTGGGAAGCAGAAGTGTTCACATTGCTTAGCAGAATCGCTTTTGTGCAGAAAACAGTAACACTTGTTCAGAACGAAAGAAAGCACAGAGCCCCAGATTTTATGTTGTCCTGGAGAGCTTGCAGAGCACTGGGGAAAGGCAGGCAGAGAATTCCCTGCTAGCACCTTCTCTGTGCCTGGGAAGCACAAGTGTTCACATTGCTTGGCAGAATCGCTTTTGTGCAGAAAACAGTAACACTTGTTCAGAACGAAAGAAAGCACAGAGCCCCAGATTTTATGTTGTCCTGGAGAGCTTGCAGAGCACTGGGGAAAGGCAGGCAGAGAATTCCCTGCTAGCACCTTCTCTGTGCCTGGGAAGCACTAGTGTTCACATTGCTTCGCAGAATCGCTTTTGTGCAGAAAACAGTAACACTTGTTCAGAACGAAAGAAAGCACAGAGCCCCAGATTTTATGTTGTCCTGGAGAGCTTGCAGAGCACTGGGGAAAGGCAGGCAGAGAATTCCCTGCTAGCACCTTCTCTGTGCCTGTTCACTTTTCTTCGCAGAATCGCTTTTGTGCAGAAAACAGTAACACTTGTTCAGAACGAAAGAAAGCACAGAGCCCCAGATTTTATGTTGTCCTGGAGAGCTTGCAGAGCACTGGGGAAAGGCAGGCAGAGAATTCCCTGCTAGCACCTTCTCTGTGCCTGGGAAGCACAAGTGTTCACATTGCTTCGCAGAATCGCTTTTGTGCAGAAAACAGTAACACTTGTTCAGAACGAAAGAAAGCACAGAGCCCCAGATTTTATGTTGTCCTGGAGAGCTTGCAGAGCACTGGGGAAAGGCAGGCAGAGAATTCCCTGCTAGCACCTTCTCTGTGCCTGGGAAGCACAAGTGTTCACATTGCTTCGCAGAATCGCTTTTGTGCAGAAAACAGTAACACTTGTTCAGAACGAAAGAAAGCACAGAACCCCAGATTTTATGTTGTCCTGGAGAGCTTGCAGAGCACTGGGGAAAGGCAGGCAGAGAATTCCCTGCTAGCACCTTCTCTGTGCCTGGGAAGCAGAAGTGTTCACATTGCTTTGCAGAATCGCTTTTGTGCAGAAAACAGTAACACTTGTTCAGAACGAAAGAAAGCTCAGAGCCCCAGATTTTATGTTGTCCTGGAGAGCTTGCAGAGCACTGGGGAAAGGCAGGCAGAGAATTCCCTGCTAGCACCTTCTCTGTGCCTGGGAAGCACAAGTGTTCACACTGCTTCGCAGAATCGCTTTTGTGCAGAAAACAGTAACACTTGTTCAGAATGAAAGAAAGCACAGAGCCCCAGATTTTATGTTGTCCTGGAGAGCTTGCAGAGCACTGGGGAAAGGCAGGCAGAGAATTCCCTGCTAGCACCTTCTCTGTGCCTGGGAAGCACAAGTGTTCACATTGCTTCGCAGAATCGCTTTTGTGCAGAAAACAGTAACACTTGTTCAGAACGAAAGAAAGCACAGAGCCCCAGATTTGCTGTTGTCCTGGAGAGCTTGCAGAGCACTGAGGAAAGGCAGGCAGAGAATTCCCTGCTAGCACCTTCTCTGTGCCTGGGAAGCACAAGTGTTCACATTGCTTCGCAGAATCGCTTTTGTGCAGAAAACAGTAACACTTGTTCAGAATGAAAGAAAGCACAGAGCCCCAGATTTTATGTTGTCCTGGAGAGCTTGCAGAGCACTGGGGAAAGGCAGGCAGAGAATTCCCTGCTAGCACCTTCTCTGTGCCTGGGAAGCACAAGTGTTCACATTGCTTTGCAGAATCGCTTTTGTGCAGAAAACAGTAACACTTGTTCAGAACGAAAGAAAGCACAGAGCCCCAGATTTTATGTTGTCCTGGAGAGCTTGCAGAGCACTGGGGAAAGGCAGGCAGAGAATTCCCTGCTAGCACCTTCTCTGTGCCTGGGAAGCAGAAGTGTTCACATTGCTTCGCAGAATCGCTTTTGTGCAGAAAACAGTAACACTTGTTCAGAACGAAAGAAAGCACAGAGCCCCAGATTTTATGTTGTCCTGGAGAGCTTGCAGAGCACTGGGGAAAGGCAGGCAGAGAATTCCCTGCTAGCACCTTCTCTGTGCCTGTTCACATTGCTTCGCAGAATCGCTTTTGTGCAGAAAACAGTAACACTTGTTCAGAACGAAAGAAAGCACAGAGCCCCAGATTTTATGTTGTCCTGGAGAGCTTGCAGAGCACTGGGGAAAGGCAGGCAGAGAATTCCCTGCTAGCACCTTCTCTGTGCCTGGGAAGCAGAAGTGTTCACATTGCTTCGCAGAATCGCTTTTGTGCAGAAAACAGTAACACTTGTTCAGAACGAAAGAAAGCACAGAGCCCCAGATTTTATGTTGTCCTGGAGAGCTTGCAGAGCACTGGGGAAAGGCAGGCAGAGAATTCCCTGCTAGCACCTTCTCTGTGCCTGGGAAGCAGAAGTGTTCACATTGCTTCGCAGAATCGCTTTTGTGCAGAAAACAGTAACACTTGTTCAGAACGAAAGAAAGCACAGAGCCCCAGATTTTATGTTGTCCTGGAGAGCTTGCAGAGCACTGGGGAAAGGCAGGCAGAGAATTCCCTGCTAGCACCTTCTCTGTGCCTGGGAAGCACAAGTGTTCACATTGCTTCGCAGAATCGCTTTTGTGCAGAAAACAGTAACACTTGTTCAGAACGAAAGAAAGCACAGCGCCCCAGATTTTATGTTGTCCTGGAGAGCTTGCAGAGCACTGGGGAAAGGCAGGCAGAGAATTCCCTGCTAGCACCTTCTCTGTGCCTGGGAAGCAGAAGTGTTCACATTGCTTCGCAGAATCGCTTTTGTGCAGAAAACAGTAACACTTGTTCAGAACGAAAGAAAGCACAGAGCCCCAGATTTTATGTTGTCCTGGAGAGCTTGCAGAGCACTGGGGAAAGGCAGGCAGAGAATTCCCTGCTAGCACCTTCTCTGTGCCTGTTCACATTGCTTTGCAGAATCGCTTTTGTGCAGAAAACAGTAACACTTGTTCAGAACGAAAGAAAGCACAGAGCCCCAGATTTTATGTTGTCCTGGAGAGCTTGCAGAGCACTGGGGAAAGGCAGGCAGAGAATTCCCTGCTAGCACCTTCTCTGTGCCTGGGAAGCAGAAGTGTTCACATTGCTTCGCAGAATCGCTTTTGTGCAGAAAACAGTAACACTTGTTCAGAACGAAAGAAAGCACAGAGCCCCAGATTTGCTGTTGTCCTGGAGAGCTTGCAGAGCACTGGGGAAAGGCAGGCAGACAATTCCCTGCTAGCACCTTCTCTGTGCCTGGGAAGCACAAGTGTTCACATTGCTTCGCAGAATCGCTTTTGTGCAGAAAACAGTAACACTTGTTCAGAACGAAAGAAAGCACAGAGCCCCAGATTTTATGTTGTCCTGGAGAGCTTGCAGAGCACTGGGGAAAGGCAGGCAGAGAATTCCCTGCTAGCACCTTCTCTGTGCCTGGGAAGCACAAGTGTTCACATTGCTTCGCAGAATCGCTTTTGTGCAGAAAACAGTAACACTTGTTCAGAACGAAAGAAAGCTCAGAGCCCCAGATTTTATGTTGTCCTGGAGAGCTTGCAGAGCACTGGGGAAAGGCAGGCAGAGAATTCCCTGCTAGCACCTTCTCTGTGCCTGGGAAGCACAAGTGTTCACATTGCTTCGCAGAATCGCTTTTGTGCAGAAAACAGTAACACTTGTTCAGAACGAAAGAAAGCACAGAGCCCCAGATTTTATGTTGTCCTGGAGAGCTTGCAGAGCACTGGGGAAAGGCAGGCAGAGAATTCCCTGCTAGCACCTTCTCTGTGCCTGGGAAGCACAAGTGTTCACATTGCTTCGCAGAATCGCTTTTGTGCAGAAAACAGTAACACTTGTTCAGAACGAAAGAAAGCACAGAGCCCCAGATTTTATGTTGTCCTGGAGAGCTTGCAGAGCACTGGGGAAAGGCAGGCAGAGAATTCCCTGCTAGCACCTTCTCTGTGCCTGGGAAGCAGAAGTGTTCACATTGCTTCGCAGAATCGCTTTTGTGCAGAAAACAGTAACACTTGTTCAGAATGAAAGAAAGCACAGAACCCCAGATTTTATGTTGTCCTGGAGAGCTTGCAGAGCACTGAGGAAAGGCAGGCAGAGAATTCCCTGCTAGCACCTTCTCTGTGCCTGGGAAGCAGAAGTGTTCACATTGCTTCGCAGAATCGCTTTTGTGCAGAAAACAGTAACACTTGTTCAGAACGAAAGAAAGCACAGAGCCCCAGATTTTATGTTGTCCTGGAGAGCTTGCAGAGCACTGGGGAAAGGCAGGCAGAGAATTCCCTGCTAGCACCTTCTCTGTGCCTGTTCACATTGCTTCGCAGAATCGCTTTTGTGCAGAAAACAGTAACACTTGTTCAGAACGAAAGAAAGCACAGAGCCCCAGATTTTATGTTGTCCTGGAGAGCTTGCAGAGCACTGGGGAAAGGCAGGCAGAGAATTCCCTGCTAGCACCTTCTCTGTGCCTGGGAAGCAGAAGTGTTCACATTGCTTCGCAGAATCGCTTTTGTGCAGAAAACAGTAACACTTGTTCAGAACGAAAGAAAGCACAGAGCCCCAGATTTTATGTTGTCCTGGAGAGCTTGCAGAGCACTGGGGAAAGGCAGGCAGAGAATTCCCTGCTAGCACCTTCTCTGTGCCTGGGAAGCACAAGTGTTCATATTGCTTCGCAGAATCGCTTTTGTGCAGAAAACAGTAACACTTGTTCAGAACGAAAGAAAGCACAGAGCCCCAGATTTTATGTTGTCCTGGAGAGCTTGCAGAGCACTGGGGAAAGGCAGGCAGACAATTCCCTGCTAGCACCTTCTCTGTGCCTGTTCACATTGCTTCGCAGAATCGCTTTTGTGCAGAAAACAGTAACACTTGTTCAGAACGAAAGAAAGCACAGAACCCCAGATTTTATGTTGTCCTGGAGAGCTTGCAGAGCACTGGGGAAAGGCAGGCAGACAATTCCCTGCTAGCACCTTCTCTGTGCCTTTTCACTTTTCTTCGCAGAATCGCTTTTGTGCAGAAAACAGTAACACTTGTTCAGAACGAAAGAAAGCACAGAGCCCCAGATTTTATGTTGTCCTGGAGAGCTTGCAGAGCACTGGGGAAAGGCAGGCAGAGAATTCCCTGCTAGCACCTTCTCTGTGCCTGGGAAGCACAAGTGTTCACATTGCTTCGCAGAATCGCTTTTGTGCAGAAAACAGTAACACTTGTTCAGAACGAAAGAAAGCACAGAGCCCCAGATTTTATGTTGTCCTGGAGAGCTTGCAGAGCACTGGGGAAAGGCAGGCAGAGAATTCCCTGCTAGCACCTTCTCTGTG
This sequence comes from Strix uralensis, assembly GCF_047716275.1. Taxonomy (NCBI): domain Eukaryota; kingdom Metazoa; phylum Chordata; class Aves; order Strigiformes; family Strigidae; genus Strix; species Strix uralensis. Next base: position 70,533 of record NW_027436777.1, on the reverse strand, counting down.
CCTGGGAAGCAGAAGTGTTCACATTGCTTCGCAGAATCGCTTTTGTGCAGAAAACAGTAACACTTGTTCAGAACGAAAGAAAGCACAGAGCCCCAGATTTTATGTTGTCCTGGAGAGCTTGCAGAGCACTGGGGAAAGGCAGGCAGAGAATTCCCTGCTAGCACCTTCTCTGTGCCTGGGAAGCACAAGTGTTCACATTGCTTCGCAGAATCGCTTTTGTGCAGAAAACAGTAACACTTGTTCAGAACGAAAGAAAGCACAGAGCCCCAGATTTTATGTTGTCCTGGAGAGCTTGCAGAGCACTGGGGAAAGGCAGGCAGAGAATTCCCTGCTAGCACCTTCTCTGTGCCTGGGAAGCAGAAGTGTTCACATTGCTTCGCAGAATCGCTTTTGTGCAGAAAACAGTAACACTTGTTCGGAATGAAAGAAAGCACAGAACCCCAGATTTTATGTTGTCCTGGAGAGCTTGCAGAGCACTGAGGAAAGGCAGGCAGAGAATTCCCTGCTAGCACCTTCTCTGTGCCTGGGAAGCAGAAGTGTTCACATTGCTTCGCAGAATCGCTTTTGTGCAGAAAACAGTAACACTTGTTCAGAACGAAAGAAAGCACAGAGCCCCAGATTTGCTGTTGTCCTGGAGAGCTTGCAGAGCACTGGGGAAAGGCAGGCAGAGAATTCCCTGCTAGCACCTTCTCTGTGCCTGTTCACATTGCTTCGCAGAATCGCTTTTGTGCAGAAAACAGTAACACTTGTTCAGAACGAAAGAAAGCACAGAGCCCCAGATTTTATGTTGTCCTGGAGAGCTTGCAGAGCACTGGGGAAAGGCAGGCAGAGAATTCCCTGCTAGCACCTTCTCTGTGCCTGGGAAGCAGAAGTGTTCCCATTACTTCGCAGAATCGCTTTTGTGCAGAAAACAGTAACACTTTTTCAGAACGAAAGAAAGCACAGAGCCCCAGATTTTATGTTGTCCTGGAGAGCTTGCAGAGCACTGGGGAAAGGCAGGCAGAGAATTCCCTGCTAGCACCTTCTCTGTGCCTGGGAAGCACAAGTGTTCACATTGCTTCGCAGAATCGCTTTTGTGCAGAAAACAGTAACAGTTGTTCAGAACGAAAGAAAGCACAGAGCCCCAGATTTGCTGTTGTCCTGGAGAGCTTGCAGAGCACTGAGGAAAGGCAGGCAGAGAATTCCCTGCTAGCACCTTATCTGTGCCTTTTCACTTTTCTTCGCAGAATCGCTTTTGTGCAGAAAACAGTAACACTTGTTCAGAACGAAAGAAAGCACAGAGCCCCAGATTTTATGTTTTCCTGGAGAGCTTGCAGAGCACTGGGGAAAGGCAGGCAGAGAATTCCCTGCTAGCACCTTCTCTGTGCCTGGGAAGCACAAGTGTTCACATTGCTTCGCAGAATCGCTTTTGTGCAGAAAACAGTAACACTTGTTCAGAATGAAAGAAAGCACAGAGCCCCAGATTTTATGTTGTCCTGGAGAGCTTGCAGAGCACTGGGGAAAGGCAGGCAGAGAATTCCCTGCTAGCACCTTCTCTGTGCCTGGGAAGCACAAGTGTTCACATTGCTTCGCAGAATCGCTTTTGTGCAGAAAACAATAACACTTGTTCAGAACGAAAGAAAGCACAAAACCCCAGATTTTATGTTGTCCTGGAGAGCTTGCAGAGCACTGGGGAAAGGCAGGCAGAGAATTCCCTGCTAGCACCTTCTCTGTGCCTGGGAAGCAGAAGTGTTCACATTGCTTAGCAGAATCGCTTTTGTGCAGAAAACAGTAACACTTGTTCAGAACGAAAGAAAGCACAGAGCCCCAGATTTTATGTTGTCCTGGAGAGCTTGCAGAGCACTGGGGAAAGGCAGGCAGAGAATTCCCTGCTAGCACCTTCTCTGTGCCTGGGAAGCACAAGTGTTCACATTGCTTGGCAGAATCGCTTTTGTGCAGAAAACAGTAACACTTGTTCAGAACGAAAGAAAGCACAGAGCCCCAGATTTTATGTTGTCCTGGAGAGCTTGCAGAGCACTGGGGAAAGGCAGGCAGAGAATTCCCTGCTAGCACCTTCTCTGTGCCTGGGAAGCACTAGTGTTCACATTGCTTCGCAGAATCGCTTTTGTGCAGAAAACAGTAACACTTGTTCAGAACGAAAGAAAGCACAGAGCCCCAGATTTTATGTTGTCCTGGAGAGCTTGCAGAGCACTGGGGAAAGGCAGGCAGAGAATTCCCTGCTAGCACCTTCTCTGTGCCTGTTCACTTTTCTTCGCAGATTCGCTTTTGTGCAGAAAACAGTAACACTTGTTCAGAACGAAAGAAAGCACAGAGCCCCAGATTTTATGTTGTCCTGGAGAGCTTGCAGAGCACTGGGGAAAGGCAGGCAGAGAATTCCCTGCTAGCACCTTCTCTGTGCCTGGGAAGCACAAGTGTTCACATTGCTTCGCAGAATCGCTTTTGTGCAGAAAACAGTAACACTTGTTCAGAACGAAAGAAAGCACAGAGCCCCAGATTTTATGTTGTCCTGGAGAGCTTGCAGAGCACTGGGGAAAGGCAGGCAGAGAATTCCCTGCTAGCACCTTCTCTGTGCCTGGGAAGCACAAGTGTTCACATTGCTTCGCAGAATCGCTTTTGTGCAGAAAACAGTAACACTTGTTCAGAACGAAAGAAAGCACAGAACCCCAGATTTTATGTTGTCCTGGAGAGCTTGCAGAGCACTGGGGAAAGGCAGGCAGAGAATTCCCTGCTAGCACCTTCTCTGTGCCTGGGAAGCAGAAGTGTTCACATTGCTTCGCAGAATCGCTTTTGTGCAGAAAACAGTAACACTTGTTCAGAACGAAAGAAAGCACAGAGCCCCAGATTTTATGTTGTCCTGGAGAGCTTGCAGAGCACTGGGGAAAGGCAGGCAGAGAATTCCCTGCTAGCACCTTCTCTGTGCCTGGGAAGCAGAAGTGTTCACATTGCTTCGCAGAATCGCTTTTGTGCAGAAAACAGTAACACTTGTTCAGAATGAAAGAAAGCACAGAGCCCCAGATTTTATGTTGTCCTGGAGAGCTTGCAGAGCACTGGGGAAAGGCAGGCAGAGAATTCCCTGCTAGCACCTTCTCTGTGCCTGGGAAGCACAAGTGTTCACATTGCTTTGCAGAATCGCTTTTGTGCAGAAAACAGTAACACTTGTTCAGAACGAAAGAAAGCACAGAGCCCCAGATTTTATGTTGTCCTGGAGAGCTTGCAGAGCACTGGGGAAAGGCAGGCAGAGAATTCCCTGCTAGCACCTTCTCTGTGCCTGGGAAGCAGAAGTGTTCACATTGCTTCGCAAAATCGCTTTTGTGCAGAAAACAGTAACACTTGTTCAGAACGAAAGAAAGCACAGAGCCCCAGATTTGCTGTTGTCCTGGAGAGCTTGCAGAGCACTGGGGAAAGGCAGGCAGAGAATTCCCTGCTAGCACCTTCTCTGTGCCTGGGAAGCACAAGTGTTCACATTGCTTTGCAGAATCGCTTTTGTGCAGAAAACAGTAACACTTGTTCAGAACGAAAGAAAGCACAGAGCCCCAGATTTTATGTTGTCCTGGAGAGCTTGCAGAGCACTGGGGAAAGGCAGGCAGAGAATTCCCTGCTAGCACCTTCTCTGTGCCTGGGAAGCAGAAGTGTTCACATTGCTTCGCAGAATCGCTTTTGTGCAGAAAACAGTAACACTTGTTCGGAATGAAAGAAAGCACAGAACCCCAGATTTTATGTTGTCCTGGAGAGCTTGCAGAGCACTGAGGAAAGGCAGGCAGAGAATTCCCTGCTAGCACCTTCTCTGTGCCTGGGAAGCAGAAGTGTTCACATTGCTTCGCAGAATCGCTTTTGTGCAGAAAACAGTAACACTTGTTCAGAACGAAAGAAAGCACAGAGCCCCAGATTTGCTGTTGTCCTGGAGAGCTTGCAGAGCACTGGGGAAAGGCAGGCAGAGAATTCCCTGCTAGCACCTTCTCTGTGCCTGTTCACATTGCTTCGCAGAATCGCTTTTGTGCAGAAAACAGTAACACTTGTTCAGAACGAAAGAAAGCACAGAGCCCCAGATTTTATGTTGTCCTGGAGAGCTTGCAGAGCACTGGGGAAAGGCAGGCAGAGAATTCCCTGCTAGCACCTTCTCTGTGCCTGGGAAGCAGAAGTGTTCCCATTACTTCGCAGAATCGCTTTTGTGCAGAAAACAGTAACACTTTTTCAGAACGAAAGAAAGCACAGAGCCCCAGATTTTATGTTGTCCTGGAGAGCTTGCAGAGCACTGGGGAAAGGCAGGCAGAGAATTCCCTGCTAGCACCTTCTCTGTGCCTGGGAAGCACAAGTGTTCACATTGCTTCGCAGAATCGCTTTTGTGCAGAAAACAGTAACAGTTGTTCAGAACGAAAGAAAGCACAGAGCCCCAGATTTGCTGTTGTCCTGGAGAGCTTGCAGAGCACTGAGGAAAGGCAGGCAGAGAATTCCCTGCTAGCACCTTATCTGTGCCTTTTCACTTTTCTTCGCAGAATCGCTTTTGTGCAGAAAACAGTAACACTTGTTCAGAACGAAAGAAAGCACAGAGCCCCAGATTTTATGTTTTCCTGGAGAGCTTGCAGAGCACTGGGGAAAGGCAGGCAGAGAATTCCCTGCTAGCACCTTCTCTGTGCCTGGGAAGCACAAGTGTTCACATTGCTTCGCAGAATCGCTTTTGTGCAGAAAACAGTAACACTTGTTCAGAATGAAAGAAAGCACAGAGCCCCAGATTTTATGTTGTCCTGGAGAGCTTGCAGAGCACTGGGGAAAGGCAGGCAGAGAATTCCCTGCTAGCACCTTCTCTGTGCCTGGGAAGCACAAGTGTTCACATTGCTTCGCAGAATCGCTTTTGTGCAGAAAACAATAACACTTGTTCAGAACGAAAGAAAGCACAAAACCCCAGATTTTATGTTGTCCTGGAGAGCTTGCAGAGCACTGGGGAAAGGCAGGCAGAGAATTCCCTGCTAGCACCTTCTCTGTGCCTGGGAAGCAGAAGTGTTCACATTGCTTAGCAGAATCGCTTTTGTGCAGAAAACAGTAACACTTGTTCAGAACGAAAGAAAGCACAGAGCCCCAGATTTTATGTTGTCCTGGAGAGCTTGCAGAGCACTGGGGAAAGGCAGGCAGAGAATTCCCTGCTAGCACCTTCTCTGTGCCTGGGAAGCACAAGTGTTCACATTGCTTGGCAGAATCGCTTTTGTGCAGAAAACAGTAACACTTGTTCAGAACGAAAGAAAGCACAGAGCCCCAGATTTTATGTTGTCCTGGAGAGCTTGCAGAGCACTGGGGAAAGGCAGGCAGAGAATTCCCTGCTAGCACCTTCTCTGTGCCTGGGAAGCACTAGTGTTCACATTGCTTCGCAGAATCGCTTTTGTGCAGAAAACAGTAACACTTGTTCAGAACGAAAGAAAGCACAGAGCCCCAGATTTTATGTTGTCCTGGAGAGCTTGCAGAGCACTGGGGAAAGGCAGGCAGAGAATTCCCTGCTAGCACCTTCTCTGTGCCTGTTCACTTTTCTTCGCAGATTCGCTTTTGTGCAGAAAACAGTAACACTTGTTCAGAACGAAAGAAAGCACAGAGCCCCAGATTTTATGTTGTCCTGGAGAGCTTGCAGAGCACTGGGGAAAGGCAGGCAGAGAATTCCCTGCTAGCACCTTCTCTGTGCCTGGGAAGCACAAGTGTTCACATTGCTTCGCAGAATCGCTTTTGTGCAGAAAACAGTAACACTTGTTCAGAACGAAAGAAAGCACAGAGCCCCAGATTTTATGTTGTCCTGGAGAGCTTGCAGAGCACTGGGGAAAGGCAGGCAGAGAATTCCCTGCTAGCACCTTCTCTGTGCCTGGGAAGCACAAGTGTTCACATTGCTTCGCAGAATCGCTTTTGTGCAGAAAACAGTAACACTTGTTCAGAACGAAAGAAAGCACAGAACCCCAGATTTTATGTTGTCCTGGAGAGCTTGCAGAGCACTGGGGAAAGGCAGGCAGAGAATTCCCTGCTAGCACCTTCTCTGTGCCTGGGAAGCAGAAGTGTTCACATTGCTTCGCAGAATCGCTTTTGTGCAGAAAACAGTAACACTTGTTCAGAACGAAAGAAAGCACAGAGCCCCAGATTTTATGTTGTCCTGGAGAGCTTGCAGAGCACTGGGGAAAGGCAGGCAGAGAATTCCCTGCTAGCACCTTCTCTGTGCCTGGGAAGCAGAAGTGTTCACATTGCTTCGCAGAATCGCTTTTGTGCAGAAAACAGTAACACTTGTTCAGAATGAAAGAAAGCACAGAGCCCCAGATTTTATGTTGTCCTGGAGAGCTTGCAGAGCACTGGGGAAAGGCAGGCAGAGAATTCCCTGCTAGCACCTTCTCTGTGCCTGGGAAGCACAAGTGTTCACATTGCTTTGCAGAATCGCTTTTGTGCAGAAAACAGTAACACTTGTTCAGAACGAAAGAAAGCACAGAGCCCCAGATTTTATGTTGTCCTGGAGAGCTTGCAGAGCACTGGGGAAAGGCAGGCAGAGAATTCCCTGCTAGCACCTTCTCTGTGCCTGGGAAGCAGAAGTGTTCACATTGCTTCGCAAAATCGCTTTTGTGCAGAAAACAGTAACACTTGTTCAGAACGAAAGAAAGCACAGAGCCCCAGATTTGCTGTTGTCCTGGAGAGCTTGCAGAGCACTGGGGAAAGGCAGGCAGAGAATTCCCTGCTAGCACCTTCTCTGTGCCTGGGAAGCACAAGTGTTCACATTGCTTTGCAGAATCGCTTTTGTGCAGAAAACAGTAACACTTGTTCAGAACGAAAGAAAGCACAGAGCCCCAGATTTTATGTTGTCCTGGAGAGCTTGCAGAGCACTGGGGAAAGGCAGGCAGAGAATTCCCTGCTAGCACCTTCTCTGTGCCTGGGAAGCACAAGTGTTCACATTGCTTCGCAGAATCGCTTTTGTGCAGAAAACAGTAACACTTGTTCAGAACGAAAGAAAGCACAGAGCCCCAGATTTTATGTTGTCCTGGAGAGCTTGCAGAGCACTGGGGAAAGGCAGGCAGAGAATTCCCTGCTAGCACCTTCTCTGTGCCTGTTCACATTGCTTCGCAGAATCGCTTTTGTGCAGAAAACAGTAACACTTGTTCAGAACGAAAGAAAGCACAGAGCCCCAGATTTTATGTTGTCCTGGAGAGCTTGCAGAGCACTGGGGAAAGGCAGGCAGAGAATTCCCTGCTAGCACCTTCTCTGTGCCTGGGAAGCAGAAGTGTTCACATTGCTTCGCAGAATCGCTTTTGTGCAGAAAACAGTAACACTTGTTCAGAACGAAAGAAAGCACAGAGCCCCAGATTTTATGTTGTCCTGGAGAGCTTGCAGAGCACTGGGGAAAGGCAGGCAGAGAATTCCCTGCTAGCACCTTCTCTGTGCCTGGGAAGCAGAAGTGTTCACATTGCTTCGCAGAATCGCTTTTGTGCAGAAAACAGTAACACTTGTTCAGAACGAAAGAAAGCACAGAGCCCCAGATTTTATGTTGTCCTGGAGAGCTTGCAGAGCACTGGGGAAAGGCAGGCAGAGAATTCCCTGCTAGCACCTTCTCTGTGCCTGGGAAGCACAAGTGTTCACATTGCTTCGCAGAATCGCTTTTGTGCAGAAAACAGTAACACTTGTTCAGAACGAAAGAAAGCACAGCGCCCCAGATTTTATGTTGTCCTGGAGAGCTTGCAGAGCACTGGGGAAAGGCAGGCAGAGAATTCCCTGCTAGCACCTTCTCTGTGCCTGGGAAGCAGAAGTGTTCACATTGCTTCGCAGAATCGCTTTTGTGCAGAAAACAGTAACACTTGTTCAGAACGAAAGAAAGCACAGAGCCCCAGATTTTATGTTGTCCTGGAGAGCTTGCAGAGCACTGGGGAAAGGCAGGCAGAGAATTCCCTGCTAGCACCTTCTCTGTGCCTGTTCACATTGCTTCGCAGAATCGCTTTTGTGCAGAAAACAGTAACACTTGTTCAGAACGAAAGAAAGCACAGAGCCCCAGATTTTATGTTGTCCTGGAGAGCTTGCAGAGCACTGGGGAAAGGCAGGCAGAGAATTCCCTGCTAGCACCTTCTCTGTGCCTGGGAAGCAGAAGTGTTCACATTGCTTCGCAGAATCGCTTTTGTGCAGAAAACAGTAACACTTGTTCAGAACGAAAGAAAGCACAGAGCCCCAGATTTTATGTTGTCCTGGAGAGCTTGCAGAGCACTGGGGAAAGGCAGGCAGAGAATTCCCTGCTAGCACCTTCTCTGTGCCTGGGAAGCAGAAGTGTTCACATTGCTTCGCAGAATCGCTTTTGTGCAGAAAACAGTAACACTTGTTCAGAACGAAAGAAAGCACAGAGCCCCAGATTTTATGTTGTCCTGGAGAGCTTGCAGAGCACTGGGGAAAGGCAGGCAGAGAATTCCCTGCTAGCACCTTCTCTGTGCCTGGGAAGCACAAGTGTTCACATTGCTTCGCAGAATCGCTTTTGTGCAGAAAACAGTAACACTTGTTCAGAACGAAAGAAAGCACAGAGCCCCAGATTTTATGTTGTCCTGGAGAGCTTGCAGAGCACTGGGGAAAGGCAGGCAGAGAATTCCCTGCTAGCACCTTCTCTGTGCCTGGGAAGCACAAGTGTTCACATTGCTTCGCAGAATCGCTTTTGTGCAGAAAACAGTAACACTTGTTCAGAACGAAAGAAAGCACAGAGCCCCAGATTTTATGTTGTCCTGGAGAGCTTGCAGAGCACTGGGGAAAGGCAGGCAGAGAATTCCCTGCTAGCACCTTCTCTGTGCCTGGGAAGCACAAGTGTTCACATTGCTTCGCAGAATCGCTTTTGTGCAGAAAACAGTAACACTTGTTCAGAACGAAAGAAAGCACAGAGCCCCAGATTTTATGTTGTCCTGGAGAGCTTGCAGAGCACTGGGGAAAGGCAGGCAGAGAATTCCCTGCTAGCACCTTCTCTGTGCCTGGGAAGCAGAAGTGTTCACATTGCTTCGCAGAATCGCTTTTGTGCAGAAAACAGTAACACTTGTTCAGAATGAAAGAAAGCACAGAACCCCAGATTTTATGTTGTCCTGGAGAGCTTGCAGAGCACTGAGGAAAGGCAGGCAGAGAATTCCCTGCTAGCACCTTCTCTGTGCCTGTTCACATTGCTTCGCAGAATCGCTTTTGTGCAGAAAACAGTAACACTTGTTCAGACGAAAGAAAGCACAGAGCCCCAGATTTTATGTTGTCCTGGAGAACTTGCAGAGCACTGGGGAAAAGCAAGCAGAGAATTCCCTGCTAGCACCTTCTCTGTGCCTGGGAAGCAGAAGTGTTCCCATTGCTTCGCAGAATCGCTTTTGTGCAGAAAACAGTAACACTTGTTCAGAACGAAAGAAAGCACAGAGCCGCAGATTTGCTGTTGTCCTGGAGAGCTTGCAGAGCACTGGGGAAAGGCAGGCAGAGAATTCCATGCTAGCACCTTCTCTGTGCCTGGCAAGGAGAAGTGTTCACATTGTTGCGCAGAATCGCTTTTCTGCAGAGAACCCTAACACTTGTTCAGGGCAAATGAAAGCACAGAGCCCCACATTTGCTGTTGCCCTGGAGAGCTTGCAGAGCACTGGGGAAAGGCAGGCAGAGAATTCCCTGCTAGCACCTTCTCTGTGCCTGGGAAGGAGAAATGTTCACGTTGTTTCGCAGAATCGCATTTGAGTCGCTGCAGAGGACACTAAAACTTGTTCAGAATGAAAGAAAGCACAGAGCCCCAGATTTAATGTTGCCCTGGAGAGCTTGCAGAGCACTGGGGAAAGGCAGGCAGAGACTTCCATGCTAGCGCCTTCTCTGTGCCTGGGAAGGAGAAGTGTTCGCATTGTTTCGCAGAATCGCTTTTCTGCAAAGAACCCTAACACTTGTTCAGGGCAAAAGAAAGCACAGAGCCCCACATTTGTTGTTGCCCTGGACAGCTTGCAGAGCACTGGGGAAAGGCAGGCAGAGAATTCCCTGCTAGCACCTTCTCTGTGCCTGGCAAGGAGAAGGGTTCACATTGTTGCGCAGAATCACTTTTCTGCATAAAACACTAACACTTGTTCAGAACGAAAAAAATCACAGAGCCCCAGATTTGCTGTTGCCCTGGAGATCTTGTGGAGCACTGGGGAAAGGCAGGCAGAGAATTCCCTGCTAGCACCTTCTCTGTGCCTGGCAAGGAGACGTGTTCACATTGTTGCGCAGAATCGCATTTGCATCGCTGCAGAGGACACTATCACTTTTTCAGGGCAAAAGAAAGCACAGAGCCCCACATTTGCTGTTGCCCTGGAGAGCTTGCAGAGCACTGGGGAAAGGCAGGCAGAGAATCCCCTGCTAGCACCTTCTCTGTGCCTGGCAAGGAGAAGTGTTCACATTGTTGCGCAGAATCGCATTTGCATCGCTGCAGAGGACACTATCACTTTTTCAGGGCAAAAGAAAGCACAGAGCCCCAGATTTCCTGTTGCCCTGGAGAGCTTGCAGAGCACTGGGGAAAGGCAGGTAGAGAATTCCCTGCTAGCACCTTCTCTGTGCCTGGGAAGGAGATGTGTTCACATTGTTGTGCAGAATGGCTTTTCTGCAGAAAACCCTAACACTTGTTCATAACGAAAAAATGCACAGAGCCCCAGATTTGCTGTAGCCCTGGAGAGCTTGCAGAGCACTGGGGAAAGGCAGGCAGAGAATTCCATGCTAGCACCTTCTCTGTGCCTGGCAAGGAGAAGTGTTCGCATTGTTTCGCAGAATCGCTTTTCTGCAGAGAACCCTAACACTTGTTCAGGGCAAATGAAAGCACAGAGCCCCACATTTGCTGTTGCCCTGGAGAGCTTGCAGAGCACTGGGGAAAGGCAGGCAGAGAATTCCCTGCTAGCACCTTCTCTGTGCCTGGGAAGGAGAAATGTTCACATTGTTTCGCAGAATCGCATTTGAGTCGCTGCAGAGGACACTAAAACTTGTTCAGAATGAAAGAAAGCACAGAGCCCCAGATTTGCTGTTGCCCTGGACAGCTTGCAGAGCACTGGGGAAAGGCAGGCAGAGACTTCCATGCTAGCACCTTCTCTGTGCCTGGGAAGGAGAAGTGTTCACATTGTTTCGCAGAATCGCTTTTCTGCATAGAACACTAACACTTGTTCAGAACGAAAAGAAGCACAGAGCCCCACATTTGCTGTTGCCCTGGAGAGCTTGTGGAGCACTGGGGAAAGGCAGGCAGAGAATTCCCTGCTAGCACCTTCTCTGTGCCTGGCAAGGAGACGTGTTCACATTGTTGCGCAGAATCGCATTTGCATCGCTGCAGAGGACACTATCACTTTTTCAGGGGAAAAGAAAGCACAGAGCCCCAGATTTGCTGTTGCCCTGGAGAGCTTGTGGAGCACTGGGGAAAGGCAGGCAGAGAATTCCCTGCTAGCACCTTCTCTGTGCCTGGGAAGGAGATGTGTTCACATTGTTGCGCAGAATCGATTTTCTGCAGAGAACACTAACACTTGTTCATAACGAAAAAATGCACAGAGCCCCAGATTTGCTGTAGCCCTGGAGAGCTTGCAGAGCACTGGGGAAAGGCAGGCAGAGAATTCCCTGCTAGCACCTTCTCTGTGCCTGGGAAGCAGAAGTGTTCACATTGTTGCGCATAATTGCATTTGCGTCGCTGCAGAGGACACTAACACTTGTTCAGAATGAAATAAAGCACAGAGCCCCAGATTTGCTGTAGCCTTGGACAGCTTGCAGAGCACTGGGGAAAGGCAGGCAGAGAATTCCATGCTAGCACCTTCTCTGTGCCTGGCAAGGAGAAGTGTTCGCATTGTTTCGCAGAATCGCTTTTCTACAGAGAACCCTAACACTTGTTCAGGGCAAAAGAAATCACAGAGTCCCAGATTTGCTGTTGCTCTGGACAGCTTGCAGAGCACTGGGGAAAGGCAGGCAGATAATTCCCTGCTAGCACCTTCTCTGTGCCTGGGAAGGAGAAGTGTTCACATTGTTGCGCAGAATCGCATTTGCGTCGCTGCAGAGGACACTATCACTTTTTCATAGCAAAAGAAAGCACAGAGCCCCAGATTTGCTGTTGCCCTGGAGAGCTTGCAGAGCACTGGGGAAAGGCAGGCAGAGAATTCCCTGCTAGCACCTTCTCTGTACCTGGGAAGGAGAAGTGTTCACATTGTTTGGCAGAATCGCAATTGCGTTGCTGCAGAGGACACTATCACTTTTTCAGGGCAAAAGAAAGCACAGAGCCCCACATTTGCTGTTGCCGTGGAGAGCTTGCAGAGCACTGGGGAAAGGCAGGCAGAGAATTCCCTGCTAGCACCTTCTCTGTGCCTGGGACGGAGAAGTGTTCACATTGTTGCGCAGAATCGCATTTGCGTCGCTGCAGAGGACACTATCACTTTTTCAGGGCAAAAGAAAGCACAGAGCCCCACATTTGCTGTTGCCCTGGAGAGCTTGCAGAGCACTGGGGAAAGGCAGGCAGAGAATCCCCTGCTAGCACCTTCTCTGTGCCTGGCAAGGAGAAGTGTTCACATTGTTGCGCAGAATCGCATTTGCATCGCTGCAGAGGACACTATCACTTTTTCAGGGCAAAAGAAAGCACAGAGCCCCAGATTTCCTGTTGCCCTGGAGAGCTTGCAGAGCACTGGGGAAAGGCAGGTAGAGAATTCCCTGCTAGCACCTTCTCTGTGCCTGGGAAGGAGATGTGTTCACATTGTTGTGCAGAATGGCTTTTCTGCAGAAAACCCTAACACTTGTTCATAACGAAAAAATGCACAGAGCCCCAGATTTGCTGTAGCCCTGGAGAGCTTGCAGAGCACTGGGGAAAGGCAGGCAGAGAATTCCATGCTAGCACCTTCTCTGTGCCTGGCAAGGAGAAGTGTTCGCATTGTTTCGCAGAATCGCTTTTCTGCAGAGAACCCTAACACTTGTTCAGGGCAAATGAAAGCACAGAGCCCCACATTTGCTGTTGCCCTGGAGAGCTTGCAGAGCACTGGGGAAAGGCAGGCAGAGAATTCCCTGCTAGCACCTTCTCTGTGCCTGGGAAGGAGAAATGTTCACATTGTTTCGCAGAATCGCATTTGAGTCGCTGCAGAGGACACTAAAACTTGTTCAGAATGAAAGAAAGCACAGAGCCCCAGATTTGCTGTTGCCCTGGACAGCTTGCAGAGCACTGGGGAAAGGCAGGCAGAGACTTCCATGCTAGCACCTTCTCTGTGCCTGGGAAGGAGAAGTGTTCACATTGTTTCGCAGAATCGCTTTTCTGCATAGAACACTAACACTTGTTCAGAATGAAAAAAAGCACAGAGCCCCACATTTGCTGTTGCCCTGGAGAGCTTGTGGAGCACTGGGGAAAGGCAGGCAGAGAATTGTCTGCTAGCACCTTCTCTGTGCCTGGCAAGGAGACGTGTTCACATTGTTGCGCAGAATCGCATTTGCATCGCTGCAGAGGACACTATCACTTTTTCAGTGCAAAAGAAAGCACAGAGCCCCAGATTTTATGTTGTCCTGGAGAGCTTGCAGAGCACTGGGGAAAGGCAGGCAGAGAATTCCCTGCTAGCACCTTCTCTGTGCCTGGGAAGCACAAGTGTTCACATTGCTTTGCAGAATCGCTTTTGTGCAGAAAACAGTAACACTTGTTCAGAACGAAAGAAAGCACAGAGCCCCAGATTTTATGTTGTCCTGGAGAGCTTGCAGAGCACTGGGGAAAGGCAGGCAGAGAATTCCCTGCTAGCACCTTCTCTGTGCCTGGGAAGCAGAAGTGTTCACATTGCTTCGCAAAATCGCTTTTGTGCAGAAAACAGTAACACTTGTTCAGAACGAAAGAAAGCACAGAGCCCCAGATTTTATGTTGTCCTGGAGAGCTTGCAGAGCACTGGGGAAAGGCAGGCAGAGAATTCCCTGCTAGCACCTTCTCTGTGCCTGTTCACATTGCTTCGCAGAATCGCTTTTGTGCAGAAAACAGTAACACTTGTTCAGAACGAAAGAAAGCACAGAGCCCCAGATTTTATGTTGTCCTGGAGAGCTTGCAGAGCACTGGGGAAAGGCAGGCAGAGAATTCCCTGCTAGCACCTTCTCTGTGCCTGGGAAGCACAAGTGTTCACATTGCTTTGCAGAATCGCTTTTGTGCAGAAAACAGTAACACTTGTTCAGAACGAAAGAAAGCACAGAGCCCCAGATTTTATGTTGTCCTGGAGAGCTTGCAGAGCACTGGGGAAAGGCAGGCAGAGAATTCCCTGCTAGCACCTTCTCTGTGCCTGGGAAGCAGAAGTGTTCACATTGCTTCGCAGAATCGCTTTTGTGCAGAAAACAGTAACACTTGTTCAGAACGAAAGAAAGCACAGAGCCCCAGATTTTATGTTGTCCTGGAGAGCTTGCAGAGCACTGGGGAAAGGCAGGCAGAGAATTCCCTGCTAGCACCTTCTCTGTGCCTGGGAAGCAGAAGTGTTCACATTGCTTCGCAGAATCGCTTTTGTGCAGAAAACAGTAACACTTGTTCAGAACGAAAGAAAGCACAGAGCCCCAGATTTTATGTTGTCCTGGAGAGCTTGCAGAGCACTGGGGAAAGGCAGGCAGACAATTCCCTGCTAGCACCTTCTCTGTGCCTGTTCACATTGCTTCGCAGAATCGCTTTTGTGCAGAAAACAGTAACACTTGTTCAGAACGAAAGAAAGCACAGAGCCCCAGATTTTATGTTGTCCTGGAGAGCTTGCAGAGCACTGGGGAAAGGCAGGCAGACAATTCCCTGCTAGCACCTTCTCTGTGCCTGGGAAGCACAAGTGTTCACATTGCTTCGCAGAATCGCTTTTGTGCAGAAAACAGTAACACTTGTTCAGAACGAAAGAAAGCACAGAGCCCCAGATTTTATGTTGTCCTGGAGAGCTTGCAGAGCACTGGGGAAAGGCAGGCAGAGAATTCCCTGCTAGCACCTTCTCTGTGCCTGGGAAGCACAAGTGTTCACATTGCTTCGCAGAATCGCTTTTGTGCAGAAAACAGTAACACTTGTTCAGAACGAAAGAAAGCACAGAGCCCCAGATTTTATGTTGTCCTGGAGAGCTTGCAGAGCACTGGGGAAAGGCAGGCAGAGAATTCCCTGCTAGCACCTTCTCTGTGCCTGGGAAGCAGAAGTGTTCACATTGCTTCGCAGAATCGCTTTTGTGCAGAAAACAGTAACACTTGTTCAGAACGAAAGAAAGCACAGAGCCCCAGATTTTATGTTGTCCTGGAGAGCTTGCAGAGCACTGGGGAAAGGCAGGCAGAGAATTCCCTGCTAGCACCTTCTCTGTGCCTGGGAAGCACAAGTGTTCACATTGCTTCGCAGAATCGCTTTTGTGCAGAAAACAGTAACACTTGTTCAGAATGAAAGAAAGCACAGAACCCCAGATTTTATGTTGTCCTGGAGAGCTTGCAGAGCACTGAGGAAAGGCAGGCACAGAATTCCCTGCTAGCACCTTCTCTGTGCCTGGGAAGCAGAAGTGTTCACATTGCTTCACAGAATCGCTTTTGTGCAGAAAACAGTAACACTTGTTCAGAACGAAAGAAAGCACAGAGCCCCAGATTTTATGTTGTCCTGGAGAGCTTGCAGAGCACTGGGGAAAGGCAGGCAGAGAATTCCCTGCTAGCACCTTCTCTGTGCCTGTTCACATTGCTTCGCAGAATCGCTTTTGTGCAGAAAACAGTAACACTTGTTCAGAACGAAAGAAAGCACAGAGCCCCAGATTTTATGTTGTCCTGGAGAGCTTGCAGAGCACTGGGGAAAGGCAGGCAGAGAATTCCCTGCTAGCACCTTCTCTGTGCCTGGGAAGCACAAGTGTTCACATTACTTCGCAGAATCGCTTTTGTGCAGAAAACAGTAACACTTGTTCAGAACGAAAGAAAGCACAGAGCCCCAGATTTTATGTTGTCCTGGAGAGCTTGCAGAGCACTGGGGAAAGGCAGGCAGAGAATTCCCTGCTAGCACCTTCTCTGTGCCTGGGAAGCAGAAGTCTTCACATTGCTTCGCAGAATCGCTTTTGTGCAGAAAACAGTAACACTTGTTCAGAACGAAAGAAAGCACAGAGCCCCAGATTTGCTGTTGTCCTGGAGAGCTTGCAGAGCACTGAGGAAAGGCAGGCAGAGAATTCCCTGCTAGCACCTTCTCTGTGCCTGTTCACTTTTCTTCGCAGAATCGCTTTTGTGCAGAAAACAGTAACACTTGTTCAGAACGAAAGAAAGCACAGAGCCCCAGATTTTATGTTGTCCTGGAGAGCTTGCAGAGCACTGGGGAAAGGCAGGCAGAGAATTCCCTG
Source organism: Strix uralensis (assembly GCF_047716275.1). NCBI lineage: Eukaryota > Metazoa > Chordata > Aves > Strigiformes > Strigidae > Strix > Strix uralensis. The sequence goes on along the minus strand of NW_027436777.1, from coordinate 54,292 downwards.
CTAGCACCTTCTCTGTGCCTGGGAAGCAGAAGTGTTCACATTGCTTCGCAGAATCGCTTTTGTGCAGAAAACAGTAACACTTGTTCAGAACGAAAGAAAGCACAGAGCCCCAGATTTTATGTTGTCCTGGAGAGCTTGCAGAGCACTGGGGAAAGGCAGGCAGAGAATTCCCTGCTAGCACCTTCTCTGTGCCTGGGAAGCACAAGTGTTCACATTGCTTCGCAGAATCGCTTTTGTGCAGAAAACAGTAACACTTGTTCAGAACGAAAGAAAGCACAGAGCCCCAGATTTTATGTTGTCCTGGAGAGCTTGCAGAGCACTGGGGAAAGGCAGGCAGAGAATTCCCTGCTAGCACCTTCTCTGTGCCTGGGAAGCACAAGTGTTCACATTGCTTTGCAGAATCGCTTTTGTGCAGAAAACAGTAACACTTGTTCAGAACGAAAGAAAGCACAGAGCCCCAGATTTTATGTTGTCCTGGAGAGCTTGCAGAGCACTGGGGAAAGGCAGGCAGAGAATTCCCTGCTAGCACCTTCTCTGTGCCTGGGAAGCAGAAGTGTTCACATTGCTTCGCAAAATCGCTTTTGTGCAGAAAACAGTAACACTTGTTCAGAACGAAAGAAAGCACAGAGCCCCAGATTTGCTGTTGTCCTGGAGAGCTTGCAGAGCACTGGGGAAAGGCAGGCAGAGAATTCCCTGCTAGCACCTTCTCTGTGCCTGTTCACATTGCTTTGCAGAATCGCTTTTGTGCAGAAAACAGTAACACTTGTTCAGAACGAAAGAAAGCACAGAGCCCCAGATTTTATGTTGTCCTGGAGAGCTTGCAGAGCACTGGGGAAAGGCAGGCAGAGAATTCCCTGCTAGCACCTTCTCTGTGCCTGTTCACATTGCTTCGCAGAATCGCTTTTGTGCAGAAAACAGTAACACTTGTTCAGAACGAAAGAAAGCACAGAGCCCCAGATTTTATGTTGTCCTGGAGAGCTTGCAGAGCACTGGGGAAAGGCAGGCAGAGAATTCCCTGCTAGCACCTTCTCTGTGCCTGGGAAGCACAAGTGTTCACATTGCTTTGCAGAATCGCTTTTGTGCAGAAAACAGTAACACTTGTTCAGAACGAAAGAAAGCACAGAGCCCCAGATTTTATGTTGTCCTGGAGAGCTTGCAGAGCACTGGGGAAAGGCAGGCAGACAATTCCCTGCTAGCACCTTCTCTGTGCCTGGGAAGCACAAGTGTTCATATTGCTTCGCAGAATCGCTTTTGTGCAGAAAACAGTAACACTTGTTCAGAACGAAAGAAAGCACAGAGCCCCAGATTTTATGTTGTCCTGGAGAGCTTGCAGAGCACTGGGGAAAGGCAGGCAGACAATTCCCTGCTAGCACCTTCTCTGTGCCTGTTCACATTGCTTCGCAGAATCGCTTTTGTGCAGAAAACAGTAACACTTGTTCAGAACGAAAGAAAGCACAGAGCCCCAGATTTTATGTTGTCCTGGAGAGCTTGCAGAGCACTGGGGAAAGGCAGGCAGAGAATTCCCTGCTAGCACCTTCTCTGTGCCTGGGAAGCAGAAGTGTTCACATTGCTTCGCAGAATCGCTTTTGTGCAGAAAACAGTAACACTTGTTCAGAACGAAAGAAAGCACAGAGCCCCAGATTTTATGTTGTCCTGGAGAGCTTGCAGAGCACTGGGGAAAGGCAGGCAGAGAATTCCCTGCTAGCACCTTCTCTGTGCCTGGGAAGCACAAGTGTTCACATTGCTTCGCAGAATCGCTTTTGTGCAGAAAACAGTAACAGTTGTTCAGAACGAAAGAAAGCACAGAGCCCCAGATTTTATGTTTTCCTGGAGAGCTTGCAGAGCACTGGGGAAAGGCAGGCAGAGAATTCCCTGCTAGCACCTTCTCTGTGCCTGGGAAGCACAAGTGTTCACATTGCTTCGCAGAATCGCTTTTGTGCAGAAAACAGTAACACTTGTTCAGAACGAAAGAAAGCACAGAGCCCCAGATTTTATGTTGTCCTGGAGAGCTTGCAGAGCACTGGGGAAAGGCAGGCAGAGAATTCCCTGCTAGCACCTTCTCTGTGCCTGGGAAGCACAAGTGTTCACATTGCTTTGCAGAATCGCTTTTGTGCAGAAAACAGTAACACTTGTTCAGAACGAAAGAAAGCACAGAGCCCCAGATTTTATGTTGTCCTGGAGAGCTTGCAGAGCACTGGGGAAAGGCAGGCAGAGAATTCCCTGCTAGCACCTTCTCTGTGCCTGGGAAGCACAAGTGTTCACATTGCTTCGCAGAATCGCTTTTGTGCAGAAAACAGTAACAGTTGTTCAGAACGAAAGAAAGCACAGAGCCCCAGATTTTATGTTGTCCTGGAGAGCTTGCAGAGCACGGGGGAAAGGCAGGCAGAGAATTCCCTGCTAGCACCTTCTCTGTGCCTGGGAAGCACAAGTGTTCACATTGCTTCGCAGAATCGCTTTTGTGCAGAAAACAGTAACACTTGTTCAGAACGAAAGAAAGCACAGAGCCCCAGATTTTATGTTGTCCTGGAGAGCTTGCAGAGCACTGGGGAAAGGCAGGCAGAGAATTCCCTGCTAGCACCTTCTCTGTGCCTGGGAAGCAGAAGTGTTCACATTGCTTCGCAGAATCGCTTTTGTGCAGAAAACAGTAACACTTGTTCAGAACGAAAGAAAGCACAGAGCCCCAGATTTTATGTTGTCCTGGAGAGCTTGCAGAGCACTGGGGAAAGGCAGGCAGAGAATTCCCTGCTAGCACCTTCTCTGTGCCTGGGAAGCACAAGTGTTCACATTGCTTCGCAGAATCGCTTTTGTGCAGAAAACAGTAACACTTGTTCAGAACGAAAGAAAGCACAGAGCCCCAGATTTTATGTTGTCCTGGAGAGCTTGCAGAGCACTGGGGAAAGGCAGGCAGAGAATTCCCTGCTAGCACCTTCTCTGTGCCTGGGAAGCACAAGTGTTCACATTGCTTCGCAGAATCGCTTTTGTGCAGAAAACAGTAACACTTGTTCAGAACGAAAGAAAGCACAGAGCCCCAGATTTTATGTTGTCCTGGAGAGCTTGCAGAGCACTGGGGAAAGGCAGGCAGAGAATTCCCTGCTAGCACCTTCTCTGTGCCTGGGAAGCACAAGTGTTCACATTGCTTCGCAGAATCGCTTTTGTGCAGAAAACAGTAACACTTGTTCAGAACGAAAGAAAGCACAGAGCCCCAGATTTTATGTTGTCCTGGAGAGCTTGCAGAGCACTGGGGAAAGGCAGGCAGAGAATTCCCTGCTAGCACCTTCTCTGTGCCTGGGAAGCACAAGTGTTCACATTACTTCGCAGAATCGCTTTTGTGCAGAAAACAGTAACACTTGTTCAGAACGAAAGAAAGCACAGAGCCCCAGATTTTATGTTGTCCTGGAGAGCTTGCAGAGCACTGGGGAAAGGCAGGCAGAGAATTCCCTGCTAGCACCTTCTCTGTGCCTGGGAAGCACAAGTGTTCACATTGCTTCGCAGAATCGCTTTTGTGCAGAAAACAGTAACACTTGTTCAGAACGAAAGAAAGCACAGAGCCCCAGATTTGCTGTTGTCCTGGAGAGCTTGCAGAGCACTGGGGAAAGGCAGGCAGAGAATTCCCTGCTAGCACCTTCTCTGTGCCTGTTCACTTTTCTTCGCAGAATCGCTTTTGTGCAGAAAACAGTAACACTTGTTCAGAACGAAAGAAAGCACAGAGCCCCAGATTTTATGTTGTCCTGGAGAGCTTGCAGAGCACTGGGGAAAGGCAGGCAGAGAATTCCCTGCTAGCACCTTCTCTGTGCCTGGGAAGCAGTAGTGTTCACTTTGCTTCGCAGAATCGCTTTTGTGCAGAAAACAGTAACACTTGTTCAGAACGAAAGAAAGCACAGAGCCCCAGATTTTATGTTGTCCTGGAGAGCTTGCAGAGCACTGGGGAAAGGCAGGCAGAGAATTCCCTGCTAGCACCTTCTCTGTGCCTGTTCACTTTTCTTCGCAGAATCGCTTTTGTGCAGAAAACAGTAACACTTGTTCAGAACGAAAGAAAGCACAGAGCCCCAGATTTTATGTTGTCCTGGAGAGCTTGCAGAGCACTGGGGAAAGGCAGGCAGAGAATTCCCTGCTAGCACCTTCTCTGTGCCTGGGAAGCACAAGTGTTCACATTGCTTCGCAGAATCGCTTTTGTGCAGAAAACAGTAACACTTGTTCAGAACGAAAGAAAGCACAGAGCCCCAGATTTTATGTTGTCCTGGAGAGCTTGCAGAGCACTGGGGAAAGGCAGGCAGAGAATTCCCTGCTAGCACCTTCTCTGTGCCTGGGAAGCACAAGTGTTCACATTGCTTCGCAGAATCGCTTTTGTGCAGAAAACAGTAACACTTGTTCAGAACGAAAGAAAGCACAGAGCCCCAGATTTTATGTTGTCCTGGAGAGCTTGCAGAGCACTGGGGAAAGGCAGGCAGAGAATTCCCTGCTAGCACCTTCTCTGTGCCTGGGAAGCACAAGTGTTCACATTGCTTTGCAGAATCGCTTTTGTGCAGAAAACAGTAACACTTGTTCAGAACGAAAGAAAGCACAGAGCCCCAGATTTTATGTTGTCCTGGAGAGCTTGCAGAGCACTGGGGAAAGGCAGGCAGAGAATTCCCTGCTAGCACCTTCTCTGTGCCTGGGAAGCAGAAGTGTTCACATTGCTTCGCAGAATCGCTTTTGTGCAGAAAACAGTAACACTTGTTCAGAACGAAAGAAAGCACAGAGCCCCAGATTTGCTGTTGTCCTGGAGAGCTTGCAGAGCACTGGGGAAAGGCAGGCAGAGAATTCCCTGCTAGCACCTTCTCTGTGCCTGTTCACATTGCTTCGCAGAATCGCTTTTGTGCAGAAAACAGTAACACTTGTTCAGAACGAAAGAAAGCACAGAGCCCCAGATTTTATGTTGTCCTGGAGAGCTTGCAGAGCACTGGGGAAAGGCAGGCAGAGAATTCCCTGCTAGCACCTTCTCTGTGCCTGGGAAGCACAAGTGTTCACATTGCTTTGCAGAATCGCTTTTGTGCAGAAAACAGTAACACTTGTTCAGAACGAAAGAAAGCACAGAGCCCCAGATTTTATGTTGTCCTGGAGAGCTTGCAGAGCACTGGGGAAAGGCAGGCAGAGAATTCCCTGCTAGCACCTTCTCTGTGCCTGGGAAGCAGAAGTGTTCACATTGCTTCGCAGAATCGCTTTTGTGCAGAAAACAGTAACACTTGTTCAGAACGAAAGAAAGCACAGAGCCCCAGATTTTATGTTGTCCTGGAGAGCTTGCAGAGCACTGGGGAAAGGCAGGCAGAGAATTCCCTGCTAGCACCTTCTCTGTGCCTGGGAAGCAGAAGTGTTCACATTGCTTCGCAGAATCGCTTTTGTGCAGAAAACAGTAACACTTGTTCAGAACGAAAGAAAGCACAGAGCCCCAGATTTTATGTTGTCCTGGAGAGCTTGCAGAGCACTGGGGAAAGGCAGGCAGACAATTCCCTGCTAGCACCTTCTCTGTGCCTGTTCACATTGCTTCGCAGAATCGCTTTTGTGCAGAAAACAGTAACACTTGTTCAGAACGAAAGAAAGCACAGAGCCCCAGATTTTATGTTGTCCTGGAGAGCTTGCAGAGCACTGGGGAAAGGCAGGCAGAGAATTCCCTGCTAGCACCTTCTCTGTGCCTGGGAAGCACAAGTGTTCACATTGCTTCGCAGAATCGCTTTTGTGCAGAAAACAGTAACACTTGTTCAGAACGAAAGAAAGCACAGAGCCCCAGATTTTATGTTGTCCTGGAGAGCTTGCAGAGCACTGGGGAAAGGCAGGCAGAGAATTCCCTGCTAGCACCTTCTCTGTGCCTGGGAAGCACAAGTGTTCACATTGCTTCGCAGAATCGCTTTTGTGCAGAAAACAGTAACACTTGTTCAGAACGAAAGAAAGCACAGAGCCCCAGATTTTATGTTGTCCTGGAGAGCTTGCAGAGCACTGGGGAAAGGCAGGCAGAGAATTCCCTGCTAGCACCTTCTCTGTGCCTGGGAAGCACAAGTGTTCACATTGCTTCGCAGAATCGCTTTTGTGCAGAAAACAGTAACAGTTGTTCAGAACGAAAGAAAGCACAGAGCCCCAGATTTTATGTTGTCCTGGAGAGCTTGCAGAGCACTGGGGAAAGGCAGGCAGAGAATTCCCTGCTAGCACCTTCTCTGTGCCTGGGAAGCACAAGTGTTCACATTGCTTCGCAGAATCGCTTTTGTGCAGAAAACAGTAACACTTGTTCAGAACGAAAGAAAGCACAGAGCCCCAGATTTTATGTTGTCCTGGAGAGCTTGCAGAGCACTGGGGAAAGGCAGGCAGAGAATTCCCTGCTAGCACCTTCTCTGTGCCTGGGAAGCACAAGTGTTCACATTGCTTTGCAGAATCGCTTTTGTGCAGAAAACAGTAACACTTGTTCAGAACGAAAGAAAGCACAGAGCCCCAGATTTTATGTTGTCCTGGAGAGCTTGCAGAGCACTGGGGAAAGGCAGGCAGAGAATTCCCTGCTAGCACCTTCTCTGTGCCTGGGAAGCAGAAGTGTTCACATTGCTTCGCAGAATCGCTTTTGTGCAGAAAACAGTAACACTTGTTCAGAACGAAAGAAAGCACAGAGCCCCAGATTTTATGTTGTCCTGGAGAGCTTGCAGAGCACTGGGGAAAGGCAGGCAGAGAATTCCCTGCTAGCACCTTCTCTGTGCCTGGGAAGCACAAGTGTTCACATTGCTTCGCAGAATCGCTTTTGTGCAGAAAACAGTAACACTTGTTCAGAACGAAAGAAAGCACAGAGCCCCAGATTTTATGTTGTCCTGGAGAGCTTGCAGAGCACTGGGGAAAGGCAGGCAGAGAATTCCCTGCTAGCACCTTCTCTGTGCCTGGGAAGCACAAGTGTTCACATTGCTTCGCAGAATCGCTTTTGTGCAGAAAACAGTAACACTTGTTCAGAACGAAAGAAAGCACAGAGCCCCAGATTTTATGTTGTCCTGGAGAGCTTGCAGAGCACTGGGGAAAGGCAGGCAGAGAATTCCCTGCTAGCACCTTCTCTGTGCCTGGGAAGCAGAAGTGTTCACATTGCTTCGCAGAATCGCTTTTGTGCAGAAAACAGTAACACTTGTTCAGAACGAAAGAAAGCACAGAGCCCCAGATTTTATGTTGTCCTGGAGAGCTTGCAGAGCACTGGGGAAAGGCAGGCAGAGAATTCCCTGCTAGCACCTTCTCTGTGCCTGGGAAGCACAAGTGTTCACATTGCTTCGCAGAATCGCTTTTGTGCAGAAAACAGTAACACTTGTTCAGAATGAAAGAAAGCACAGAACCCCAGATTTTATGTTGTCCTGGAGAGCTTGCAGAGCACTGAGGAAAGGCAGGCACAGAATTCCCTGCTAGCACCTTCTCTGTGCCTGGGAAGCAGAAGTGTTCACATTGCTTCACAGAATCGCTTTTGTGCAGAAAACAGTAACACTTGTTCAGAACGAAAGAAAGCACAGAGCCCCAGATTTTATGTTGTCCTGGAGAGCTTGCAGAGCACTGGGGAAAGGCAGGCAGAGAATTCCCTGCTAGCACCTTCTCTGTGCCTGTTCACATTGCTTCGCAGAATCGCTTTTGTGCAGAAAACAGTAACACTTGTTCAGAACGAAAAAAAGCACAGAGCCCCAGATTTTATGTTGTCCTGGAGAGCTTGCAGAGCACTGGGGAAAGGCAGGCAGAGAATTCCCTGCTAGCACCTTCTCTGTGCCTGGGAAGCACAAGTGTTCACATTACTTCGCAGAATCGCTTTTGTGCAGAAAACAGTAACACTTGTTCAGAACGAAAGAAAGCACAGAGCCCCAGATTTTATGTTGTCCTGGAGAGCTTGCAGAGCACTGGGGAAAGGCAGGCAGAGAATTCCCTGCTAGCACCTTCTCTGTGCCTGGGAAGCAGAAGTCTTCACATTGCTTCGCAGAATCGCTTTTGTGCAGAAAACAGTAACACTTGTTCAGAACGAAAGAAAGCACAGAGCCCCAGATTTGCTGTTGTCCTGGAGAGCTTGCAGAGCACTGAGGAAAGGCAGGCAGAGAATTCCCTGCTAGCACCTTCTCTGTGCCTGTTCACTTTTCTTCGCAGAATCGCTTTTGTGCAGAAAACAGTAACACTTGTTCAGAACGAAAGAAAGCACAGAGCCCCAGATTTTATGTTGTCCTGGAGAGCTTGCAGAGCACTGGGGAAAGGCAGGCAGAGAATTCCCTGCTAGCACCTTCTCTGTGCCTGGGAAGCAGAAGTGTTCACATTGCTTCGCAGAATCGCTTTTGTGCAGAAAACAGTAACACTTGTTCAGAACGAAAGAAAGCACAGAGCCCCAGATTTTATGTTGTCCTGGAGAGCTTGCAGAGCACTGGGGAAAGGCAGGCAGAGAATTCCCTGCTAGCACCTTCTCTGTGCCTGGGAAGCACAAGTGTTCACATTGCTTCGCAGAATCGCTTTTGTGCAGAAAACAGTAACACTTGTTCAGAACGAAAGAAAGCACAGAGCCCCAGATTTTATGTTGTCCTGGAGAGCTTGCAGAGCACTGGGGAAAGGCAGGCAGAGAATTCCCTGCTAGCACCTTCTCTGTGCCTGGGAAGCACAAGTGTTCACATTGCTTTGCAGAATCGCTTTTGTGCAGAAAACAGTAACACTTGTTCAGAACGAAAGAAAGCACAGAGCCCCAGATTTTATGTTGTCCTGGAGAGCTTGCAGAGCACTGGGGAAAGGCAGGCAGAGAATTCCCTGCTAGCACCTTCTCTGTGCCTGGGAAGCAGAAGTGTTCACATTGCTTCGCAAAATCGCTTTTGTGCAGAAAACAGTAACACTTGTTCAGAACGAAAGAAAGCACAGAGCCCCAGATTTGCTGTTGTCCTGGAGAGCTTGCAGAGCACTGGGGAAAGGCAGGCAGAGAATTCCCTGCTAGCACCTTCTCTGTGCCTGTTCACATTGCTTCGCAGAATCGCTTTTGTGCAGAAAACAGTAACACTTGTTCAGAACGAAAGAAAGCACAGAGCCCCAGATTTTATGTTGTCCTGGAGAGCTTGCAGAGCACTGGGGAAAGGCAGGCAGAGAATTCCCTGCTAGCACCTTCTCTGTGCCTGGGAAGCACAAGTGTTCACATTGCTTTGCAGAATCGCTTTTGTGCAGAAAACAGTAACACTTGTTCAGAACGAAAGAAAGCACAGAGCCCCAGATTTTATGTTGTCCTGGAGAGCTTGCAGAGCACTGGGGAAAGGCAGGCAGAGAATTCCCTGCTAGCACCTTCTCTGTGCCTGGGAAGCACAAGTGTTCACATTGCTTCGCAGAATCGCTTTTGTGCAGAAAACAGTAACACTTGTTCAGAACGAAAGAAAGCACAGAGCCCCAGATTTTATGTTGTCCTGGAGAGCTTGCAGAGCACTGGGGAAAGGCAGGCAGACAATTCCCTGCTAGCACCTTCTCTGTGCCTGGGAAGCACAAGTGTTCATATTGCTTCGCAGAATCGCTTTTGTGCAGAAAACAGTAACACTTGTTCAGAACGAAAGAAAGCACAGAGCCCCAGATTTTATGTTGTCCTGGAGAGCTTGCAGAGCACTGGGGAAAGGCAGGCAGAGAATTCCCTGCTAGCACCTTCTCTGTGCCTGTTCACATTGCTTCGCAGAATCGCTTTTGTGCAGAAAACAGTAACAGTTGTTCAGAACGAAAGAAAGCACAGAGCCCCAGATTTTATGTTGTCCTGGAGAGCTTGCAGAGCACTGGGGAAAGGCAGGCAGAGAATTCCCTGCTAGCACCTTCTCTGTGCCTGGGAAGCAGAAGTGTTCACATTGCTTCGCAGAATCGCTTTTGTGCAGAAAACAGTAACACTTGTTCAGAACGAAAGAAAGCACAGAGCCCCAGATTTTATGTTGTCCTGGAGAGCTTGCAGAGCACTGGGGAAAGGCAGGCAGAGAATTCCCTGCTAGCACCTTCTCTGTGCCTGGGAAGCACAAGTGTTCACATTGCTTCGCAGAATCGCTTTTGTGCAGAAAACAGTAACACTTGTTCAGAACGAAAGAAAGCACAGAGCCCCAGATTTTATGTTTTCCTGGAGAGCTTGCAGAGCACTGGGGAAAGGCAGGCAGAGAATTCCCTGCTAGCACCTTCTCTGTGCCTGGGAAGCACAAGTGTTCACATTGCTTCGCAGAATCGCTTTTGTGCAGAAAACAGTAACACTTGTTCAGAACGAAAGAAAGCACAGAGCCCCAGATTTTATGTTGTCCTGGAGAGCTTGCAGAGCACTGGGGAAAGGCAGGCAGAGAATTCCCTGCTAGCACCTTCTCTGTGCCTGGGAAGCACAAGTGTTCACATTGCTTTGCAGAATCGCTTTTGTGCAGAAAACAGTAACACTTGTTCAGAACGAAAGAAAGCACAGAGCCCCAGATTTTATGTTGTCCTGGAGAGCTTGCAGAGCACTGGGGAAAGGCAGGCAGAGAATTCCCTGCTAGCACCTTCTCTGTGCCTGTTCACATTGCTTCGCAGAATCGCTTTTGTGCAGAAAACAGTAACACTTGTTCAGAACGAAAGAAAGCACAGAGCCCCAGATTTTATGTTGTCCTGGAGAGCTTGCAGAGCACTGGGGAAAGGCAGGCAGAGAATTCCCTGCTAGCACCTTCTCTGTGCCTGGGAAGCACAAGTGTTCACATTGCTTTGCAGAATCGCTTTTGTGCAGAAAACAGTAACACTTGTTCAGAACGAAAGAAAGCACAGAGCCCCAGATTTTATGTGGTCCTGGAGAGCTTGCAGAGCACTGGGGAAAGGCAGGCAGAGAATTCCCTGCTAGCACCTTCTCTGTGCCTGGGAAGCACAAGTGTTCACATTGCTTCGCAGAATCGCTTTTGTGCAGAAAACAGTAACACTTGTTCAGAACGAAAGAAAGCACAGAGCCCCAGATTTTATGTTGTCCTGGAGAGCTTGCAGAGCACTGGGGAAAGGCAGGCAGAGAATTCCCTGCTAGCACCTTCTCTGTGCCTGGGAAGCAGAAGTGTTCACATTGCTTCGCAGAATCGCTTTTGTGCAGAAAACAGTAACACTTGTTCAGAACGAAAGAAAGCACAGAGCCCCAGATTTTATGTTGTCCTGGAGAGCTTGCAGAGCACTGGGGAAAGGCAGGCAGACAATTCCCTGCTAGCACCTTCTCTGTGCCTGGGAAGCACAAGTGTTCATATTGCTTCGCAGAATCGCTTTTGTGCAGAAAACAGTAACACTTGTTCAGAACGAAAGAAAGCACAGAGCCCCAGATTTTATGTTGTCCTGGAGAGCTTGCAGAGCACTGGGGAAAGGCAGGCAGACAATTCCCTGCTAGCACCTTCTCTGTGCCTGTTCACATTGCTTCGCAGAATCGCTTTTGTGCAGAAAACAGTAACACTTGTTCAGAACGAAAGAAAGCACAGAGCCCCAGATTTTATGTTGTCCTGGAGAGCTTGCAGAGCACTGGGGAAAGGCAGGCAGAGAATTCCCTGCTAGCACCTTCTCTGTGCCTGGGAAGCACAAGTGTTCACATTGCTTCGCAGAATCGCTTTTGTGCAGAAAACAGTAACACTTGTTCAGAATGAAAGAAAGCACAGAACCCCAGATTTTATGTTGTCCTGGAGAGCTTGCAGAGCACTGAGGAAAGGCAGGCACAGAATTCCCTGCTAGCACCTTCTCTGTGCCTGGGAAGCAGAAGTGTTCACATTGCTTCACAGAATCGCTTTTGTGCAGAAAACAGTAACACTTGTTCAGAACGAAAGAAAGCACAGAGCCCCAGATTTTATGTTGTCCTGGAGAGCTTGCAGAGCACTGGGGAAAGGCAGGCAGAGAATTCCCTGCTAGCACCTTCTCTGTGCCTGTTCACATTGCTTCGCAGAATCGCTTTTGTGCAGAAAACAGTAACACTTGTTCAGAACGAAAGAAAGCACAGAGCCCCAGATTTTATGTTGTCCTGGAGAGCTTGCAGAGCACTGGGGAAAGGCAGGCAGAGAATTCCCTGCTAGCACCTTCTCTGTGCCTGGGAAGCACAAGTGTTCACATTACTTCGCAGAATCGCTTTTGTGCAGAAAACAGTAACACTTGTTCAGAACGAAAGAAAGCACAGAGCCCCAGATTTTATGTTGTCCTGGAGAGCTTGCAGAGCACTGGGGAAAGGCAGGCAGAGAATTCCCTGCTAGCACCTTCTCTGTGCCTGGGAAGCAGAAGTCTTCACATTGCTTCGCAGAATCGCTTTTGTGCAGAAAACAGTAACACTTGTTCAGAACGAAAGAAAGCACAGAGCCCCAGATTTGCTGTTGTCCTGGAGAGCTTGCAGAGCACTGAGGAAAGGCAGGCAGAGAATTCCCTGCTAGCACCTTCTCTGTGCCTGTTCACTTTTCTTCGCAGAATCGCTTTTGTGCAGAAAACAGTAACACTTGTTCAGAACGAAAGAAAGCACAGAGCCCCAGATTTTATGTTGTCCTGGAGAGCTTGCAGAGCACTGGGGAAAGGCAGGCAGAGAATTCCCTGCTAGCACCTTCTCTGTGCCTGGGAAGCACAAGTGTTCACATTGCTTCGCAGAATCGCTTTTGTGCAGAAAACAGTAACACTTGTTCAGAACGAAAGAAAGCACAGAGCCCCAGATTTTATGTTGTCCTGGAGAGCTTGCAGAGCACTGGGGAAAGGCAGGCAGAGAATTCCCTGCTAGCACCTTCTCTGTGCCTGTTCACATTGCTTCGCAGAATCGCTTTTGTGCAGAAAACAGTAACACTTGTTCAGAACGAAAGAAAGCACAGAGCCCCAGATTTTATGTTGTCCTGGAGAGCTTGCAGAGCACTGGGGAAAGGCAGGCAGAGAATTCCCTGCTAGCACCTTCTCTGTGCCTGGGAAGCACAAGTGTTCACATTACTTCGCAGAATCGCTTTTGTGCAGAAAACAGTAACACTTGTTCAGAACGAAAGAAAGCACAGAGCCCCAGATTTTATGTTGTCCTGGAGAGCTTGCAGAGCACTGGGGAAAGGCAGGCAGAGAATTCCCTGCTAGCACCTTCTCTGTGCCTGGGAAGCAGAAGACTTCACATTGCTTCGCAGAATCGCTTTTGTGCAGAAAACAGTAACACTTGTTCAGAACGAAAGAAAGCACAGAGCCCCAGATTTTATGTTGTCCTGGAGAGCTTGCAGAGCACTGGGGAAAGGCAGGCAGACAATTCCCTGCTAGCACCTTCTCTGTGCCTGTTCACATTGCTTCGCAGAATCGCTTTTGTGCAGAAAACAGTAACACTTGTTCAGAACGAAAGAAAGCACAGAGCCCCAGATTTTATGTTGTCCTGGAGAGCTTGCAGAGCACTGGGGAAAGGCAGGCAGAGAATTCCCTGCTAGCACCTTCTCTGTGCCTGGGAAGCACAAGTGTTCACATTGCTTCGCAGAATCGCTTTTGTGCAGAAAACAGTAACACTTGTTCAGAATGAAAGAAAGCACAGAACCCCAGATTTTATGTTGTCCTGGAGAGCTTGCAGAGCACTGAGGAAAGGCAGGCACAGAATTCCCTGCTAGCACCTTCTCTGTGCCTGGGAAGCAGAAGTGTTCACATTGCTTCACAGAATCGCTTTTGTGCAGAAAACAGTAACACTTGTTCAGAACGAAAGAAAGCACAGAGCCCCAGATTTTATGTTGTCCTGGAGAGCTTGCAGAGCACTGGGGAAAGGCAGGCAGAGAATTCCCTGCTAGCACCTTCTCTGTGCCTGTTCACATTGCTTCGCAGAATCGCTTTTGTGCAGAAAACAGTAACACTTGTTCAGAACGAAAGAAAGCACAGAGCCCCAGATTTTATGTTGTCCTGGAGAGCTTGCAGAGCACTGGGGAAAGGCAGGCAGAGAATTCCCTGCTAGCACCTTCTCTGTGCCTGGGAAGCACAAGTGTTCACATTACTTCGCAGAATCGCTTTTGTGCAGAAAACAGTAACACTTGTTCAGAACGAAAGAAAGCACAGAGCCCCAGATTTTATGTTGTCCTGGAGAGCTTGCAGAGCACTGGGGAAAGGCAGGCAGAGAATTCCCTGCTAGCACCTTCTCTGTGCCTGGGAAGCAGAAGTCTTCACATTGCTTCGCAGAATCGCTTTTGTGCAGAAAACAGTAACACTTGTTCAGAACGAAAGAAAGCACAGAGCCCCAGATTTGCTGTTGTCCTGGAGAGCTTGCAGAGCACTGAGGAAAGGCAGGCAGAGAATTCCCTGCTAGCACCTTCTCTGTGCCTGTTCACTTTTCTTCGCAGAATCGCTTTTGTGCAGAAAACAGTAACACTTGTTCAGAACGAAAGAAAGCACAGAGCCCCAGATTTTATGTTGTCCTGGAGAGCTTGCAGAGCACTGGGGAAAGGCAGGCAGAGAATTCCCTGCTAGCACCTTCTCTGTGCCTGGGAAGCACAAGTGTTCACATTGCTTCGCAGAATCGCTTTTGTGCAGAAAACAGTAACACTTGTTCAGAACGAAAGAAAGCACAGAGCCCCAGATTTTATGTTGTCCTGGAGAGCTTGCAGAGCACTGGGGAAAGGCAGGCAGAGAATTCCCTGCTAGCACCTTCTCTGTGCCTGTTCACATTGCTTCGCAGAATCGCTTTTGTGCAGAAAACAGTAACACTTGTTCAGAACGAAAGAAAGCACAGAGCCCCAGATTTTATGTTGTCCTGGAGAGCTTGCAGAGCACTGGGGAAAGGCAGGCAGAGAATTCCCTGCTAGCACCTTCTCTGTGCCTGGGAAGCACAAGTGTTCACATTGCTTCGCAGAATCGCTTTTGTGCAGAAAACAGTAACACTTGTTCAGAACGAAAGAAAGCACAGAGCCCCAGATTTTATGTTGTCCTGGAGAGCTTGCAGAGCACTGGGGAAAGGCAGGCAGAGAATTCCCTGCTAGCACCTTCTCTGTGCCTGGGAAGCAGAAGACTTCACATTGCTTCGCAGAATCGCTTTTGTGCAGAAAACAGTAACACTTGTTCAGAACGAAAGAAAGCACAGAGCCCCAGATTTGCTGTTGTCCTGGAGAGCTTGCAGAGCACTGAGGAAAGGCAGGCAGAGAATTCCCTGCTAGCACCTTCTCTGTGCCTGTTCACTTTTCTTCGCAGAATCGCTTTTGTGCAGAAAACAGTAACACTTGTTCAGAACGAAAGAAAGCACAGAGCCCCAGATTTTATGTTGTCCTGGAGAGCTTGCAGAGCACTGGGGAAAGGCAGGCAGAGAATTCCCTGCTAGCACCTTCTCTGTGCCTGGGAAGCACAAGTGTTCACATTGCTTCGCAGAATCGCTTTTGTGCAGAAAACAGTAACACTTGTTCAGAACGAAAGAAAGCACAGAGCCCCAGATTTTATGTTGTCCTGGAGAGCTTGCAGAGCACTGGGGAAAGGCAGGCAGAGAATTCCCTGCTAGCACCTTCTCTGTGCCTGGGAAGCACAAGTGTTCACATTGCTTCGCAGAATCGCTTTTGTGCAGAAAACAGTAACACTTGTTCAGAACGAAAGAAAGCACAGAGCCCCAGATTTTATGTTGTCCTGGAGAGCTTGCAGAGCACTGGGGAAAGGCAGGCAGAGAATTCCCTGCTAGCACCTTCTCTGTGCCTGGGAAGCACAAGTGTTCACATTGCTTTGCAGAATCGCTTTTGTGCAGAAAACAGTAACACTTGTTCAGAACGAAAGAAAGCACAGAGCCCCAGATTTTATGTTGTCCTGGAGAGCTTGCAGAGCACTGGGGAAAGGCAGGCAGAGAATTCCCTGCTAGCACCTTCTCTGTGCCTGGGAAGCAGAAGTGTTCACATTGCTTCGCAAAATCGCTTTTGTGCAGAAAACAGTAACACTTGTTCAGAACGAAAGAAAGCACAGAGCCCCAGATTTGCTGTTGTCCTGGAGAGCTTGCAGAGCACTGGGGAAAGGCAGGCAGAGAATTCCCTGCTAGCACCTTCTCTGTGCCTGTTCACATTGCTTCGCAGAATCGCTTTTGTGCAGAAAACAGTAACACTTGTTCAGAACGAAAGAAAGCACAGAGCCCCAGATTTTATGTTGTCCTGGAGAGCTTGCAGAGCACTGGGGAAAGGCAGGCAGAGAATTCCCTGCTAGCACCTTCTCTGTGCCTGGGAAGCACAAGTGTTCACATTGCTTTGCAGAATCGCTTTTGTGCAGAAAACAGTAACACTTGTTCAGAACGAAAGAAAGCACAGAGCCCCAGATTTTATGTTGTCCTGGAGAGCTTGCAGAGCACTGGGGAAAGGCAGGCAGAGAATTCCCTGCTAGCACCTTCTCTGTGCCTGGGAAGCAGAAGTGTTCACATTGCTTCGCAGAATCGCTTTTGTGCAGAAAACAGTAACACTTGTTCAGAACGAAAGAAAGCACAGAGCCCCAGATTTTATGTTGTCCTGGAGAGCTTGCAGAGCACTGGGGAAAGGCAGGCAGAGAATTCCCTGCTAGCACCTTCTCTGTGCCTGGGAAGCAGAAGTGTTCACATTGCTTCGCAGAATCGCTTTTGTGCAGAAAACAGTAACACTTGTTCAGAACGAAAGAAAGCACAGAGCCCCAGATTTTATGTTGTCCTGGAGAGCTTGCAGAGCACTGGGGAAAGGCAGGCAGACAATTCCCTGCTAGCACCTTCTCTGTGCCTGGGAAGCACAAGTGTTCATATTGCTTCGCAGAATCGCTTTTGTGCAGAAAACAGTAACACTTGTTCAGAACGAAAGAAAGCACAGAGCCCCAGATTTTATGTTGTCCTGGAGAGCTTGCAGAGCACTGGGGAAAGGCAGGCAGACAATTCCCTGCTAGCACCTTCTCTGTGCCTGTTCACATTGCTTCGCAGAATCGCTTTTGTGCAGAAAACAGTAACACTTGTTCAGAACGAAAGAAAGCACAGAGCCCCAGATTTTATGTTGTCCTGGAGAGCTTGCAGAGCACTGGGGAAAGGCAGGCAGAGAATTCCCTGCTAGCACCTTCTCTGTGCCTGGGAAGCACAAGTGTTCACATTGCTTCGCAGAATCGCTTTTGTGCAGAAAACAGTAACACTTGTTCAGAACGAAAGAAAGCACAGAGCCCCAGATTTTATGTTGTCCTGGAGAGCTTGCAGAGCACTGGGGAAAGGCAGGCAGAGAATTCCCTGCTAGCACCTTCTCTGTGCCTGGGAAGCACAAGTGTTCACATTGCTTCGCAGAATCGCTTTTGTGCAGAAAACAGTAACACTTGTTCAGAACGAAAGAAAGCACAGAGCCCCAGATTTTATGTTTTCCTGGAGAGCTTGCAGAGCACTGGGGAAAGGCAGGCAGAGAATTCCCTGCTAGCACCTTCTCTGTGCCTGGGAAGCAGAAGTGTTCACATTGCTTCGCAGAATCGCTTTTGTGCAGAAAACAGTAACACTTGTTCAGAACGAAAGAAAGCACAGAGCCCCAGATTTTATGTTGTCCTGGAGAGCTTGCAGAGCACTGGGGAAAGGCAGGCAGAGAATTCCCTGCTAGCACCTTCTCTGTGCCTGGGAAGCACAAGTGTTCACATTGCTTTGCAGAATCGCTTTTGTGCAGAAAACAGTAACACTTGTTCAGAACGAAAGAAAGCACAGAGCCCCAGATTTTATGTTGTCCTGGAGAGCTTGCAGAGCACTGGGGAAAGGCAGGCAGAGAATTCCCTGCTAGCACCTTCTCTGTGCCTGGGAAGCACAAGTGTTCACATTGCTTTGCAGAATCGCTTTTGTGCAGAAAACAGTAACACTTGTTCAGAACGAAAGAAAGCACAGAGCCCCAGATTTGCTGTTGTCCTGGAGAGCTTGCAGAGCACTGGGGAAAGGCAGGCAGAGAATTCCCTGCTAGCACCTTCTCTGTGCCTGTTCACATTGCTTCGCAGAATCGCTTTTGTGCAGAAAACAGTAACACTTGTTCAGAACGAAAGAAAGCACAGAGCCCCAGATTTTATGTTGTCCTGGAGAGCTTGCAGAGCACTGGGGAAAGGCAGGCAGAGAATTCCCTGCTAGCACCTTCTCTGTGCCTGGGAAGCACAAGTGTTCACATTGCTTTGCAGAATCGCTTTTGTGCAGAAAACAGTAACACTTGTTCAGAACGAAAGAAAGCACAGAGCCCCAGATTTTATGTGGTCCTGGAGAGCTTGCAGAGCACTGGGGAAAGGCAGGCAGAGAATTCCCTGCTAGCACCTTCTCTGTGCCTGGGAAGCAGAAGTGTTCACATTGCTTCGCAGAATCGCTTTTGTGCAGAAAACAGTAACACTTGTTCAGAACGAAAGAAAGCACAGAGCCCCAGATTTGCTGTTGTCCTGGAGAGCTTGCAGAGCACTGGGGAAAGGCAGGCAGAGAATTCCCTGCTAGCACCTTCTCTGTGCCTGGGAAGCAGAAGTGTTCACATTGCTTCGCAGAATCGCTTTTGTGCAGAAAACAGTAACACTTGTTCAGAACGAAAGAAAGCACAGAGCCCCAGATTTTATGTTGTCCTGGAGAGCTTGCAGAGCACTGGGGAAAGGCAGGCAGACAATTCCCTGCTAGCACCTTCTCTGTGCCTGGGAAGCACAAGTGTTCATATTGCTTCGCAGAATCGCTTTTGTGCAGAAAACAGTAACACTTGTTCAGAACGAAAGAAAGCACAGAGCCCCAGATTTTATGTTGTCCTGGAGAGCTTGCAGAGCACTGGGGAAAGGCAGGCAGACAATTCCCTGCTAGCACCTTCTCTGTGCCTGTTCACATTGCTTCGCAGAATCGCTTTTGTGCAGAAAACAGTAACACTTGTTCAGAACGAAAGAAAGCACAGAGCCCCAGATTTTATGTTGTCCTGGAGAGCTTGCAGAGCACTGGGGAAAGGCAGGCAGAGAATTCCCTGCTAGCACCTTCTCTGTGCCTGGGAAGCACAAGTGTTCACATTGCTTCGCAGAATCGCTTTTGTGCAGAAAACAGTAACACTTGTTCAGAACGAAAGAAAGCACAGAGCCCCAGATTTTATGTTGTCCTGGAGAGCTTGCAGAGCACTGGGGAAAGGCAGGCAGAGAATTCCCTGCTAGCACCTTCTCTGTGCCTGGGAAGCACAAGTGTTCACATTGCTTCGCAGAATCGCTTTTGTGCAGAAAACAGTAACACTTGTTCAGAACGAAAGAAAGCACAGAGCCCCAGATTTTATGTTGTCCTGGAGAGCTTGCAGAGCACTGGGGAAAGGCAGGCAGAGAATTCCCTGCTAGCACCTTCTCTGTGCCTGGGAAGCACAAGTGTTCACATTGCTTCGCAGAATCGCTTTTGTGCAGAAAACAGTAACACTTGTTCAGAACGAAAGAAAGCACAGAGCCCCAGATTTTATGTTTTCCTGGAGAGCTTGCAGAGCACTGGGGAAAGGCAGGCAGAGAATTCCCTGCTAGCACCTTCTCTGTGCCTGGGAAGCACAAGTGTTCACATTGCTTCGCAGAATCGCTTTTGTGCAGAAAACAGTAACACTTGTTCAGAACGAAAGAAAGCACAGAGCCCCAGATTTTATGTTGTCCTGGAGAGCTTGCAGAGCACTGGGGAAAGGCAGGCAGAGAATTCCCTGCTAGCACCTTCTCTGTGCCTGGGAAGCACAAGTGTTCACATTGCTTTGCAGAATCGCTTTTGTGCAGAAAACAGTAACACTTGTTCAGAACGAAAGAAAGCACAGAGCCCCAGATTTTATGTTGTCCTGGAGAGCTTGCAGAGCACTGGGGAAAGGCAGGCAGAGAATTCCCTGCTAGCACCTTCTCTGTGCCTGGGAAGCACAAGTGTTCACATTGCTTTGCAGAATCGCTTTTGTGCAGAAAACAGTAACACTTGTTCAGAACGAAAGAAAGCACAGAGCCCCAGATTTGCTGTTGTCCTGGAGAGCTTGCAGAGCACTGGGGAAAGGCAGGCAGAGAATTCCCTGCTAGCACCTTCTCTGTGCCTGTTCACATTGCTTCGCAGAATCGCTTTTGTGCAGAAAACAGTAACACTTGTTCAGAACGAAAGAAAGCACAGAGCCCCAGATTTTATGTTGTCCTGGAGAGCTTGCAGAGCACTGGGGAAAGGCAGGCAGAGAATTCCCTGCTAGCACCTTCTCTGTGCCTGGGAAGCACAAGTGTTCACATTGCTTTGCAGAATCGCTTTTGTGCAGAAAACAGTAACACTTGTTCAGAACGAAAGAAAGCACAGAGCCCCAGATTTTATGTGGTCCTGGAGAGCTTGCAGAGCACTGGGGAAAGGCAGGCAGAGAATTCCCTGCTAGCACCTTCTCTGTGCCTGGGAAGCACAAGTGTTCACATTGCTTTGCAGAATCGCTTTTGTGCAGAAAACAGTAACAGTTGTTCAGAACGAAAGAAAGCACAGAGCCCCAGATTTGCTGTTGTCCTGGAGAGCTTGCAGAGCACTGGGGAAAGGCAGGCAGAGAATTCCCTGCTAGCACCTTCTCTGTGCCTGGGAAGCAGAAGTGTTCACATTGCTTCGCAGAATCGCTTTTGTGCAGAAAACAGTAACACTTGTTCAGAACGAAAGAAAGCACAGAGCCCCAGATTTTATGTTGTCCTGGAGAGCTTGCAGAGCACTGGGGAAAGGCAGGCAGACAATTCCCTGCTAGCACCTTCTCTGTGCCTGGGAAGCACAAGTGTTCATATTGCTTCGCAGAATCGCTTTTGTGCAGAAAACAGTAACACTTGTTCAGAACGAAAGAAAGCACAGAGCCCCAGATTTTATGTTGTCCTGGAGAGCTTGCAGAGCACTGGGGAAAGGCAGGCAGACAATTCCCTGCTAGCACCTTCTCTGTGCCTGTTCACATTGCTTCGCAGAATCGCTTTTGTGCAGAAAACAGTAACACTTGTTCAGAACGAAAGAAAGCACAGAGCCCCAGATTTTATGTTGTCCTGGAGAGCTTGCAGAGCACTGGGGAAAGGCAGGCAGAGAATTCCCTGCTAGCACCTTCTCTGTGCCTGGGAAGCACAAGTGTTC
The DNA here is from genome assembly GCF_047716275.1 of Strix uralensis. Classification (NCBI taxonomy): domain Eukaryota; kingdom Metazoa; phylum Chordata; class Aves; order Strigiformes; family Strigidae; genus Strix; species Strix uralensis. The sequence goes on along the minus strand of NW_027436777.1, from coordinate 33,378 downwards.
ACATTGCTTTGCAGAATCGCTTTTGTGCAGAAAACAGTAACACTTGTTCAGAACGAAAGAAAGCACAGAGCCCCAGATTTTATGTTGTCCTGGAGAGCTTGCAGAGCACTGGGGAAAGGCAGGCAGAGAATTCCCTGCTAGCACCTTCTCTGTGCCTGGGAAGCACAAGTGTTCACATTGCTTCGCAGAATCGCTTTTGTGCAGAAAACAGTAACACTTGTTCAGAACGAAAGAAAGCACAGAGCCCCAGATTTTATGTTGTCCTGGAGAGCTTGCAGAGCACTGGGGAAAGGCAGGCAGAGAATTCCCTGCTAGCACCTTCTCTGTGCCTGGGAAGCAGAAGTGTTCACATTGCTTTGCAGAATCGCTTTTGTGCAGAAAACAGTAACAGTTGTTCAGAACGAAAGAAAGCACAGAGCCCCAGATTTTATGTTGTCCTGGAGAGCTTGCAGAGCACTGGGGAAAGGCAGGCAGAGAATTCCCTGCTAGCACCTTCTCTGTGCCTGGGAAGCAGAAGTGTTCACATTGCTTCGCAGAATCGCTTTTGTGCAGAAAACAGTAACAGTTGTTCAGAACGAAAGAAAGCACAGAGCCCCAGATTTTATGTTGTCCTGGAGAGCTTGCAGAGCACTGGGGAAAGGCAGGCAGAGAATTCCCTGCTAGCACCTTCTCTGTGCCTGGGAAGCAGAAGTGTTCACATTGCTTCGCAGAATCGCTTTTGTGCAGAAAACAGTAACACTTGTTCAGAACGAAAGAAAGCACAGAGCCCCAGATTTTATGTTGTCCTGGAGAGCTTGCAGAGCACTGGGGAAAGGCAGGCAGAGAATTCCCTGCTAGCACCTTCTCTGTGCCTGGGAAGCACAAGTGTTCATATTGCTTCGCAGAATCGCTTTTGTGCAGAAAACAGTAACACTTGTTCAGAACGAAAGAAAGCACAGAGCCCCAGATTTTATGTTGTCCTGGAGAGCTTGCAGAGCACTGGGGAAAGGCAGGCAGACAATTCCCTGCTAGCACCTTCTCTGTGCCTGTTCACATTGCTTCGCAGAATCGCTTTTGTGCAGAAAACAGTAACACTTGTTCAGAACGAAAGAAAGCACAGAACCCCAGATTTTATGTTGTCCTGGAGAGCTTGCAGAGCACTGGGGAAAGGCAGGCAGAGAATTCCCTGCTAGCACCTTCTCTGTGCCTGGGAAGCACAAGTGTTCACATTGCTTCGCAGAATCGCTTTTGTGCAGAAAACAGTAACACTTGTTCAGAACGAAAGAAAGCACAGAGCCCCAGATTTTATGTTGTCCTGGAGAGCTTGCAGAGCACTGGGGAAAGGCAGGCAGACAATTCCCTGCTAGCACCTTCTCTGTGCCTGTTCACATTGCTTCGCAGAATCGCTTTTGTGCAGAAAACAGTAACACTTGTTCAGAACGAAAGAAAGCACAGAGCCCCAGATTTTATGTTGTCCTGGAGAGCTTGCAGAGCACTGGGGAAAGGCAGGCAGAGAATTCCCTGCTAGCACCTTCTCTGTGCCTGGGAAGCACAAGTGTTCACATTGCTTTGCAGAATCGCTTTTGTGCAGAAAACAGTAACACTTGTTCAGAACGAAAGAAAGCACAGAGCCCCAGATTTTATGTTGTCCTGGAGAGCTTGCAGAGCACTGGGGAAAGGCAGGCAGAGAATTCCCTGCTAGCACCTTCTCTGTGCCTGGGAAGCACAAGTGTTCACATTGCTTCGCAGAATCGCTTTTGTGCAGAAAACAGTAACACTTGTTCAGAACGAAAGAAAGCACAGAGCCCCAGATTTTATGTTGTCCTGGAGAGCTTGCAGAGCACTGGGGAAAGGCAGGCAGAGAATTCCCTGCTAGCACCTTCTCTGTGCCTGGGAAGCAGAAGTGTTCACATTGCTTCGCAGAATCGCTTTTGTGCAGAAAACAGTAACAGTTGTTCAGAACGAAAGAAAGCACAGAGCCCCAGATTTTATGTTGTCCTGGAGAGCTTGCAGAGCACTGGGGAAAGGCAGGCAGAGAATTCCCTGCTAGCACCTTCTCTGTGCCTGGGAAGCAGAAGTGTTCACATTGCTTCGCAGAATCGCTTTTGTGCAGAAAACAGTAACACTTGTTCAGAACGAAAGAAAGCACAGAGCCCCAGATTTTATGTTGTCCTGGAGAGCTTGCAGAGCACTGGGGAAAGGCAGGCAGAGAATTCCCTGCTAGCACCTTCTCTGTGCCTGGGAAGCACAAGTGTTCACATTGCTTCGCAGAATCGCTTTTGTGCAGAAAACAGTAACACTTGTTCAGAACGAAAGAAAGCACAGAGCCCCAGATTTTATGTTGTCCTGGAGAGCTTGCAGAGCACTGGGGAAAGGCAGGCAGAGAATTCCCTGCTAGCACCTTCTCTGTGCCTGGGAAGCACAAGTGTTCATATTGCTTCGCAGAATCGCTTTTGTGCAGAAAACAGTAACACTTGTTCAGAACGAAAGAAAGCACAGAGCCCCAGATTTTATGTTGTCCTGGAGAGCTTGCAGAGCACTGGGGAAAGGCAGGCAGACAATTCCCTGCTAGCACCTTCTCTGTGCCTGTTCACATTGCTTCGCAGAATCGCTTTTGTGCAGAAAACAGTAACACTTGTTCAGAACGAAAGAAAGCACAGAACCCCAGATTTTATGTTGTCCTGGAGAGCTTGCAGAGCACTGGGGAAAGGCAGGCAGACAATTCCCTGCTAGCACCTTCTCTGTGCCTTTTCACTTTTCTTCGCAGAATCGCTTTTGTGCAGAAAACAGTAACACTTGTTCAGAACGAAAGAAAGCACAGAGCCCCAGATTTTATGTTGTCCTGGAGAGCTTGCAGAGCACTGGGGAAAGGCAGGCAGAGAATTCCCTGCTAGCACCTTCTCTGTGCCTGGGAAGCACAAGTGTTCACATTGCTTCGCAGAATCGCTTTTGTGCAGAAAACAGTAACACTTGTTCAGAACGAAAGAAAGCACAGAGCCCCAGATTTTATGTTGTCCTGGAGAGCTTGCAGAGCACTGGGGAAAGGCAGGCAGAGAATTCCCTGCTAGCACCTTCTCTGTGCCTGGGAAGCAGAAGTGTTCACATTGCTTCGCAGAATCGCTTTTGTGCAGAAAACAGTAACACTTGTTCAGAACGAAAGAAAGCACAGAGCCCCAGATTTTATGTTGTCCTGGAGAGCTTGCAGAGCACTGGGGAAAGGCAGGCAGAGAATTCCCTGCTAGCACCTTCTCTGTGCCTGGGAAGCACAAGTGTTCACATTGCTTCGCAGAATCGCTTTTGTGCAGAAAACAGTAACACTTGTTCAGAACGAAAGAAAGCACAGAGCCCCAGATTTTATGTTGTCCTGGAGAGCTTGCAGAGCACTGGGGAAAGGCAGGCAGAGAATTCCCTGCTAGCACCTTCTCTGTGCCTGGGAAGCAGAAGTGTTCACATTGCTTCGCAGAATCGCTTTTGTGCAGAAAACAGTAACACTTGTTCGGAATGAAAGAAAGCACAGAACCCCAGATTTTATGTTGTCCTGGAGAGCTTGCAGAGCACTGAGGAAAGGCAGGCAGAGAATTCCCTGCTAGCACCTTCTCTGTGCCTGGGAAGCAGAAGTGTTCACATTGCTTCGCAGAATCGCTTTTGTGCAGAAAACAGTAACACTTGTTCAGAACGAAAGAAAGCACAGAGCCCCAGATTTGCTGTTGTCCTGGAGAGCTTGCAGAGCACTGGGGAAAGGCAGGCAGAGAATTCCCTGCTAGCACCTTCTCTGTGCCTGTTCACATTGCTTCGCAGAATCGCTTTTGTGCAGAAAACAGTAACACTTGTTCAGAACGAAAGAAAGCACAGAGCCCCAGATTTTATGTTGTCCTGGAGAGCTTGCAGAGCACTGGGGAAAGGCAGGCAGAGAATTCCCTGCTAGCACCTTCTCTGTGCCTGGGAAGCACAAGTGTTCACATTGCTTCGCAGAATCGCTTTTGTGCAGAAAACAGTAACACTTGTTCAGAACGAAAGAAAGCACAGAGCCCCAGATTTGCTGTTGTCCTGGAGAGCTTGCAGAGCACTGAGGAAAGGCAGGCAGAGAATTCCCTGCTAGCACCTTATCTGTGCCTTTTCACTTTTCTTCGCAGAATCGCTTTTGTGCAGAAAACAGTAACACTTGTTCAGAACGAAAGAAAGCACAGAGCCCCAGATTTTATGTTGTCCTGGAGAGCTTGCAGAGCACTGGGGAAAGGCAGGCAGAGAATTCCCTGCTAGCACCTTCTCTGTGCCTGGGAAGCACAAGTGTTCACATTGCTTCGCAGAATCGCTTTTGTGCAGAAAACAGTAACACTTGTTCAGAATGAAAGAAAGCACAGAGCCCCAGATTTTATGTTGTCCTGGAGAGCTTGCAGAGCACTGGGGAAAGGCAGGCAGAGAATTCCCTGCTAGCACCTTCTCTGTGCCTGGGAAGCACAAGTGTTCACATTGCTTCGCAGAATCGCTTTTGTGCAGAAAACAATAACACTTGTTCAGAACGAAAGAAAGCACAAAACCCCAGATTTTATGTTGTCCTGGAGAGCTTGCAGAGCACTGGGGAAAGGCAGGCAGAGAATTCCCTGCTAGCACCTTCTCTGTGCCTGGGAAGCAGAAGTGTTCACATTGCTTAGCAGAATCGCTTTTGTGCAGAAAACAGTAACACTTGTTCAGAACGAAAGAAAGCACAGAGCCCCAGATTTTATGTTGTCCTGGAGAGCTTGCAGAGCACTGGGGAAAGGCAGGCAGAGAATTCCCTGCTAGCACCTTCTCTGTGCCTGGGAAGCACAAGTGTTCACATTACTTCGCAGAATCGCTTTTGTGCAGAAAACAGTAACACTTGTTCAGAACGAAAGAAAGCACAGAGCCCCAGATTTTATGTTGTCCTGGAGAGCTTGCAGAGCACTGGGGAAAGGCAGGCAGAGAATTCCCTGCTAGCACCTTCTCTGTGCCTGGGAAGCACAAGTGTTCACATTGCTTCGCAGAATCGCTTTTGTGCAGAAAACAGTAACACTTGTTCAGAACGAAAGAAAGCACAGAGCCCCAGATTTGCTGTTGTCCTGGAGAGCTTGCAGAGCACTGAGGAAAGGCAGGCAGAGAATTCCCTGCTAGCACCTTCTCTGTGCCTGTTCACTTTTCTTCGCAGAATCGCTTTTGTGCAGAAAACAGTAACACTTGTTCAGAACGAAAGAAAGCACAGAGCCCCAGATTTTATGTTGTCCTGGAGAGCTTGCAGAGCACTGGGGAAAGGCAGGCAGAGAATTCCCTGCTAGCACCTTCTCTGTGCCTGGGAAGCACAAGTGTTCACATTGCTTCGCAGAATCGCTTTTGTGCAGAAAACAGTAACACTTGTTCAGAACGAAAGAAAGCACAGAGCCCCAGATTTTATGTTGTCCTGGAGAGCTTGCAGAGCACTGGGGAAAGGCAGGCAGAGAATTCCCTGCTAGCACCTTCTCTGTGCCTGGGAAGCACAAGTGTTCACATTGCTTCGCAGAATCGCTTTTGTGCAGAAAACAGTAACACTTGTTCAGAACGAAAGAAAGCACAGAGCCCCAGATTTTATGTTGTCCTGGAGAGCTTGCAGAGCACTGGGGAAAGGCAGGCAGAGAATTCCCTGCTAGCACCTTCTCTGTGCCTGGGAAGCACAAGTGTTCACATTGCTTTGCAGAATCGCTTTTGTGCAGAAAACAGTAACACTTGTTCAGAACGAAAGAAAGCACAGAGCCCCAGATTTTATGTTGTCCTGGAGAGCTTGCAGAGCACTGGGGAAAGGCAGGCAGAGAATTCCCTGCTAGCACCTTCTCTGTGCCTGGGAAGCAGAAGTGTTCACATTGCTTCGCAAAATCGCTTTTGTGCAGAAAACAGTAACACTTGTTCAGAACGAAAGAAAGCACAGAGCCCCAGATTTGCTGTTGTCCTGGAGAGCTTGCAGAGCACTGGGGAAAGGCAGGCAGAGAATTCCCTGCTAGCACCTTCTCTGTGCCTGTTCACATTGCTTCGCAGAATCGCTTTTGTGCAGAAAACAGTAACACTTGTTCAGAACGAAAGAAAGCACAGAGCCCCAGATTTTATGTTGTCCTGGAGAGCTTGCAGAGCACTGGGGAAAGGCAGGCAGAGAATTCCCTGCTAGCACCTTCTCTGTGCCTGGGAAGCACAAGTGTTCACATTGCTTTGCAGAATCGCTTTTGTGCAGAAAACAGTAACACTTGTTCAGAACGAAAGAAAGCACAGAGCCCCAGATTTTATGTTGTCCTGGAGAGCTTGCAGAGCACTGGGGAAAGGCAGGCAGAGAATTCCCTGCTAGCACCTTCTCTGTGCCTGGGAAGCAGAAGTGTTCACATTGCTTCGCAGAATCGCTTTTGTGCAGAAAACAGTAACACTTGTTCAGAACGAAAGAAAGCACAGAGCCCCAGATTTTATGTTGTCCTGGAGAGATTGCAGAGCACTGGGGAAAGGCAGGCAGAGAATTCCCTGCTAGCACCTTCTCTGTGCCTGGGAAGCAGAAGTGTTCACATTGCTTCGCAGAATCGCTTTTGTGCAGAAAACAGTAACACTTGTTCAGAACGAAAGAAAGCACAGAGCCCCAGATTTTATGTTGTCCTGGAGAGCTTGCAGAGCACTGGGGAAAGGCAGGCAGACAATTCCCTGCTAGCACCTTCTCTGTGCCTGGGAAGCACAAGTGTTCATATTGCTTCGCAGAATCGCTTTTGTGCAGAAAACAGTAACACTTGTTCAGAACGAAAGAAAGCACAGAGCCCCAGATTTTATGTTGTCCTGGAGAGCTTGCAGAGCACTGGGGAAAGGCAGGCAGACAATTCCCTGCTAGCACCTTCTCTGTGCCTGTTCACATTGCTTCGCAGAATCGCTTTTGTGCAGAAAACAGTAACACTTGTTCAGAACGAAAGAAAGCACAGAGCCCCAGATTTTATGTTGTCCTGGAGAGCTTGCAGAGCACTGGGGAAAGGCAGGCAGAGAATTCCCTGCTAGCACCTTCTCTGTGCCTGGGAAGCACAAGTGTTCACATTGCTTCGCAGAATCGCTTTTGTGCAGAAAACAGTAACACTTGTTCAGAACGAAAGAAAGCACAGAGCCCCAGATTTTATGTTGTCCTGGAGAGCTTGCAGAGCACTGGGGAAAGGCAGGCAGAGAATTCCCTGCTAGCACCTTCTCTGTGCCTGGGAAGCACAAGTGTTCACATTGCTTCGCAGAATCGCTTTTGTGCAGAAAACAGTAACACTTGTTCAGAACGAAAGAAAGCACAGAGCCCCAGATTTTATGTTGTCCTGGAGAGCTTGCAGAGCACTGGGGAAAGGCAGGCAGAGAATTCCCTGCTAGCACCTTCTCTGTGCCTGGGAAGCACAAGTGTTCACATTGCTTCGCAGAATCGCTTTTGTGCAGAAAACAGTAACACTTGTTCAGAACGAAAGAAAGCACAGAGCCCCAGATTTTATGTTGTCCTGGAGAGCTTGCAGAGCACTGGGGAAAGGCAGGCAGAGAATTCCCTGCTAGCACCTTCTCTGTGCCTGGGAAGCACAAGTGTTCACATTGCTTTGCAGAATCGCTTTTGTGCAGAAAACAGTAACACTTGTTCAGAACGAAAGAAAGCACAGAGCCCCAGATTTTATGTTGTCCTGGAGAGCTTGCAGAGCACTGGGGAAAGGCAGGCAGAGAATTCCCTGCTAGCACCTTCTCTGTGCCTGGGAAGCACAAGTGTTCACATTGCTTTGCAGAATCGCTTTTGTGCAGAAAACAGTAACACTTGTTCAGAACGAAAGAAAGCACAGAGCCCCAGATTTGCTGTTGTCCTGGAGAGCTTGCAGAGCACTGGGGAAAGGCAGGCAGAGAATTCCCTGCTAGCACCTTCTCTGTGCCTGTTCACATTGCTTCGCAGAATCGCTTTTGTGCAGAAAACAGTAACACTTGTTCAGAACGAAAGAAAGCACAGAGCCCCAGATTTTATGTTGTCCTGGAGAGCTTGCAGAGCACTGGGGAAAGGCAGGCAGAGAATTCCCTGCTAGCACCTTCTCTGTGCCTGGGAAGCACAAGTGTTCACATTGCTTTGCAGAATCGCTTTTGTGCAGAAAACAGTAACACTTGTTCAGAACGAAAGAAAGCACAGAGCCCCAGATTTTATGTGGTCCTGGAGAGCTTGCAGAGCACTGGGGAAAGGCAGGCAGAGAATTCCCTGCTAGCACCTTCTCTGTGCCTGGGAAGCAGAAGTGTTCACATTGCTTCGCAGAATCGCTTTTGTGCAGAAAACAGTAACACTTGTTCAGAACGAAAGAAAGCACAGAGCCCCAGATTTTATGTTGTCCTGGAGAGCTTGCAGAGCACTGGGGAAAGGCAGGCAGAGAATTCCCTGCTAGCACCTTCTCTGTGCCTGGGAAGCAGAAGTGTTCACATTGCTTCGCAGAATCGCTTTTGTGCAGAAAACAGTAACACTTGTTCAGAACGAAAGAAAGCACAGAGCCCCAGATTTTATGTTGTCCTGGAGAGCTTGCAGAGCACTGGGGAAAGGCAGGCAGACAATTCCCTGCTAGCACCTTCTCTGTGCCTGGGAAGCACAAGTGTTCATATTGCTTCGCAGAATCGCTTTTGTGCAGAAAACAGTAACACTTGTTCAGAACGAAAGAAAGCACAGAGCCCCAGATTTTATGTTGTCCTGGAGAGCTTGCAGAGCACTGGGGAAAGGCAGGCAGACAATTCCCTGCTAGCACCTTCTCTGTGCCTGTTCACATTGCTTCGCAGAATCGCTTTTGTGCAGAAAACAGTAACACTTGTTCAGAACGAAAGAAAGCACAGAGCCCCAGATTTTATGTTGTCCTGGAGAGCTTGCAGAGCACTGGGGAAAGGCAGGCAGAGAATTCCCTGCTAGCACCTTCTCTGTGCCTGGGAAGCACAAGTGTTCACATTGCTTCGCAGAATCGCTTTTGTGCAGAAAACAGTAACACTTGTTCAGAACGAAAGAAAGCACAGAGCCCCAGATTTTATGTTGTCCTGGAGAGCTTGCAGAGCACTGGGGAAAGGCAGGCAGAGAATTCCCTGCTAGCACCTTCTCTGTGCCTGGGAAGCACAAGTGTTCACATTGCTTCGCAGAATCGCTTTTGTGCAGAAAACAGTAACACTTGTTCAGAACGAAAGAAAGCACAGAGCCCCAGATTTTATGTTGTCCTGGAGAGCTTGCAGAGCACTGGGGAAAGGCAGGCAGAGAATTCCCTGCTAGCACCTTCTCTGTGCCTGGGAAGCAGAAGTGTTCACATTGCTTCGCAGAATCGCTTTTGTGCAGAAAACAGTAACAGTTGTTCAGAACGAAAGAAAGCACAGAGCCCCAGATTTTATGTTGTCCTGGAGAGCTTGCAGAGCACTGGGGAAAGGCAGGCAGAGAATTCCCTGCTAGCACCTTCTCTGTGCCTGGGAAGCAGAAGTGTTCACATTGCTTCGCAGAATCGCTTTTGTGCAGAAAACAGTAACACTTGTTCAGAACGAAAGAAAGCACAGAGCCCCAGATTTTATGTTGTCCTGGAGAGCTTGCAGAGCACTGGGGAAAGGCAGGCAGAGAATTCCCTGCTAGCACCTTCTCTGTGCCTGGGAAGCAGAAGTGTTCACATTGCTTCGCAGAATCGCTTTTGTGCAGAAAACAGTAACAGTTGTTCAGAACGAAAGAAAGCACAGAGCCCCAGATTTTATGTTGTCCTGGAGAGCTTGCAGAGCACTGGGGAAAGGCAGGCAGAGAATTCCCTGCTAGCACCTTCTCTGTGCCTGGGAAGCAGAAGTGTTCACATTGCTTCGCAGAATCGCTTTTGTGCAGAAAACAGTAACACTTGTTCAGAACGAAAGAAAGCACAGAGCCCCAGATTTTATGTTGTCCTGGAGAGCTTGCAGAGCACTGGGGAAAGGCAGGCAGAGAATTCCCTGCTAGCACCTTCTCTGTGCCTGGGAAGCACAAGTGTTCACATTGCTTCGCAGAATCGCTTTTGTGCAGAAAACAGTAACAGTTGTTCAGAACGAAAGAAAGCACAGAGCCCCAGATTTTATGTTGTCCTGGAGAGCTTGCAGAGCACTGGGGAAAGGCAGGCAGAGAATTCCCTGCTAGCACCTTCTCTGTGCCTGGGAAGCAGAAGTGTTCACATTGCTTCGCAGAATCGCTTTTGTGCAGAAAACAGTAACACTTGTTCGGAATGAAAGAAAGCACAGAACCCCAGATTTTATGTTGTCCTGGAGAGCTTGCAGAGCACTGAGGAAAGGCAGGCAGAGAATTCCCTGCTAGCACCTTCTCTGTGCCTGGGAAGCAGAAGTGTTCACATTGCTTCGCAGAATCGCTTTTGTGCAGAAAACAGTAACACTTGTTCAGAACGAAAGAAAGCACAGAGCCCCAGATTTTATGTTGTCCTGGAGAGCTTGCAGAGCACTGGGGAAAGGCAGGCAGAGAATTCCCTGCTAGCACCTTCTCTGTGCCTGTTCACATTGCTTCGCAGAATCGCTTTTGTGCAGAAAACAGTAACACTTGTTCAGAACGAAAGAAAGCACAGAGCCCCAGATTTTATGTTGTCCTGGAGAGCTTGCAGAGCACTGGGGAAAGGCAGGCAGAGAATTCCCTGCTAGCACCTTCTCTGTGCCTGGGAAGCACAAGTGTTCACATTACTTCGCAGAATCGCTTTTGTGCAGAAAACAGTAACACTTGTTCAGAACGAAAGAAAGCACAGAGCCCCAGATTTTATGTTGTCCTGGAGAGCTTGCAGAGCACTGGGGAAAGGCAGGCAGAGAATTCCCTGCTAGCACCTTCTCTGTGCCTGGGAAGCACAAGTGTTCACATTGCTTCGCAGAATCGCTTTTGTGCAGAAAACAGTAACAGTTGTTCAGAACGAAAGAAAGCACAGAGCCCCAGATTTGCTGTTGTCCTGGAGAGCTTGCAGAGCACTGAGGAAAGGCAGGCAGAGAATTCCCTGCTAGCACCTTCTCTGTGCCTTTTCACTTTTCTTCGCAGAATCGCTTTTGTGCAGAAAACAGTAACACTTGTTCAGAACGAAAGAAAGCACAGAGCCCCAGATTTTATGTTGTCCTGGAGAGCTTGCAGAGCACTGGGGAAAGGCAGGCAGAGAATTCCCTGCTAGCACCTTCTCTGTGCCCGGGAAGCACAAGTGTTCACATTGCTTCGCAGAATCGCTTTTGTGCAGAAAACAGTAACACTTGTTCAGAATGAAAGAAAGCACAGAGCCCCAGATTTTATGTTGTCCTGGAGAGCTTGCAGAGCACTGGGGAAAGGCAGGCAGAGAATTCCCTGCTAGCACCTTCTCTGTGCCTGGGAAGCACAAGTGTTCACATTGCTTCGCAGAATCGCTTTTGTGCAGAAAACAATAACACTTGTTCAGAACGAAAGAAAGCACAGAACCCCAGATTTTATGTTGTCCTGGAGAGCTTGCAGAGCACTGGGGAAAGGCAGGCAGAGAATTCCCTGCTAGCACCTTCTCTGTGCCTGGGAAGCAGAAGTGTTCACATTGCTTAGCAGAATCGCTTTTGTGCAGAAAACAGTAACACTTGTTCAGAACGAAAGAAAGCACAGAGCCCCAGATTTTATGTTGTCCTGGAGAGCTTGCAGAGCACTGGGGAAAGGCAGGCAGAGAATTCCCTGCTAGCACCTTCTCTGTGCCTGGGAAGCACAAGTGTTCACATTGCTTGGCAGAATCGCTTTTGTGCAGAAAACAGTAACACTTGTTCAGAACGAAAGAAAGCACAGAGCCCCAGATTTTATGTTGTCCTGGAGAGCTTGCAGAGCACTGGGGAAAGGCAGGCAGAGAATTCCCTGCTAGCACCTTCTCTGTGCCTGGGAAGCACTAGTGTTCACATTGCTTCGCAGAATCGCTTTTGTGCAGAAAACAGTAACACTTGTTCAGAACGAAAGAAAGCACAGAGCCCCAGATTTTATGTTGTCCTGGAGAGCTTGCAGAGCACTGGGGAAAGGCAGGCAGAGAATTCCCTGCTAGCACCTTCTCTGTGCCTGTTCACTTTTCTTCGCAGAATCGCTTTTGTGCAGAAAACAGTAACACTTGTTCAGAACGAAAGAAAGCACAGAGCCCCAGATTTTATGTTGTCCTGGAGAGCTTGCAGAGCACTGGGGAAAGGCAGGCAGAGAATTCCCTGCTAGCACCTTCTCTGTGCCTGGGAAGCACAAGTGTTCACATTGCTTCGCAGAATCGCTTTTGTGCAGAAAACAGTAACACTTGTTCAGAACGAAAGAAAGCACAGAGCCCCAGATTTTATGTTGTCCTGGAGAGCTTGCAGAGCACTGGGGAAAGGCAGGCAGAGAATTCCCTGCTAGCACCTTCTCTGTGCCTGGGAAGCACAAGTGTTCACATTGCTTCGCAGAATCGCTTTTGTGCAGAAAACAGTAACACTTGTTCAGAACGAAAGAAAGCACAGAACCCCAGATTTTATGTTGTCCTGGAGAGCTTGCAGAGCACTGGGGAAAGGCAGGCAGAGAATTCCCTGCTAGCACCTTCTCTGTGCCTGGGAAGCAGAAGTGTTCACATTGCTTTGCAGAATCGCTTTTGTGCAGAAAACAGTAACACTTGTTCAGAACGAAAGAAAGCACAGAGCCCCAGATTTTATGTTGTCCTGGAGAGCTTGCAGAGCACTGGGGAAAGGCAGGCAGAGAATTCCCTGCTAGCACCTTCTCTGTGCCTGGGAAGCAGAAGTGTTCACATTGCTTCGCAGAATCGCTTTTGTGCAGAAAACAGTAACACTTGTTCAGAATGAAAGAAAGCACAGAGCCCCAGATTTTATGTTGTCCTGGAGAGCTTGCAGAGCACTGGGGAAAGGCAGGCAGAGAATTCCCTGCTAGCACCTTCTCTGTGCCTGGGAAGCACAAGTGTTCACATTGCTTTGCAGAATCGCTTTTGTGCAGAAAACAGTAACACTTGTTCAGAACGAAAGAAAGCACAGAGCCCCAGATTTTATGTTGTCCTGGAGAGCTTGCAGAGCACTGGGGAAAGGCAGGCAGAGAATTCCCTGCTAGCACCTTCTCTGTGCCTGGGAAGCAGAAGTGTTCACATTGCTTTGCAGAATCGCTTTTGTGCAGAAAACAGTAACACTTGTTCAGAACGAAAGAAAGCACAGAGCCCCAGATTTGCTGTTGTCCTGGAGAGCTTGCAGAGCACTGGGGAAAGGCAGGCAGAGAATTCCCTGCTAGCACCTTCTCTGTGCCTGTTCACATTGCTTCGCAGAATCGCTTTTGTGCAGAAAACAGTAACACTTGTTCAGAACGAAAGAAAGCTCAGAGCCCCAGATTTTATGTTGTCCTGGAGAGCTTGCAGAGCACTGGGGAAAGGCAGGCAGAGAATTCCCTGCTAGCACCTTCTCTGTGCCTGGGAAGCACAAGTGTTCACACTGCTTCGCAGAATCGCTTTTGTGCAGAAAACAGTAACACTTGTTCAGAATGAAAGAAAGCACAGAGCCCCAGATTTTATGTTGTCCTGGAGAGCTTGCAGAGCACTGGGGAAAGGCAGGCAGAGAATTCCCTGCTAGCACCTTCTCTGTGCCTGGGAAGCACAAGTGTTCACATTGCTTCGCAGAATCGCTTTTGTGCAGAAAACAGTAACACTTGTTCAGAACGAAAGAAAGCACAGAGCCCCAGATTTGCTGTTGTCCTGGAGAGCTTGCAGAGCACTGAGGAAAGGCAGGCAGAGAATTCCCTGCTAGCACCTTCTCTGTGCCTGGGAAGCACAAGTGTTCACATTGCTTCGCAGAATCGCTTTTGTGCAGAAAACAGTAACACTTGTTCAGAATGAAAGAAAGCACAGAGCCCCAGATTTTATGTTGTCCTGGAGAGCTTGCAGAGCACTGGGGAAAGGCAGGCAGAGAATTCCCTGCTAGCACCTTCTCTGTGCCTGGGAAGCACAAGTGTTCACATTGCTTTGCAGAATCGCTTTTGTGCAGAAAACAGTAACACTTGTTCAGAACGAAAGAAAGCACAGAGCCCCAGATTTTATGTTGTCCTGGAGAGCTTGCAGAGCACTGGGGAAAGGCAGGCAGAGAATTCCCTGCTAGCACCTTCTCTGTGCCCGGGAAGCACAAGTGTTCACATTGCTTCGCAGAATCGCTTTTGTGCAGAAAACAGTAACACTTGTTCAGAATGAAAGAAAGCACAGAGCCCCAGATTTTATGTTGTCCTGGAGAGCTTGCAGAGCACTGGGGAAAGGCAGGCAGAGAATTCCCTGCTAGCACCTTCTCTGTGCCTGGGAAGCACAAGTGTTCACATTGCTTCGCAGAATCGCTTTTGTGCAGAAAACAATAACACTTGTTCAGAACGAAAGAAAGCACAGAACCCCAGATTTTATGTTGTCCTGGAGAGCTTGCAGAGCACTGGGGAAAGGCAGGCAGAGAATTCCCTGCTAGCACCTTCTCTGTGCCTGGGAAGCAGAAGTGTTCACATTGCTTAGCAGAATCGCTTTTGTGCAGAAAACAGTAACACTTGTTCAGAACGAAAGAAAGCACAGAGCCCCAGATTTTATGTTGTCCTGGAGAGCTTGCAGAGCACTGGGGAAAGGCAGGCAGAGAATTCCCTGCTAGCACCTTCTCTGTGCCTGGGAAGCACAAGTGTTCACATTGCTTGGCAGAATCGCTTTTGTGCAGAAAACAGTAACACTTGTTCAGAACGAAAGAAAGCACAGAGCCCCAGATTTTATGTTGTCCTGGAGAGCTTGCAGAGCACTGGGGAAAGGCAGGCAGAGAATTCCCTGCTAGCACCTTCTCTGTGCCTGGGAAGCACTAGTGTTCACATTGCTTCGCAGAATCGCTTTTGTGCAGAAAACAGTAACACTTGTTCAGAACGAAAGAAAGCACAGAGCCCCAGATTTTATGTTGTCCTGGAGAGCTTGCAGAGCACTGGGGAAAGGCAGGCAGAGAATTCCCTGCTAGCACCTTCTCTGTGCCTGTTCACTTTTCTTCGCAGAATCGCTTTTGTGCAGAAAACAGTAACACTTGTTCAGAACGAAAGAAAGCACAGAGCCCCAGATTTTATGTTGTCCTGGAGAGCTTGCAGAGCACTGGGGAAAGGCAGGCAGAGAATTCCCTGCTAGCACCTTCTCTGTGCCTGGGAAGCACAAGTGTTCACATTGCTTCGCAGAATCGCTTTTGTGCAGAAAACAGTAACACTTGTTCAGAACGAAAGAAAGCACAGAGCCCCAGATTTTATGTTGTCCTGGAGAGCTTGCAGAGCACTGGGGAAAGGCAGGCAGAGAATTCCCTGCTAGCACCTTCTCTGTGCCTGGGAAGCACAAGTGTTCACATTGCTTCGCAGAATCGCTTTTGTGCAGAAAACAGTAACACTTGTTCAGAACGAAAGAAAGCACAGAACCCCAGATTTTATGTTGTCCTGGAGAGCTTGCAGAGCACTGGGGAAAGGCAGGCAGAGAATTCCCTGCTAGCACCTTCTCTGTGCCTGGGAAGCAGAAGTGTTCACATTGCTTTGCAGAATCGCTTTTGTGCAGAAAACAGTAACACTTGTTCAGAACGAAAGAAAGCACAGAGCCCCAGATTTTATGTTGTCCTGGAGAGCTTGCAGAGCACTGGGGAAAGGCAGGCAGAGAATTCCCTGCTAGCACCTTCTCTGTGCCTGGGAAGCAGAAGTGTTCACATTGCTTCGCAGAATCGCTTTTGTGCAGAAAACAGTAACACTTGTTCAGAATGAAAGAAAGCACAGAGCCCCAGATTTTATGTTGTCCTGGAGAGCTTGCAGAGCACTGGGGAAAGGCAGGCAGAGAATTCCCTGCTAGCACCTTCTCTGTGCCTGGGAAGCACAAGTGTTCACATTGCTTTGCAGAATCGCTTTTGTGCAGAAAACAGTAACACTTGTTCAGAACGAAAGAAAGCACAGAGCCCCAGATTTTATGTTGTCCTGGAGAGCTTGCAGAGCACTGGGGAAAGGCAGGCAGAGAATTCCCTGCTAGCACCTTCTCTGTGCCTGGGAAGCAGAAGTGTTCACATTGCTTTGCAGAATCGCTTTTGTGCAGAAAACAGTAACACTTGTTCAGAACGAAAGAAAGCACAGAGCCCCAGATTTGCTGTTGTCCTGGAGAGCTTGCAGAGCACTGGGGAAAGGCAGGCAGAGAATTCCCTGCTAGCACCTTCTCTGTGCCTGTTCACATTGCTTCGCAGAATCGCTTTTGTGCAGAAAACAGTAACACTTGTTCAGAACGAAAGAAAGCTCAGAGCCCCAGATTTTATGTTGTCCTGGAGAGCTTGCAGAGCACTGGGGAAAGGCAGGCAGAGAATTCCCTGCTAGCACCTTCTCTGTGCCTGGGAAGCACAAGTGTTCACACTGCTTCGCAGAATCGCTTTTGTGCAGAAAACAGTAACACTTGTTCAGAATGAAAGAAAGCACAGAGCCCCAGATTTTATGTTGTCCTGGAGAGCTTGCAGAGCACTGGGGAAAGGCAGGCAGAGAATTCCCTGCTAGCACCTTCTCTGTGCCTGGGAAGCACAAGTGTTCACATTGCTTCGCAGAATCGCTTTTGTGCAGAAAACAGTAACACTTGTTCAGAACGAAAGAAAGCACAGAGCCCCAGATTTGCTGTTGTCCTGGAGAGCTTGCAGAGCACTGAGGAAAGGCAGGCAGAGAATTCCCTGCTAGCACCTTCTCTGTGCCTGGGAAGCACAAGTGTTCACATTGCTTCGCAGAATCGCTTTTGTGCAGAAAACAGTAACACTTGTTCAGAATGAAAGAAAGCACAGAGCCCCAGATTTTATGTTGTCCTGGAGAGCTTGCAGAGCACTGGGGAAAGGCAGGCAGAGAATTCCCTGCTAGCACCTTCTCTGTGCCTGGGAAGCACAAGTGTTCACATTGCTTTGCAGAATCGCTTTTGTGCAGAAAACAGTAACACTTGTTCAGAACGAAAGAAAGCACAGAGCCCCAGATTTTATGTTGTCCTGGAGAGCTTGCAGAGCACTGGGGAAAGGCAGGCAGAGAATTCCCTGCTAGCACCTTCTCTGTGCCTGGGAAGCACAAGTGTTCACATTGCTTCGCAGAATCGCTTTTGTGCAGAAAACAGTAACACTTGTTCAGAACGAAAGAAAGCACAGAGCCCCAGATTTTATGTTGTCCTGGAGAGCTTGCAGAGCACTGGGGAAAGGCAGGCAGAGAATTCCCTGCTAGCACCTTCTCTGTGCCTGTTCACATTGCTTCGCAGAATCGCTTTTGTGCAGAAAACAGTAACACTTGTTCAGAACGAAAGAAAGCACAGAGCCCCAGATTTTATGTTGTCCTGGAGAGCTTGCAGAGCACTGGGGAAAGGCAGGCAGAGAATTCCCTGCTAGCACCTTCTCTGTGCCTGGGAAGCAGAAGTGTTCACATTGCTTCGCAGAATCGCTTTTGTGCAGAAAACAGTAACACTTGTTCAGAACGAAAGAAAGCACAGAGCCCCAGATTTTATGTTGTCCTGGAGAGCTTGCAGAGCACTGGGGAAAGGCAGGCAGAGAATTCCCTGCTAGCACCTTCTCTGTGCCTGGGAAGCAGAAGTGTTCACATTGCTTCGCAGAATCGCTTTTGTGCAGAAAACAGTAACACTTGTTCAGAACGAAAGAAAGCACAGAGCCCCAGATTTTATGTTGTCCTGGAGAGCTTGCAGAGCACTGGGGAAAGGCAGGCAGAGAATTCCCTGCTAGCACCTTCTCTGTGCCTGGGAAGCACAAGTGTTCACATTGCTTCGCAGAATCGCTTTTGTGCAGAAAACAGTAACACTTGTTCAGAACGAAAGAAAGCACAGCGCCCCAGATTTTATGTTGTCCTGGAGAGCTTGCAGAGCACTGGGGAAAGGCAGGCAGAGAATTCCCTGCTAGCACCTTCTCTGTGCCTGGGAAGCAGAAGTGTTCACATTGCTTCGCAGAATCGCTTTTGTGCAGAAAACAGTAACACTTGTTCAGAACGAAAGAAAGCACAGAGCCCCAGATTTTATGTTGTCCTGGAGAGCTTGCAGAGCACTGGGGAAAGGCAGGCAGAGAATTCCCTGCTAGCACCTTCTCTGTGCCTGTTCACATTGCTTTGCAGAATCGCTTTTGTGCAGAAAACAGTAACACTTGTTCAGAACGAAAGAAAGCACAGAGCCCCAGATTTTATGTTGTCCTGGAGAGCTTGCAGAGCACTGGGGAAAGGCAGGCAGAGAATTCCCTGCTAGCACCTTCTCTGTGCCTGGGAAGCAGAAGTGTTCACATTGCTTCGCAGAATCGCTTTTGTGCAGAAAACAGTAACACTTGTTCAGAACGAAAGAAAGCACAGAGCCCCAGATTTGCTGTTGTCCTGGAGAGCTTGCAGAGCACTGGGGAAAGGCAGGCAGACAATTCCCTGCTAGCACCTTCTCTGTGCCTGGGAAGCACAAGTGTTCACATTGCTTCGCAGAATCGCTTTTGTGCAGAAAACAGTAACACTTGTTCAGAACGAAAGAAAGCACAGAGCCCCAGATTTTATGTTG
The DNA here is from genome assembly GCF_047716275.1 of Strix uralensis. Classification (NCBI taxonomy): domain Eukaryota; kingdom Metazoa; phylum Chordata; class Aves; order Strigiformes; family Strigidae; genus Strix; species Strix uralensis. The sequence continues at coordinate 14,920 of NW_027436777.1, read as the reverse complement.
TCCTGGAGAGCTTGCAGAGCACTGGGGAAAGGCAGGCAGAGAATTCCCTGCTAGCACCTTCTCTGTGCCTGGGAAGCACAAGTGTTCACATTGCTTCGCAGAATCGCTTTTGTGCAGAAAACAGTAACACTTGTTCAGAACGAAAGAAAGCTCAGAGCCCCAGATTTTATGTTGTCCTGGAGAGCTTGCAGAGCACTGGGGAAAGGCAGGCAGAGAATTCCCTGCTAGCACCTTCTCTGTGCCTGGGAAGCACAAGTGTTCACATTGCTTCGCAGAATCGCTTTTGTGCAGAAAACAGTAACACTTGTTCAGAACGAAAGAAAGCACAGAGCCCCAGATTTTATGTTGTCCTGGAGAGCTTGCAGAGCACTGGGGAAAGGCAGGCAGAGAATTCCCTGCTAGCACCTTCTCTGTGCCTGGGAAGCAGAAGTGTTCACATTGCTTCGCAGAATCGCTTTTGTGCAGAAAACAGTAACAGTTGTTCAGAACGAAAGAAAGCACAGAGCCCCAGATTTTATGTTGTCCTGGAGAGCTTGCAGAGCACTGGGGAAAGGCAGGCAGAGAATTCCCTGCTAGCACCTTCTCTGTGCCTGGGAAGCAGAAGTGTTCACATTGCTTCGCAGAATCGCTTTTGTGCAGAAAACAGTAACACTTGTTCAGAATGAAAGAAAGCACAGAACCCCAGATTTTATGTTGTCCTGGAGAGCTTGCAGAGCACTGAGGAAAGGCAGGCAGAGAATTCCCTGCTAGCACCTTCTCTGTGCCTGGGAAGCAGAAGTGTTCACATTGCTTCGCAGAATCGCTTTTGTGCAGAAAACAGTAACACTTGTTCAGAACGAAAGAAAGCACAGAGCCCCAGATTTTATGTTGTCCTGGAGAGCTTGCAGAGCACTGGGGAAAGGCAGGCAGAGAATTCCCTGCTAGCACCTTCTCTGTGCCTGGGAAGCAGAAGTGTTCACATTGCTTCGCAGAATCGCTTTTGTGCAGAAAACAGTAACACTTGTTCAGAACGAAAGAAAGCACAGAGCCCCAGATTTTATGTTGTCCTGGAGAGCTTGCAGAGCACTGGGGAAAGGCAGGCAGAGAATTCCCTGCTAGCACCTTCTCTGTGCCTGGGAAGCAGAAGTGTTCACATTGCTTCGCAGAATCGCTTTTGTGCAGAAAACAGTAACACTTGTTCAGAATGAAAGAAAGCACAGAACCCCAGATTTTATGTTGTCCTGGAGAGCTTGCAGAGCACTGAGGAAAGGCAGGCAGAGAATTCCCTGCTAGCACCTTCTCTGTGCCTGGGAAGCAGAAGTGTTCACATTGCTTCGCAGAATCGCTTTTGTGCAGAAAACAGTAACACTTGTTCAGAACGAAAGAAAGCACAGAGCCCCAGATTTTATGTTGTCCTGGAGAGCTTGCAGAGCACTGGGGAAAGGCAGGCAGAGAATTCCCTGCTAGCACCTTCTCTGTGCCTGGGAAGCACAAGTGTTCACATTGCTTCGCAGAATCGCTTTTGTGCAGAAAACAGTAACACTTGTTCAGAACGAAAGAAAGCACAGAGCCCCAGATTTTATGTTGTCCTGGAGAGCTTGCAGAGCACTGGGGAAAGGCAGGCAGAGAATTCCCTGCTAGCACCTTCTCTGTGCCTGTTCACATTGCTTCGCAGAATCGCTTTTGTGCAGAAAACAGTAACACTTGTTCAGAACGAAAGAAAGCACAGAGCCCCAGATTTTATGTTGTCCTGGAGAGCTTGCAGAGCACTGGGGAAAGGCAGGCAGAGAATTCCCTGCTAGCACCTTCTCTGTGCCTGGGAAGCAGAAGTGTTCACATTGCTTCGCAGAATCGCTTTTGTGCAGAAAACAGTAACACTTGTTCAGAACGAAAGAAAGCACAGAGCCCCAGATTTAATGTTGTCCTGGAGAGCTTGCAGAGCACTGGGGAAAGGCAGGCAGAGAATTCCCTGCTAGCACCTTCTCTGTGCCTGGGAAGCACAAGTGTTCATATTGCTTCGCAGAATCGCTTTTGTGCAGAAAACAGTAACACTTGTTCAGAACGAAAGAAAGCACAGAGCCCCAGATTTTATGTTGTCCTGGAGAGCTTGCAGAGCACTGGGGAAAGGCAGGCAGACAATTCCCTGCTAGCACCTTCTCTGTGCCTGTTCACATTGCTTCGCAGAATCGCTTTTGTGCAGAAAACAGTAACACTTGTTCAGAACGAAAGAAAGCACAGAACCCCAGATTTTATGTTGTCCTGGAGAGCTTGCAGAGCACTGGGGAAAGGCAGGCAGACAATTCCCTGCTAGCACCTTCTCTGTGCCTTTTCACTTTTCTTCGCAGAATCGCTTTTGTGCAGAAAACAGTAACACTTGTTCAGAACGAAAGAAAGCACAGAGCCCCAGATTTTATGTTGTCCTGGAGAGCTTGCAGAGCACTGGGGAAAGGCAGGCAGAGAATTCCCTGCTAGCACCTTCTCTGTGCCTGGGAAGCACAAGTGTTCACATTGCTTCGCAGAATCGCTTTTGTGCAGAAAACAGTAACACTTGTTCAGAACGAAAGAAAGCACAGAGCCCCAGATTTTATGTTGTCCTGGAGAGCTTGCAGAGCACTGGGGAAAGGCAGGCAGAGAATTCCCTGCTAGCACCTTCTCTGTGCCTGGGAAGCAGAAGTGTTCACATTGCTTCGCAGAATCGCTTTTGTGCAGAAAACAGTAACACTTGTTCAGAACGAAAGAAAGCACAGAGCCCCAGATTTTATGTTGTCCTGGAGAGCTTGCAGAGCACTGGGGAAAGGCAGGCAGAGAATTCCCTGCTAGCACCTTCTCTGTGCCTGGGAAGCACAAGTGTTCACATTGCTTCGCAGAATCGCTTTTGTGCAGAAAACAGTAACACTTGTTCAGAACGAAAGAAAGCACAGAGCCCCAGATTTTATGTTGTCCTGGAGAGCTTGCAGAGCACTGGGGAAAGGCAGGCAGAGAATTCCCTGCTAGCACCTTCTCTGTGCCTGGGAAGCAGAAGTGTTCACATTGCTTCGCAGAATCGCTTTTGTGCAGAAAACAGTAACACTTGTTCGGAATGAAAGAAAGCACAGAACCCCAGATTTTATGTTGTCCTGGAGAGCTTGCAGAGCACTGAGGAAAGGCAGGCAGAGAATTCCCTGCTAGCACCTTCTCTGTGCCTGGGAAGCAGAAGTGTTCACATTGCTTCGCAGAATCGCTTTTGTGCAGAAAACAGTAACACTTGTTCAGAACGAAAGAAAGCACAGAGCCCCAGATTTGCTGTTGTCCTGGAGAGCTTGCAGAGCACTGGGGAAAGGCAGGCAGAGAATTCCCTGCTAGCACCTTCTCTGTGCCTGTTCACATTGCTTCGCAGAATCGCTTTTGTGCAGAAAACAGTAACACTTGTTCAGAACGAAAGAAAGCACAGAGCCCCAGATTTTATGTTGTCCTGGAGAGCTTGCAGAGCACTGGGGAAAGGCAGGCAGAGAATTCCCTGCTAGCACCTTCTCTGTGCCTGGGAAGCACAAGTGTTCACATTACTTCGCAGAATCGCTTTTGTGCAGAAAACAGTAACACTTTTTCAGAACGAAAGAAAGCACAGAGCCCCAGATTTTATGTTTTCCTGGAGAGCTTGCAGAGCACTGGGGAAAGGCAGGCAGAGAATTCCCTGCTAGCACCTTCTCTGTGCCTGGGAAGCACAAGTGTTCACATTGCTTCGCAGAATCGCTTTTGTGCAGAAAACAGTAACAGTTGTTCAGAACGAAAGAAAGCACAGAGCCCCAGATTTGCTGTTGTCCTGGAGAGCTTGCAGAGCACTGAGGAAAGGCAGGCAGAGAATTCCCTGCTAGCACCTTATCTGTGCCTTTTCACTTTTCTTCGCAGAATCGCTTTTGTGCAGAAAACAGTAACACTTGTTCAGAACGAAAGAAAGCACAGAGCCCCAGATTTTATGTTTTCCTGGAGAGCTTGCAGAGCACTGGGGAAAGGCAGGCAGAGAATTCCCTGCTAGCACCTTCTCTGTGCCTGGGAAGCACAAGTGTTCACATTGCTTCGCAGAATCGCTTTTGTGCAGAAAACAGTAACACTTGTTCAGAATGAAAGAAAGCACAGAGCCCCAGATTTTATGTTGTCCTGGAGAGCTTGCAGAGCACTGGGGAAAGGCAGGCAGAGAATTCCCTGCTAGCACCTTCTCTGTGCCTGGGAAGCACAAGTGTTCACATTGCTTCGCAGAATCGCTTTTGTGCAGAAAACAATAACACTTGTTCAGAACGAAAGAAAGCACAAAACCCCAGATTTTATGTTGTCCTGGAGAGCTTGCAGAGCACTGGGGAAAGGCAGGCAGAGAATTCCCTGCTAGCACCTTCTCTGTGCCTGGGAAGCAGAAGTGTTCACATTGCTTAGCAGAATCGCTTTTGTGCAGAAAACAGTAACACTTGTTCAGAACGAAAGAAAGCACAGAGCCCCAGATTTTATGTTGTCCTGGAGAGCTTGCAGAGCACTGGGGAAAGGCAGGCAGAGAATTCCCTGCTAGCACCTTCTCTGTGCCTGGGAAGCACTAGTGTTCACATTGCTTCGCAGAATCGCTTTTGTGCAGAAAACAGTAACACTTGTTCAGAACGAAAGAAAGCACAGAGCCCCAGATTTTATGTTGTCCTGGAGAGCTTGCAGAGCACTGGGGAAAGGCAGGCAGAGAATTCCCTGCTAGCACCTTCTCTGTGCCTGTTCACTTTTCTTCGCAGATTCGCTTTTGTGCAGAAAACAGTAACACTTGTTCAGAACGAAAGAAAGCACAGAGCCCCAGATTTTATGTTGTCCTGGAGAGCTTGCAGAGCACTGGGGAAAGGCAGGCAGAGAATTCCCTGCTAGCACCTTCTCTGTGCCTGGGAAGCAGAAGTGTTCACATTGCTTCGCAGAATCGCTTTTGTGCAGAAAACAGTAACACTTGTTCAGAACGAAAGAAAGCACAGAGCCCCAGATTTTATGTTGTCCTGGAGAGCTTGCAGAGCACTGGGGAAAGGCAGGCAGAGAATTCCCTGCTAGCACCTTCTCTGTGCCTGGGAAGCACAAGTGTTCACATTGCTTCGCAGAATCGCTTTTGTGCAGAAAACAGTAACACTTGTTCAGAACGAAAGAAAGCACAGAACCCCAGATTTTATGTTGTCCTGGAGAGCTTGCAGAGCACTGGGGAAAGGCAGGCAGAGAATTCCCTGCTAGCACCTTCTCTGTGCCTGGGAAGCAGAAGTGTTCACATTGCTTCGCAGAATCGCTTTTGTGCAGAAAACAGTAACACTTGTTCAGAACGAAAGAAAGCACAGAGCCCCAGATTTTATGTTGTCCTGGAGAGCTTGCAGAGCACTGGGGAAAGGCAGGCAGAGAATTCCCTGCTAGCACCTTCTCTGTGCCTGGGAAGCAGAAGTGTTCACATTGCTTCGCAGAATCGCTTTTGTGCAGAAAACAGTAACACTTGTTCAGAATGAAAGAAAGCACAGAGCCCCAGATTTTATGTTGTCCTGGAGAGCTTGCAGAGCACTGGGGAAAGGCAGGCAGAGAATTCCCTGCTAGCACCTTCTCTGTGCCTGGGAAGCACAAGTGTTCACATTGCTTTGCAGAATCGCTTTTGTGCAGAAAACAGTAACACTTGTTCAGAACGAAAGAAAGCACAGAGCCCCAGATTTTATGTTGTCCTGGAGAGCTTGCAGAGCACTGGGGAAAGGCAGGCAGAGAATTCCCTGCTAGCACCTTCTCTGTGCCTGGGAAGCAGAAGTGTTCACATTGCTTCGCAAAATCGCTTTTGTGCAGAAAACAGTAACACTTGTTCAGAACGAAAGAAAGCACAGAGCCCCAGATTTGCTGTTGTCCTGGAGAGCTTGCAGAGCACTGGGGAAAGGCAGGCAGAGAATTCCCTGCTAGCACCTTCTCTGTGCCTGGGAAGCACAAGTGTTCACATTGCTTTGCAGAATCGCTTTTGTGCAGAAAACAGTAACACTTGTTCAGAACGAAAGAAAGCACAGAGCCCCAGATTTTATGTTGTCCTGGAGAGCTTGCAGAGCACTGGGGAAAGGCAGGCAGAGAATTCCCTGCTAGCACCTTCTCTGTGCCTGGGAAGCACAAGTGTTCACATTGCTTCGCAGAATCGCTTTTGTGCAGAAAACAGTAACACTTGTTCAGAACGAAAGAAAGCACAGAGCCCCAGATTTTATGTTGTCCCGGAGAGCTTGCAGAGCACTGGGGAAAGGCAGGCAGAGAATTCCCTGCTAGCACCTTCTCTGTGCCTGTTCACATTGCTTCGCAGAATCGCTTTTGTGCAGAAAACAGTAACACTTGTTCAGAACGAAAGAAAGCACAGAGCCCCAGATTTTATGTTGTCCTGGAGAGCTTGCAGAGCACTGGGGAAAGGCAGGCAGAGAATTCCCTGCTAGCACCTTCTCTGTGCCTGGGAAGCAGAAGTGTTCACATTGCTTCGCAGAATCGCTTTTGTGCAGAAAACAGTAACACTTGTTCAGAACGAAAGAAAGCACAGAGCCCCAGATTTTATGTTGTCCTGGAGAGCTTGCAGAGCACTGGGGAAAGGCAGGCAGAGAATTCCCTGCTAGCACCTTCTCTGTGCCTGGGAAGCAGAAGTGTTCACATTGCTTCGCAGAATCGCTTTTGTGCAGAAAACAGTAACACTTGTTCAGAACGAAAGAAAGCACAGAGCCCCAGATTTTATGTTGTCCTGGAGAGCTTGCAGAGCACTGGGGAAAGGCAGGCAGAGAATTCCCTGCTAGCACCTTCTCTGTGCCTGGGAAGCACAAGTGTTCACATTGCTTCGCAGAATCGCTTTTGTGCAGAAAACAGTAACACTTGTTCAGAACGAAAGAAAGCACAGCGCCCCAGATTTTATGTTGTCCTGGAGAGCTTGCAGAGCACTGGGGAAAGGCAGGCAGAGAATTCCCTGCTAGCACCTTCTCTGTGCCTGGGAAGCAGAAGTGTTCACATTGCTTCGCAGAATCGCTTTTGTGCAGAAAACAGTAACACTTGTTCAGAACGAAAGAAAGCACAGAGCCCCAGATTTTATGTTGTCCTGGAGAGCTTGCAGAGCACTGGGGAAAGGCAGGCAGAGAATTCCCTGCTAGCACCTTCTCTGTGCCTGTTCACATTGCTTCGCAGAATCGCTTTTGTGCAGAAAACAGTAACACTTGTTCAGAACGAAAGAAAGCACAGAGCCCCAGATTTTATGTTGTCCTGGAGAGCTTGCAGAGCACTGGGGAAAGGCAGGCAGAGAATTCCCTGCTAGCACCTTCTCTGTGCCTGGGAAGCAGAAGTGTTCACATTGCTTCGCAGAATCGCTTTTGTGCAGAAAACAGTAACACTTGTTCAGAACGAAAGAAAGCACAGAGCCCCAGATTTTATGTTGTCCTGGAGAGCTTGCAGAGCACTGGGGAAAGGCAGGCAGACAATTCCCTGCTAGCACCTTCTCTGTGCCTGGGAAGCACAAGTGTTCACATTGCTTCGCAGAATCGCTTTTGTGCAGAAAACAGTAACACTTGTTCAGAACGAAAGAAAGCACAGAGCCCCAGATTTTATGTTGTCCTGGAGAGCTTGCAGAGCACTGGGGAAAGGCAGGCAGAGAATTCCCTGCTAGCACCTTCTCTGTGCCTGGGAAGCAGAAGTGTTCACATTGCTTCGCAGAATCGCTTTTGTGCAGAAAACAGTAACACTTGTTCAGAACGAAAGAAAGCACAGAGCCCCAGATTTTATGTTGTCCTGGAGAGCTTGCAGAGCACTGGGGAAAGGCAGGCAGAGAATTCCCTGCTAGCACCTTCTCTGTGCCTGTTCACATTGCTTCGCAGAATCGCTTTTGTGCAGAAAACAGTAACACTTGTTCAGAACGAAAGAAAGCACAGAGCCCCAGATTTTATGTTGTCCTGGAGAGCTTGCAGAGCACTGGGGAAAGGCAGGCAGAGAATTCCCTGCTAGCACCTTCTCTGTGCCTGGGAAGCACTAGTGTTCACATTGCTTCGCAGAATCGCTTTTGTGCAGAAAACAGTAACACTTGTTCAGAACGAAAGAAAGCACAGAGCCCCAGATTTTATGTTGTCCTGGAGAGCTTGCAGAGCACTGGGGAAAGGCAGGCAGAGAATTCCCTGCTAGCACCTTCTCTGTGCCTGGGAAGCAGAAGTGTTCACATTGCTTCGCAGAATCGCTTTTGTGCAGAAAACAGTAACACTTGTTCAGAACGAAAGAAAGCACAGAGCCCCAGATTTTATGTTGTCCTGGAGAGCTTGCAGAGCACTGGGGAAAGGCAGGCAGAGAATTCCCTGCTAGCACCTTCTCTGTGCCTGGGAAGCACAAGTGTTCACATTGCTTCGCAGAATCGCTTTTGTGCAGAAAACAGTAACACTTGTTCAGAACGAAAGAAAGCACAGCGCCCCAGATTTTATGTTGTCCTGGAGAGCTTGCAGAGCACTGGGGAAAGGCAGGCAGAGAATTCCCTGCTAGCACCTTCTCTGTGCCTGGGAAGCAGAAGTGTTCACATTGCTTCGCAGAATCGCTTTTGTGCAGAAAACAGTAACACTTGTTCAGAACGAAAGAAAGCACAGAGCCCCAGATTTTATGTTTTCCTGGAGAGCTTGCAGAGCACTGGGGAAAGGCAGGCAGAGAATTCCCTGCTAGCACCTTCTCTGTGCCTGTTCACATTGCTTCGCAGAATCGCTTTTGTGCAGAAAACAGTAACACTTGTTCAGAACGAAAGAAAGCACAGAGCCCCAGATTTTATGTTGTCCTGGAGAGCTTGCAGAGCACTGGGGAAAGGCAGGCAGAGAATTCCCTGCTAGCACCTTCTCTGTGCCTGGGAAGCAGAAGTGTTCACATTGCTTCGCAGAATCGCTTTTGTGCAGAAAACAGTAACACTTGTTCAGAACGAAAGAAAGCACAGAGCCCCAGATTTTATGTTGTCCTGGAGAGCTTGCAGAGCACTGGGGAAAGGCAGGCAGACAATTCCCTGCTAGCACCTTCTCTGTGCCTGGGAAGCACAAGTGTTCACATTGCTTCGCAGAATCGCTTTTGTGCAGAAAACAGTAACACTTGTTCAGAACGAAAGAAAGCACAGAGCCCCAGATTTTATGTTGTCCTGGAGAGCTTGCAGAGCACTGGGGAAAGGCAGGCAGAGAATTCCCTGCTAGCACCTTCTCTGTGCCTGGGAAGCACAAGTGTTCACATTGCTTCGCAGAATCGCTTTTGTGCAGAAAACAGTAACACTTGTTCAGAACGAAAGAAAGCACAGAGCCCCAGATTTTATGTTGTCCTGGAGAGCTTGCAGAGCACTGGGGAAAGGCAGGCAGAGAATTCCCTGCTAGCACCTTCTCTGTGCCTGGGAAGCACAAGTGTTCACATTGCTTCGCAGAATCGCTTTTGTGCAGAAAACAGTAACACTTGTTCAGAACGAAAGAAAGCACAGAGCCCCAGATTTTATGTTGTCCTGGAGAGCTTGCAGAGCACTGGGGAAAGGCAGGCAGAGAATTCCCTGCTAGCACCTTCTCTGTGCCTGGGAAGCAGAAGTGTTCACATTGCTTCGCAGAATCGCTTTTGTGCAGAAAACAGTAACAGTTGTTCAGAACGAAAGAAAGCACAGAGCCCCAGATTTTATGTTGTCCTGGAGAGCTTGCAGAGCACTGGGGAAAGGCAGGCAGAGAATTCCCTGCTAGCACCTTCTCTGTGCCTGGGAAGCAGAAGTGTTCACATTGCTTCGCAGAATCGCTTTTGTGCAGAAAACAGTAACACTTGTTCAGAATGAAAGAAAGCACAGAACCCCAGATTTTATGTTGTCCTGGAGAGCTTGCAGAGCACTGAGGAAAGGCAGGCAGAGAATTCCCTGCTAGCACCTTCTCTGTGCCTGTTCACATTGCTTCGCAGAATCGCTTTTGTGCAGAAAACAGTAACACTTGTTCAGACGAAAGAAAGCACAGAGCCCCAGATTTTATGTTGTCCTGGAGAACTTGCAGAGCACTGGGGAAAAGCAAGCAGAGAATTCCCTGCTAGCACCTTCTCTGTGCCTGGGAAGCAGAAGTGTTCCCATTGCTTCGCAGAATCGCTTTTGTGCAGAAAACAGTAACACTTGTTCAGAACGAAAGAAAGCACAGAGCCGCAGATTTGCTGTTGTCCTGGAGAGCTTGCAGAGCACTGGGGAAAGGCAGGCAGAGAATTCCATGCTAGCACCTTCTCTGTGCCTGGCAAGGAGAAGTGTTCACATTGTTGCGCAGAATCGCTTTTCTGCAGAGAACCCTAACACTTGTTCAGGGCAAATGAAAGCACAGAGCCCCACATTTGCTGTTGCCCTGGAGAGCTTGCAGAGCACTGGGGAAAGGCAGGCAGAGAATTCCCTGCTAGCACCTTCTCTGTGCCTGGGAAGGAGAAATGTTCACGTTGTTTCGCAGAATCGCATTTGAGTCGCTGCAGAGGACACTAAAACTTGTTCAGAATGAAAGAAAGCACAGAGCCCCAGATTTAATGTTGCCCTGGAGAGCTTGCAGAGCACTGGGGAAAGGCAGGCAGAGACTTCCATGCTAGCGCCTTCTCTGTGCCTGGGAAGGAGAAGTGTTCGCATTGTTTCGCAGAATCGCTTTTCTGCAAAGAACCCTAACACTTGTTCAGGGCAAAAGAAAGCACAGAGCCCCACATTTGTTGTTGCCCTGGACACCTTGCAGAGCACTGGGGAAAGGCAGGCAGAGAATTCCCTGCTAGCACCTTCTCTGTGCCTGGCAAGGAGAAGGGTTCACATTGTTGCGCAGAATCACTTTTCTGCATAAAACACTAACACTTGTTCAGAACGAAAAAAATCACAGAGCCCCAGATTTGCTGTTGCCCTGGAGATCTTGTGGAGCACTGGGGAAAGGCAGGCAGAGAATTCCCTGCTAGCACCTTCTCTGTGCCTGGCAAGGAGACGTGTTCACATTGTTGCGCAGAATCGCATTTGCATCGCTGCAGAGGACACTATCACTTTTTCAGGGCAAAAGAAAGCACAGAGCCCCACATTTGCTGTTGCCCTGGAGAGCTTGCAGAGCACTGGGGAAAGGCAGGCAGAGAATCCCCTGCTAGCACCTTCTCTGTGCCTGGCAAGGAGAAGTGTTCACATTGTTGCGCAGAATCGCATTTGCATCGCTGCAGAGGACACTATCACTTTTTCAGGGCAAAAGAAAGCACAGAGCCCCAGATTTCCTGTTGCCCTGGAGAGCTTGCAGAGCACTGGGGAAAGGCAGGTAGAGAATTCCCTGCTAGCACCTTCTCTGTGCCTGGGAAGGAGATGTGTTCACATTGTTGTGCAGAATGGCTTTTCTGCAGAAAACCCTAACACTTGTTCATAACGAAAAAATGCACAGAGCCCCAGATTTGCTGTAGCCCTGGAGAGCTTGCAGAGCACTGGGGAAAGGCAGGCAGAGAATTCCATGCTAGCACCTTCTCTGTGCCTGGCAAGGAGAAGTGTTCGCATTGTTTCGCAGAATCGCTTTTCTGCAGAGAACCCTAACACTTGTTCAGGGCAAATGAAAGCACAGAGCCCCACATTTGCTGTTGCCCTGGAGAGCTTGCAGAGCACTGGGGAAAGGCAGGCAGAGAATTCCCTGCTAGCACCTTCTCTGTGCCTGGGAAGGAGAAATGTTCACATTGTTTCGCAGAATCGCATTTGAGTCGCTGCAGAGGACACTAAAACTTGTTCAGAATGAAAGAAAGCACAGAGCCCCAGATTTGCTGTTGCCCTGGACAGCTTGCAGAGCACTGGGGAAAGGCAGGCAGAGACTTCCATGCTAGCACCTTCTCTGTGCCTGGGAAGGAGAAGTGTTCACATTGTTTCGCAGAATCGCTTTTCTGCATAGAACACTAACACTTGTTCAGAATGAAAAAAAGCACAGAGCCCCACATTTGCTGTTGCCCTGGAGAGCTTGTGGAGCACTGGGGAAAGGCAGGCAGAGAATTGTCTGCTAGCACCTTCTCTGTGCCTGGCAAGGAGACGTGTTCACATTGTTGCGCAGAATCGCATTTGCATCGCTGCAGAGGACACTATCACTTTTTCAGTGCAAAAGAAAGCACAGAGCCCCAGATTTGCTGTTGCCGTGGACAGCTTGCAGAGCACTGGGGAAAGGCAGGCAGAGAATTCCCTGCTAGCACCTTCTCTGTGCCTGGGAAGGAGAAGTGTTCACATTGTTTCACAGAATCACTTTTCTGCATAAAACACTAGCACTTGTTCAGAACGAAAAGAAGCACAGAGCCCCAGATTTGCTGTTGCCCTGGAGAGCTTGTGGAGCACTGGGGAAAGGCAGGCAGAGAATTCCCTGCTAGCACCTTCTCTGTGCCTGGCAAGGAGAAGTGTTCACATTGTTGCGCAGAATCGCATTTGCATCGCTGCAGAGGACACTATCACTTTTTCAGGGGAAAAGAAAGCACAGAGCCCCAGATTTGCTGTTGCCCTGGAGAGCTTGTGGAGCACTGGGGAAAGGCAGGCAGAGAATTCCCTGCTAGCACCTTCTCTGTGCCTGGGAAGGAGATGTGTTCACATTGTTGCGCAGAATCGATTTTCTGCAGAGAACACTAACACTTGTTCATAACGAAAAAATGCACAGAGCCCCAGATTTGCTGTAGCCCTGGAGAGCTTGCAGAGCACTGGGGAAAGGCAGGCAGAGAATTCCCTGCTAGCACCTTCTCTGTGCCTGGGAAGCAGAAGTGTTCACATTGTTGCGCATAATTGCATTTGCGTCGCTGCAGAGGACACTAACACTTGTTCAGAATGAAATAAAGCACAGAGCCCCAGATTTGCTGTAGCCTTGGACAGCTTGCAGAGCACTGGGGAAAGGCAGGCAGAGAATTCCATGCTAGCACCTTCTCTGTGCCTGGCAAGGAGAAGTGTTCGCATTGTTTCGCAGAATCGCTTTTCTACAGAGAACCCTAACACTTGTTCAGGGCAAAAGAAATCACAGAGTCCCAGATTTGCTGTTGCTCTGGACAGCTTGCAGAGCACTGGGGAAAGGCAGGCAGATAATTCCCTGCTAGCACCTTCTCTGTGCCTGGGAAGGAGAAGTGTTCACATTGTTGCGCAGAATCGCATTTGCGTCGCTGCAGAGGACACTATCACTTTTTCATAGCAAAAGAAAGCACAGAGCCCCAGATTTGCTGTTGCCCTGGAGAGCTTGCAGAGCACTGGGGAAAGGCAGGCAGAGAATTCCCTGCTAGCACCTTCTCTGTACCTGGGAAGGAGAAGTGTTCACATTGTTTGGCAGAATCGCAATTGCGTTGCTGCAGAGGACACTATCACTTTTTCAGGGCAAAAGAAAGCACAGAGCCCCACATTTGCTGTTGCCGTGGAGAGCTTGCAGAGCACTGGGGAAAGGCAGGCAGAGAATTCCCTGCTAGCACCTTCTCTGTGCCTGGGACGGAGAAGTGTTCACATTGTTGCGCAGAATCGCATTTGCGTCGCTGCAGAGGACACTATCACTTTTTCAGGGCAAAAGAAAGCACAGAGCCCCACATTTGCTGTTGCCCTGGAGAGCTTGCAGAGCACTGGGGAAAGGCAGGCAGAGAATCCCCTGCTAGCACCTTCTCTGTGCCTGGCAAGGAGAAGTGTTCACATTGTTGCGCAGAATCGCATTTGCATCGCTGCAGAGGACACTATCACTTTTTCAGGGCAAAAGAAAGCACAGAGCCCCAGATTTGCTGTTGCCCTGGACAGCTTGCAGAGCACTGGGGAAAGGCAGGTAGAGAATTCCCTGCTAGCACCTTCTCTGTGCCTGGGAAGGAGATGTGTTCACATTGTTGTGCAGAATGGCTTTTCTGCAGAAAACCCTAACACTTGTTCATAACGAAAAAATGCACAGAGCCCCAGATTTGCTGTAGCCCTGGAGAGCTTGCAGAGCACTGGGGAAAGGCAGGCAGAGAATTCCATGCTAGCACCTTCTCTGTGCCTGGCAAGGAGAAGTGTTCGCATTGTTTCGCAGAATCGCTTTTCTGCAGAGAACCCTAACACTTGTTCAGGGCAAATGAAAGCACAGAGCCCCACATTTGCTGTTGCCCTGGAGAGCTTGCAGAGCACTGGGGAAAGGCAGGCAGAGAATTCCCTGCTAGCACCTTCTCTGTGCCTGGGAAGGAGAAATGTTCACATTGTTTCGCAGAATCGCATTTGAGTCGCTGCAGAGGACACTAAAACTTGTTCAGAATGAAAGAAAGCACAGAGCCCCAGATTTGCTGTTGCCCTGGACAGCTTGCAGAGCACTGGGGAAAGGCAGGCAGAGACTTCCATGCTAGCACCTTCTCTGTGCCTGGGAAGGAGAAGTGTTCACATTGTTTCGCAGAATCGCTTTTCTGCATAGAACACTAACACTTGTTCAGAATGAAAAAAAGCACAGAGCCCCACATTTGCTGTTGCCCTGGAGAGCTTGTGGAGCACTGGGGAAAGGCAGGCAGAGAATTGTCTGCTAGCACCTTCTCTGTGCCTGGCAAGGAGACGTGTTCACATTGTTGCGCAGAATCGCATTTGCATCGCTGCAGAGGACACTATCACTTTTTCAGTGCAAAAGAAAGCACAGAGCCCCAGATTTGCTGTTGCCGTGGACAGCTTGCAGAGCACTGGGGAAAGGCAGGCAGAGAATTCCCTGCTAGCACCTTCTCTGTGCCTGGGAAGGAGAAGTGTTCACATTGTTTCACAGAATCACTTTTCTGCATAAAACACTAGCACTTGTTCAGAACGAAAAGAAGCACAGAGCCCCAGATTTGCTGTTGCCCTGGAGAGCTTGTGGAGCACTGGGGAAAGGCAGGCAGAGAATTCCCTGCTAGCACCTTCTCTGTGCCTGGCAAGGAGAAGTGTTCACATTGTTGCGCAGAATCGCATTTGCATCGCTGCAGAGGACACTATCACTTTTTCAGGGGAAAAGAAAGCACAGAGCCCCAGATTTGCTGTTGTCCTGGAGAGCTTGTG